>NC_041394.2:24488969-24826469 GCF_900747795.2 Erpetoichthys calabaricus | reverse complement strand
TTCTCCCTACTATGTTCTTTTATCTCGCGAATATGTTATTGCAATCCGCAGCTGGAGCATTTCTATAAACTTAATTTAAACTTACATTTTACACCGTGCTTTGTTTCCCTTATGAAGATGCTTGTATGCTTCACTCGCTCGCTTCTTATTGTTTCGCTCCCTTCTCAATTGTTTAATGAATTTTTTTTTCTTCGCTGTTTGCGGCTCTTCCTTCATTTCTCCCTACTGCGTTCACAGTCTTTTCACGTGATTACGTGGGAGGCGTGATGATGTGACACTCAACTCCGCCTCCCACGGCCATCGAGCTGCCGTCCATTACAGTATATTGTCAAAAAAAGAGGTTCCAGTTATGACCATTACGCGTTGAATTTCGAAATGAAACATGCCTAACTTTTGTAAGTAAGCTGTAAGGAATGAGTCTGCCAAATTTCAGCCTTCTACCTACACGGGAAGTTGGACAATTAGTGATGAGTGAGTCAGTCAGTCGGTCAGTGAGTGAGTGAGTCAGTGAGGGCTTTGCCTTTTATTAGTATAGATTCATTTGATTTGTAAATACATTTTACATGATACATGGGTGGCACGGTGGCACAGTGGGTAGCGCTGCTGCCTCGCAGTTAGGAGACCTGGGTTCGCTTCCCAGGTCCTCCCTGCATGGACTTTGCATGTTCTCCCCGTGTCTGTGTGGGTTTCCTCCAGGTGCTCCGGTTTCCTCCCACAGTCCAAAGACATGCAGGTTAGGTGCATTGGCGATTCAAAATTGTCCCTAGTGTGAGCTTGGTGTGTTTGTGTGCATGCCCTGCGGTGGGCTGGCGCCCTGCCTGGGGTTTGTTTCCTGCCTTGCACCCTGTGTTAGCTAGAATTGGCTCCAGCAGACCCCTGTGACCCTCTAGCTAGGATATAGCAGGTTGGATAATGGATGGATGATACAGCATGACGGCTGCCAAGAACTGCCTCAGGCTCCACCCTTACTCCTCCTTTTGCATGCCATTGGTCCCTGCTCCCTCCAATCTGTGCCTCCTGCAGTGCACAGTTCATCAAGCAGCAGTCACATGACTGAGGTGAGGAAACAGAAACAAACAAACAAAAAAAAAGAAATTCTGATAGTGGTGCTCCTACCGCATTTTTTGCATTTCCATGTCTTTGCAACAGCTGTCTTCTTGGGCTCACTTTGTACATTTAGAGACTTTCTGAATTTTTTACTTTTTCCACTCAGTGCCTGTGCTACAATAATGAAAGGTTAGGCTCCACATCCCCATGACTCTTCTAAAAGAGAAATACCCTTCTAAAAAAGAATGCATATTCTTAATAACAATTATGTTTAAAATGTAACCTTACTTCATTTGAAGGTTGTGGGGATACAAAGTCAGTACCTACAAACACGCAAAAGAATCGAGTGGGCTCACAAGATGTATACAAAGAATAATTGAAAAGTAACAAATTCATTTGCTGTGTAAATGATATATTTACTAGGCATATGTATCGAAGACAGGTAACAGAATAATTAAAAAATATTTACTATCTCTTGCCCTACATGTATCTTCAGTGCCTTAGCTCTGTATTTGCACATGTGAGCGTCTCTTAACTGATGCTCCCTCTGTGAAGCGTATTCCCATAAAACCTGCTTCTCAGACCCTGTCATTATTTTGGAAGCACCTTTCTCACCTCCTGTCTGGTTTTATACTTGCCGTCTTTGAAGGCGACTCTCTCAGCATGCCTCGTAAGTTTTTACTCCCACTTTTGTATCTCACACATTCTTTCTTCCTGTATTGTCCCATCACAATACAGTTTATTCACAAGCCAAACAGATCAATCACACCAGAGCCAAAGCTGACCAATCAGACTCCTCAAGAGGCCTGGACACATAGACCTTAGTGTTTTATTAGATATTCTATCTATTCCAGTGTTCCTTCATGCAAATTGACTTACAGATCATAAGGTGATATTTGTTACCATATTTCTTTAGTGTAGAACCATTGACTAGTGCAGCTAGTCAGCGATGAGGATCAAATTTTCATGCTTATTGGTTGCAATCCATTACCCCGGCCAATAGGCCACAGTGGTTTCTTACAAATTCATGTGTCATGAGCTTAATTTTGTTTAAATTGTAACTGTGATCAATTATATTTTGCTATGTCATGACCTTGTAGAACAGAATAATATAAAGTCATTATCAGTCAAATAATGCAGAACACCTGCCAGCACACCAACACTGAACGTGTCTTTTCCACACAAACACACTAACTGTTGGTGATTACAAAAAGGACACTGCATTATAACTTGTTAGCTGTTAAGCTACACAAAACCTTGTAGAACAGAATAAAAGCCATTATCCGTCAAATCTCAAATCAAATCAAATTTATTTATAAAGCACATTTTAAAACAGCTAGCAGCTTCACCAATGCGTTGAATAAAGTAAAACAAAAAAAAAAAAAGAGACATAAAGACACTGAATGAACTATACCAACAAAGACAATACAATCTGGTCTCCAAACCCCAAAGCTTAAAAGAACACAACAACTTTCAGGCCATAGAAAAGCAAACCCAATATTCAGTGTCACCAAAAAAGAAGCCTCTTTAAACAAGGTTTAAATGTCGGGATCGTGGAAGCAGTTCTAACAAATAAAAGTAATTCATTTCAGAATTTTGGAACAGCCACTGAAAAAGCTTGATCCCCTGTCCTTATAAGTACAGAATGTGGCACTAATTAGAGAAACTGAGAGGATGAGCTCAATGCCCCGGAGGAAGAGTACTGGATGAGGAGATCTGAAACATATAGAGGAGACAGATTATGTATTGCTTTAAAAACAAAATGAAGCACTTCAGACATTATAATGCAGAGCATCTGCCAGAACACCAATACAAAATGTCTTCCACACACACATGCTGACCTATAATATACTGATGGTGGCCCCAAAGAGGACACTGCATCATAACTTGTTAGGTATTCTTGAGGAAGAAACTAGATTAGATAATGTCCCTCAGCAGAACAATGGCTACGGTCTGCAACTTTGCTCTAAGGAGAACACTATGGACTCAATGCTTTGCGGCTGCCTTTCAGCATAGCCACAGAAGCTATCACTGCTCTGTGGAGAAAATAAAAATGGAAATGTGTTCAAGGTATCCTCGAGTCAGACATTTCAGATTAGCTGTAGGGGAAGAAATGAGAAAGAAAACAAAATGTTCAGCAAAGAATTACACTTGTGTCCTCAAATCCAATGGAAAAGAGCAAAAGAACATTGGCCATAATACGCTGTAGATTTAGCAGTCCTTGAAAGCTAATATTTCTACTTGAGAATATACGCTGTAGTTTCAGAATGCAGCTGCTATTCCTACAACGTCATTAAAAACTGAAGAGCTAAACTAAAATAAACAAGCAAGACAGATGTTGGCACAGTTTTTTTTTTTCCTGCAAATGAGGAAGAAGCTGAAAACCTTTGTAATAATACATTCTGGCAGATGTCCACCTGGAGGTAGAGCTCGGCACACTTTTTCGACTGCTTCGATCAAACAAACGACACAACATGACCACAGGGCTTTGTCAGGCAAAGTCAGGATACATCTGCTTCTGCGCTTGTTACAGAGAGACAGCACCGAGGCAAATGGAGGCAAAAGTCTCAATCATTTGATTATTTCAGATTTGCACATATTATAACTATTTAGAATTATTTTGATCATTAATCTAAATATCTATGGTGTCCTTGATAATGGACTATCCGTCAAGCAGACCGCAGTTTGTGAGATGCAAGAACACTGGAGCACCACAAAGATACTCCTGTCTGCTTTTCTCTTCCTTCTGTTCACCTCCGACTATAAATATAACACCAGGTCATGTCACTTGCAGAAATTCTCAGATGATTCTGCACTTATGGGGTGTATTGATAAGGGGGATGAGACAGAGGAGAGGAGTTAGGTAGAGAACTGTGTTTTTTGGTACAAAGAGAATTGTCCGCATCATTGTTAAAAAATGCTTCTTTGATTCAGCAGCAGCTTCAAAATTTACAAACATTCTAACGCAACCAGTACATTTGTAGTGCTAACTACAAAAGCGAGGAAAATGTACATAGTAAGGTGGAAAATTTTAATACTAAGGTGAGAGCTGCTGCTGACATAGTCGCACCTGAAAAGACAGCTAAAAAATCTTCTAGCATTGTTATACCATGGAAGACCCAAAGAGTGTCTGATTTAAAGAGAACATGCCAGACAGCTAAGTGTAAATGGAGAAAAACTAAACTAACTATTCACTATGAGATATTGAAGGTTAAAATAACAGAATACAACAACACAGTCCGTCTTGAGAGGCGCTGCTATTTCTCTAGAATTATAAATAACAATGCTAGTAATCCCAGAGTCTTATTCTCTACAATTGATCGTCTGCTAAACCCAGGTCACTCAATGGAATGCCTCCAAAATACTTCCAGTGAAACTTGTGAGGCTATTGCTGTGTTTTTTAATCAAAAAATTAATGATATTAGAAACAATATAGTACATCTCCCCAACACTGATACTCTTAAGCCCCAGTACTCCATTATAAACAAATTAAATTCTTTCACCAGGATAGATTTACCTGATTTATATAAAATAATTTCTCAACTGAGACCCTCCACCTGCGTCCTTGACCCAATACCAACAAGCTTTTTCAAAGAAGTATCCGGCGTGCTAATTGACAGTATTCTTGACATAGCAAACTTGTCATTAGATATGGGGGTCTTCCCAGACTGTCTTAAGACTGCTGTAGTTAAACCCCTACTGAAGAAAAATAATCTTGACTCCTCTGCTTTTGAAAATTTTAGATCTATCTCTAACTTGCCTTTCTTAAGTAAAATTCTAGAGAAGGCAGTCATTATGCAGCTAAATGACCACCTCAATGAACATGCTATTCTTACAAGTTTCAGTCGGGTTTCAGAACAAATCACAGCATAGAAACTGCACTCGTTAAAGTAGTAAATGACTTGCGGGTAAATGCAGACAGAGGCCATTTATTTGTTCTCATCCTCTTAGATCTGAGTGCCGCATTTGATACCATTGATCACGATATTCTTAGAAATCGCCTTAGTCAATGGGTGGGCCTCTCTGGCAGTGTCTTAAATTGGTTTGAATCCTATCTGGCAGGTAGAAAATTCTTTGTTAGTTTGATTATACTTCGATGACACATGATATTCTATATGGTGTTCCACAAGGCTCTATCCTGGGTCCGCTGCTCTTTTCGATTTACATGCTTCCATTAGGTCAGATTATCTTGGGGCATAACAACTGTACTTATCAACAGCACCTGATGACCCCAATTCTGTTGATTCACCGACATAATGTCTTACTTGTGTTTCTGAATGGATGAGTAGTAATTTTCTCAAACTAAATAAAGAGAAAAGTGAAATTTTAGTGATTGGCAATAATGGATATAATGAGGTTATTAGAAATAAACTTGATGCATTAGGATTAAAAGTCAAGGAGGAGGTAAAGAATTTAGGGGTAACTGTTGATTGTGACCTGAATTTTAAATCACATATTAATCAGATTACTAGGACAGCATTTTTCATTTAAGAAATATAGCAAAAGTTAGACCTCTTATATCATTGAAAGATGCTGAGAAATTAGTTCACGCTTTTGTTTTCAGTCGACTAGATTACTGTAACGTACTCCTCTCAGGACTATCCAAAAAAGACATAAATCGATTGCAACTAGAGCAGAATACAACTGCTAGAATCTTAACTAGGAAAAGAAAATCCGAGCACATTTCTCCAGTTTTGATGTCACTACACTGGTTACCTGTGTCATTCAGAATTGACTTTAAAATACTGCTTATGGTTTATAAAGTCTTAAATAATCTGCTCCATCTTATATTTCGGAATGTCTGACACCTTACACTCCCAATCGTAACCTTAGATCTTCAAATAAGTGTCTGCTTAGAATTCCAAGAGCTAAACTTAAAAGAAGTGGTGAGGCGGCCTTCTGCTGTTATGCACCTAAAATCTGGAATAGCCTGCCAATAGGAATTCGCCAGGCTGATACAGTGGAGCACTTTAAAACACTGCTGACAAGACATTACTTTAACATGGCTTTCTCATGGCTTCATCTTAGTTTAATCCTGATGCTCTGTATATTTCAATTAATTATCATTATTATTCATGGTGGCACCAAAATCCGTACTAACCCCTACTTTCTCTGCTGTTCTTTTTCTGGTAATGAAAGCACCGTGATGTCCCTACATTAATGTATTAAAGACCAGAAGTCCACATGACCGTCATCATCAAGTCCTTCCATAAGAACCCTGAATACAATGAGGACTGATTGATTTTGTTTATGTTAGGTAGAATGCCTAGAGGGGGCTGGGCGGTCTCATGGCCTGGAACCCCAGCAGATTTTATTTTTTTTCTCCAGCTGTCGAGTTTTTTTTTTTGTTTTTTTCTGTCCTCCCTGGCCATCGGACCTTACTTTTATTCTATGTTAATTAGTGTTCTCTTATTTTAATTCTTATTTTGTCTTTTTTTTCTCTTTCTTCATCATGTAAAGCACTTTGAGCTACATTATTTGAATGAAAATGTGCTATATAAATAAATGTTGTTGTTGTTGTATCTAAACACCAGCAAAATCATGGAACTGCTTATTGACTTTCACAGCATCAAAGAGCCTCTGTGTTCGGGGACTATTCAAGGAGTAGATATAGAGGTGGTCTACTCCTACAAGTACTTGGGGGTCCACATTGGGATAGACTGGTCGCAAGAACACAAAGGAACTATATAAGAAAGGGCAGAGCAGACTCTTTTTCCATAGGAGACTGAATTCCTTTAATGTAGGAAGTGACATCCTTTATATCTATAACTGTGGGATGGCCAGTGCAATTTTCTATGATGTGGTGTGCTGGGCTGGTAATATTATTTCAGGAGAGGCTCACCGAATCACAAGGCTAATTAAAACGGCAAGCTCAGTTATAGGACGCACTCTGGACCCCCTGGAGGTAGCAGAGGAGGAGAGAGTGAAGGCAAAACTGAATGCCATTATGAACAATGCGTCGCATAACCTCTCTGAGACAAGAACACTGAGGACTTTCAGACAACAAATTATTCAGCAGTAGTGTGTCAAGAAATGAAACTCTGGGTCCTTTATACCAACAGCAATATACCTGCACTAAGACTGGGACTGCCAAGTCAGAATTTTTCTTTCTTTTTAATTTTCTTCTTTGTTCAGAACAAAGTGTATGTGTATATTTATTTATATATTTACTTACTTATCTACCTATTTATTTATAGAGCCTCTATAAAAGGCCAAATTTCCCTAAGGGACAAATAAAGTTCTATCTATCTATCTATCTATCTATCTATCTATCTATCTATCTATCTATCTATCTATCTATCTATCTATCTATCTATCTAACTAACTAACTCACTAAAGGTCCAGGCCTGGTAGTCTTCAGACTCTTTGTAGGCCCTAACACCTTTTTGATGTGCTTTTTAAACACATCAAATGCTACTTACTGTGCCAAAACAACATGTAGAAAGCATTAATTAATAGTGTTTTATTAACACCAAGTCTTGGAACTCCATCTCCTGCACATAAAATGACCCTGAAAAACTGGTGTGCAGATTATGTAATTTATGTTCATCAGGATCATAAATGGAGCACAACTTTAGGCTAAAAACTTCAACCAAAGTATGAGTGGAACAATGATTTTATTAGGATGTACTAAAAGAGAAATCAATATAAATTCCCTGTATTTTCTTAAGATCATCTAATTACCCATTCCAGTGCAAACACCACCAGCACCCTGTCAAGTTCTGCTTTACTGTAAATGTTAATATATTGCAAGGCCAAACTTTAAGAACAACAGATGAAGACTTTATGCTTGATTTGCTTCATCCTTGAACATATTTCACTTGATATGCTTTAGGGTGAGGTGAAATAAGAAACTCTCTCTGCTTCTAATATAACTAAATAAATTACCTAACATATTATATATCATGCATGTAAATATATTAATTGTCTAACTAAACCGTCAGACTTTTTTGTCACTATAATAATGGCTTTAGTAACCAAGTATGCATTTATATTGCCATTTTTCCACCTTACCCTAAAGACCTGCATGTTAGATTATTTGGTGACTGGTCAATCTACTGTAAAGTGCACAAAGGAAATAGGCAATGATGCTATTAAAGTTACATCCACACTACTGCATTTTTGTTTAAAAACACAACCAAAAATAGAGACTTGTGGAAACTCTCTCTAGAGCCACATACTCCTCTGCAAATGTTGGCTCAGCATTATGGACAAGCAATAACGTAGACTTTTAAAAACCCAAGCTCCAATTGTGCTTATTATGTAGCCCTTCCCTGATTGGATCCTGCTCATTACCATAAATCTCATTCCCTGATAAGTCACCCTTCATGGAAGAAGATCATATTCCACATAGCAGACTTAGAAGAGTTGCTTTCCATAGTGCTTGTTGTGTTGCTTACCTTTATGGATCTAAATTGCATTTTGTGCAGATTGAATGCTATAGAAAGCAGTTTAACAGTCAGTACAGTTTTGCAATAAATATCCTGGTCTGTGACATGACTATCCCTTCAAGGATTTTTCCACCAACACGCACATACACAGTGTAAGCAAATATCTGCATATATTGCGCATTTTCAGCCATTTAAGTATGAACAGAGATGCTTTCATAAACCATATAAAAACGCTAGTGTGGACGGATATCATTTCCATCTAAAAATGCTGTTTTTAAATGAAAATGTAATAGTGTGGGACGTAGCCTAAGACAAACTGACAGGTTAGTATATTTAACCTACATAGAATGAAGGTTACCTAGAAAACTTTTTTATTTCTAGTAATTTACTACACAAGTACTCAGAAGATAACTATAAGAATTAACTACATTCCTCAGTTTTCTCCATCAGCTTCAACAGTTGTGAGCCAGCAAGAAACCTTTTTCAAAAACCTTGCCATCATTAGCTGTCCGGGAGTGGAAAATCTTCCATTTTTGAACTGCAGGCTGCTGTTATTAAATTTTAATATTTTACTCAAATGAACCAGGATAAAGTTAATTTACAGGACTCTTAAAAGCTATTTGGCTACAGAAGCAATTCGCATGTAAAGTATTTCTCACTCATATATATTTCCTGTTTTGTACTAGTAAATTGTAACTGTAAAGCATCTCTTTCAGTTGCTTTATAACTACATCTGTTTCAATTAGTTTAAGTATAACCCGAGAAAAAAGATTGACTATCTTGTCCTTGTGATTAAAGTCTAATCAAATGTGCATAATGCCACATGTCCCAAAATCCCACATTTTACCATGAATATGGCTCATCCAAGGGACAATAGACAGAAGGGTAACAACAGAAGAAGCAACATCAGAGATCAAGACACTTGTGACCATTTCATCTAGACATCAGAGAACATAATTTATGAATAAAACCAACTTAATTTAAAAGCCATCCAAGACAACATCCATTCCTTGATATTTCTGATATTAAGTAAACTTTCCTAAGTTTCCAGCTTTGCAAATTAATCTTAAGGCTGTCTGGATAGGATCTCTCTGTGTTTGTGTGTGTTAATACTGAAGGATGGGAGTAGATGAACCTAGTAAACATACCTGGTAAGCCTCATAAATTCCACGAATATACACTAGCAAAACTTTTTTAATATGTGACATCTTTGAGGACCCCAAACAGATGGAAATCTGAGGGTGTAAGACATTGTAGAGTGGATGGAGAAGAACAGCAAATCCATAAATTCCATTCACAAGTAATGCAATAACAGCTCATAGTTCAAAATGCACATTAATGTGCAACGTCATTTTGAGGGTCCGCTGCAAAAGAGGCAAGGAACAGGCTATTTTGTGGCATTGCAATAACTATATGGATATTTCAAATTAACTACTTAATTTTTTATTGAAGTGTGGAAAGCATTGCCAAAATTTGTACTGTTAAAACACATTTAAATATGGAAGCAATAAAAAGAGTATGGTTAGATAAAACTGTATACTATTTTTCTTCAAAGAAAAACACGTGAGGAGATAATGCCCAAGACTTCTTTGATCATTTTCACTGATAGATTTCACTGATAGATTTTCCAGTTGTACAGTAGATCAAAAGGCATTCTAGAATCAAGGAGCAATAACTTAATCTTCTCTTAGACACAACTATTCGTTCTGGAAAATATGGTAAAGAAAAACATGTTCAATAAAAATACAGCAAAGGAAAGAGCCCAGATTTAGACAAACAATCAACACCAGTAAAACAGTAGAACAAACCAATGAGAGAGGCTGATCTGTAATGATTCCCACAGAAATATGGGAAACATAATTCTTTGTATGTAAAGCAACAGCTATTATCACAGCTATACAGATGACAAACAGATGTTCTTATCTCCTGCACCAGATGACCCTGAGGCTCTCTAACTCTTGATTGAGTTTCTTACTAGTATTAGAGAATGGATGTGCAGTAATTACCATTAAATAAATAAGGAAAAAACAGAAAACTCTAGTCATTAGCTGCAGTAAAAAATTGAGGATCTTAGTAAAAAAACGTAATATTCTGGCTTTGCAAATTAAGCCAAAGGAAAAGGATCTCAGCATTATTATGGATTCAGAGCTAAATTTTAAATCATGTTATTATATTAACTACTACATATTATAAAGACTGTAAATTAGAATCATAGCACAAGTCTAATCTTTTAGATCAGTGGTTCTTAAACTTATGTTCCCTAAGACCCAATTTTACCACTTTTGTATTGTCACGACCCACAATCGCTGATGAGCTCCATTCATGGTATCCCTCTCACAGAATCAGCACTGATTAATTGTCATCACATTGTGTAGAGAGTGTTATCCCCTTTGGAGAATCACCACTGTTTTTCATTTTTTCTCCTTCCCAGGAGAATTGCCACCATTCGTCATTCCACGTGTGATATGGTGGGGACAAAATTCACATCCTCACACCGACCCATCACAAGGTACTTCACAAACCGCTTGTGTCCCTTCCTACTAATTTATTATTGTAATTCATGACTCAGTATGACCAAAGATCAGCCATCACACAACCCAACCCAAAGTTTATGGAACACTGTTTTACACAATTGCAAGATGTTGAAATATTAGCACATGCTTTGTCTTAAGCCAACTACATTATTGTAATGCACTTCTTTTAAGAATATAAAGAAAATATATAAATTGGCTGAAGGGTGTTCAAAATGTAGAAGCAACAATCCTAATCAAAAAATTTTTTTTTCGAACACATTTCACCTGTCTTAGCTTCATGAACTGGCTGTCTGTGTCTTTTAGGATTGATTTTAAGGTACTTTTCATTAATTGTGTATGGCTCTGAAAAATCTATATTTTGGAATGCCTGTCCCCATACATCCCCAATCACAGTCTTAGATCTTTGAACATCCATCCATCCATTTTCCAACCCGCTGAATCCGAACAAAGGGTCACGGGGTCTGCTGGAGCCAAACCCAGCCAACACAGGGCACAAGGCAGGAAGCAATCATGGGCAGGGTGCCAACCCACCGCAGGACACACACAAACACACCCACACACCAAGCACACACTAGGGCCAATTTAGAATCTCCAATCCACCTAACCTGCATGTCTTTGGACTGTGGGAGGAAACCGGAGCGCCCGGAGGAAACCCACGCAGACACAGGGAGAACATGCAAACTCCTCGAAGGGAGGACCCGGGAAGCGAACCCAGGTCCCCAGGTCTCCCAACTGCGAGGCAGCAGCGCTACCCACTGCGCCACCGTGCTGCCCACTGGTGAGCCAGCTTTTTCCTTTGTTGCACTGAAAATCAGAAATATTTTACCAGCAGACTGATCCGCTGTGGCAACCCCTAACGGGAGCAGCCGAAAGAAGAAGAAGAAGAAAAAGACATTCATTGTGCCAGTATTGTTGATCATTTAAAAAAAAATTGAAGAAAACACACTTTTTAATTGGTCATTTTCATAATTTATTTGGAGCACACCGACTCCATAAGACTAAAATTAGTTCTGCATCATTGCAAATTTTAATCTTCCCATTTTTTTCATAGTGGGATGGCTGCTTTCATAGACTAGATTTGTTTGGTAGACAAGTGTAATTATTCATATTTACTTTTTTCCATTTACTAATCAGAACTTCTGTCTTTTTCTCATTTACAGTTATAATGCCATTCGACCAAAGGGTAACACTTTAGCTATTGCAAGAATGCATCCATTACTCATTTACTTTTATTACCAAGACCTTTACAAAGGCTTCTTTCGTTGATAATAACACTTACATAGCATCAGTAAAGTGGTTATTCATCTGTGCAATCCAGCCTATTAAAATAACTTCACTTTGGAATGGTCAGAGGTGGCTTAAGTGAGACATGTTTCTCTTTATATTGCAGGCTTCAGTATAAGACCTGTGAATCCTTGCAATTCACAAGTAACTTTACCAGTAAACAAAATGGCTTCCTTCACCGAGATGACGAACCTATGTACTGAGGCTTTATAAGTGTACTTAATACCAAAAGAATCCTTTCCTAATCTCTTTAAACATGTGAGAAAAAATGAGTAATAAATGGATTTTTTCAGCACCTAAACTAAAGTGTTACTGACCAAAGTACTCAAAGATTGTGTGGTTGGTTGCCATTTATGTGGAACAGACTTTAAATACACATCTTTTTCAGTTAGGTAAACAGACACATCTTAGTGAGGATGTCTGGATTTGACTAGAAACCATTGGGTATTGAGGCCTGTTATTGGAAGTATGTTATGTCTCTTTTTAATATTATTAAAGAAATAAGTTTAGGGCAGTAGTTCTCAAACTGTGGGGTGGACCCCCATAGGGGGGCACGAAGTAACAAAAAGTGGGGCGTGAAGATGTGAAAAAAAGAAAATAAGAATCGAAAATATGAAAAATACATCTATTGAAACCAAAACAAATTAACTTAAACTACATTCTGATACTAAAAAAATAAATACAGAGTTGGATAAAGGTTGATAAAAGTTTAGTAGGTATTATAAAATATGCATCTATAATATATCATTAATTTAAAAAGAACAAATTGGTATTAGTGGGCTCCTTTCAAAAAAACGTTAGGGGGGCGCGATTAAAACTGTTATGAAAACTCGGGTCGCAAATACTTAAATGTTGAGAAACGTTGCTTTAGGGGGATATTATGTTCACAGGGGACTTTAATTACCCAAATATTAATAGGATAACCTTACAAATGGTGAAGTACAATGGCAAGAATTTCTAGACATAACCAGTGACATTTTGTAACACAGTATTCTAACACCAATGAGAAGGGAAGTCTGCCTGGATTTAGTACTTTACAATGATCAGGTTGGAATTTGTGAGGTTGGGGTGACTTAAGTATAATATCTAGTGGTTATTATGTAGACGGATGTTTTGTTAGAGCACATAAGGAAAAACTGAAACTGTTAAATTTATCTTTAGTAGGGAAAATTTTAAGAAGATGTAGTAAAGTTTGAAGAGGATGAATTGGAATAAGCTTTTAAGTATGCAAACAGTCGAAGACCAGTGGGGCAAGTTTAATAACATTTTACAAATAATGCAGGCAGGCTAATTCCAAAATTTAGAAGCAGTAAGAAATTAAGGAAAATTTGAATGTGGATAAGTTATGATATCTAAAAAGAAGCAGCAAAAGATAAAACAGCTTTATAAGGCATACAAGGCAGATAACGTCAGTGCTAACCATGAGATGTATAAGAGCATGAGGGCAACCATTAAAAAGGATATTAGGAAAACTAAAAGGTAGTTAAAGAGAATTATTGAAGATGACCCTAAGAGATTTTTTCAGCATTTTAAAGAATTGTGAAGGAGAAGGTGAAGTATATTGGGAGCACTAAAGGTAAATTGAAATATAGAATGCTCTAAATTAATATTTTTCAGAAGTTATAGAGTTTTAATTTAAATCTACTTTTGATTTTGTTTTCTAATGTTTGGAAAATTGTTTGCCTCTTCCCATAAAACAATTTAGTTTGCTATGGGCACTACCATTTCAAAAAGGGCTTTGTTGATAGGGATTATCGTGTTTCCACACATCTGATTATGTGTTTACCGTTAGTATTGTGACTGCCTTTTCAATGGCTCCACTTTTTTGTTTCAACCCATCTTTTATTGTTTGTATCTATCAAAGAACATAATTTTAGTACCTTTTAATTTTTGTGTTTTAATTGTAAATAGGCAGAATTGGTATTATATCCTCTTTAATAAAATCCCTTTGTGCGTCCTGGTGTCCGTGTGTGTGTGTCTTCTGGTGAAATGCGCATGCGCGGGGCACGGTTCGATGCGCAATATTACTGTCAGAGAAAGTTAGAGGCGTTTTATGGAAATAAAAACCAGTATTACTGCGAGAGGAAATTAAAGGTACACAATACAGTGACTCATATTACAGCCACATACAAGCCAGTATTACTGTCAGAGGAGATTAAAGGCATATTACCGACGCGCACGCCTGTATTACCGCCAGAGAAAATTAAAGGTATATTACGGACGTACAAGCCAGCGGACGTACAAGACAGTATTACTGTCACAGAAAATTAAAGACACACAATACACGGTGGCAGCCCACGAAGAACGGTCAGCTCAGCAAGTAAACATCAACAAAAGAAAGGCTGAAAGAAAAATACGACCAACAAAAAGAATGAGGTCAAAGTCCCTTGCCATTTAATATAGACTGTTCCTACTAATGTTTATGCACTACTGTTCTAGCGCCCGTTATTGTAACAGGCTAAATGACTAGTATTATAATAATATTGTATGTTTAGTATATTTGAAGGTTTTAACAGATTATTTGTGTAAATAAAAAGATGAGTCAAAGTCAGGAGGTAGACAACAACACTCACTGTGGAGGAAGAAGAAGACAGAAAGGCATTTGAGGTATTGGATTATATGCTGTTATGTGTGTTGTGAGGACACCTACATATTCTCAGTGCTGGTGATAGTGAGGCACTATGTGGAGAATCCTATGTAGAATGCTGTGGAGTGACTGTTAATTGGCACCACTCAAGTTATCTCGATAGGAGATATCTCAGTATGTGTGTGAAGCTGTGTCCTGTGTGGAATATTACAAAGTGACCTGCAATTGGGCCAAACTCAAGACTTTGTCTGGATAGGATCTCTCTGTGTTTGTGGGTGTCTGTGTTTGTGGACTGACCTAAACGCCTGTCAAGGTAGTGTTGAAAAATAAAATAACTTTGTTTTAAATTGAAACTATGTCTGTGGTAGTTGTGTCTGGTGTTCAGGGCTCACTGGCGCTCCCTAGAGTCCACACCTGGTTGTGTAACATGAGCTTATAAAAGGACAATTGTGAAACAAGAACCAGGATCCAGGCTGTTCATACCTAAACAGAAAGTAACTAAAACAATAAAGAAATTGGATTATAAGTTTGTCTATTGTCCCAATACCTGTTCTGAGCAGATATTAATTACAACATATCAAACTGGAAAAGAAAAATTGTATTAGTAAATGACTATGCATATAAAAACCAAAAGCAACTCTGGAAAGCACAGACCTATGTACAGGAATTCTGCATAGTCATTTTAAGTGTAACTAATATAGCAATTCTCTATAGGGAAAACATATTATGTGTTTAACTACTGTCCCAAGACCTATTCTAACCTGACACTAGTTAGAAGAACATCAAACTGGAAAAGTAAACATATTTTATCAAATGACTACAAATATAAAAAATGAAAGCAACACTAAAAAGCACAAGTCTATGTGAAATAATTCTACAAATTCACTTCAATTTAGCAAATGACTACAAACATAAAAAAACAACTCTAAAAAGAACAAGCTTATTTCAAATAATTTTGCTCTTTTATTTTGAGAATAACAAATACACCATTTCTCAAACAGTGTGACCTACAACCAAATTTAAATGTTACCTTCAACTAATTTCATTGACTGCAGTACTAAAGAACTAGATTATAAATGTTAGATGTGCACCATATTGATTATTTTTCTGTATCAATATTAACTTTCAGATTTGTCATTTTCCTCAGCTCCATTACTATGGGCAGTGCATCTCAGATTTCACTGTGTATGCTAAACTACATAAGCCAGTCGTGTTGTATAGCTGTATAATGCGCTCTCAGCATTAAAAAGGGCCACACATAAAAATCTAATGTGTATATCTGCATCCCTGAGTTGAAACTATTTATAGTACATTCACACTACAACATTCTCTGTCCCATGCATTAGTCTTGACACATAAATAAAAAGTGGCGCTGCTGCAAACTACCCTGCATTTTAATGCACACTGTTCTTCTTTTATAAAATGAATTCCACCTCCTTCCTTCTGCCTAAATCACTTATTCAATAAATTCAAGTAAGCATTGATTATGATTCCAACATGGCCAGAATTAGAAAACATTGATTAAATACCAGATCTTTTGAAGCATGTGCTCAGTTTCAGTAAACATCAGGAGTCAGGTACTGTATATCATTTTAATGATCTGGAGATATTCTGCTGCGTCATTTGATTTTGAAGTTTTATACGCTGTACATGTACTGTATATGCTGTATTTATTTCTGCTTTATTTCTGCTTGCCACATAGCTTGATTCCAAGCCCAGTTCCTGCCTATTTATTCTTCATAGGTTCATACTGGCTCTCTCTGAATAGAATGTAGCTCCTGCACTGCTGAAATAGAAAAAGTGAGTTTAGAAGATGATGAGCACAGTGGTTAAATTAACAGGGATCGGTTCCTACTCTGATGACAGTCCTTTTATATAAACAGAACTGCATTTTGGACTCTATACTGTAAAGACCATTTTTCTCAACCTTTTTTTTTTTTCAACCTTTTTTTTTTTTTGCCCCAAACCTCTTTGTGTGTCAAAGGCTTGATTATTTACTACACAGTGTAATATTGTCCAAGACGTACTTCAGAAGGTGTGGTAACACAGTCTGTTCCAACTCTGCTTAAACACAGACAGGGGTTTTTTTAAGTAATCAACAGAAGTTGGGACACCTGCACAAATTGCTTCAATTTGCAAGCCTCCACTTACTTTAATAGCTGCAGGTCTTCTGTAGGTTGTAACCTATTAATTGTACCCCGAAGAAGGCACATTTGTAATATTCTGAAATTTCCTTTTTTCAGTTTTTGCTAACCTAAACTTTAAATTTAAACCTCTGGCAATTTACTGCTTACCTTTTCCCCATTTTAGTTCATGTGTTGCATTTTAAATTGATTCATTTTTCTTCAAATCTAAGCGGTATATCCAGCATGAATGTGTGAATGTTTGCTAGATGCTAAAGCTTCCTCTGACATGGCAAAAATTAGCATATTAACTTAATCATTATGTCTAACTTGGCCTTGTTTGCGATAGTCAAGCCAACAGATCCATACCACATGCACTTCAGAACACCCAAAGCTAAGCACGACTGTCACACAACTTATGCAAGTTACACCTTTTTTTTTTTTTTTTAGCTGCAGGTCAGTTTTGTTTTTTCTAGTAGATTTCAAGAAGAAAACAGAAAGGATTTCTATTGTACTTTAACAAGGGAGCAATTCAAAACAACAGATGCTTAGTGTGCACAGGGCTGCTGGGTTCGAGACTACAGGAATGGTGTTTGCTGTCACCAGGTACGAAAATTTCTGTGTTTCGAGGCTGACATCATGATATAACCAAATTTTTTGCACAAGTCGGTGGTCTCTGTTTCTCTTGTGACATTGAAGGATTGTTCTCGGCCTTGGGTTGTGATCACAACCTGGAAGAGTGGCATCTCTTCATTGACTCGTCAATGTTAAGCCTGAAAGCTGTTCTGCTACACAATGGCAACGTTTATCCTTCAGTACCTGTGGGCTATGCAGCACACATGAAAGAAACGCATGAGAATATGGTGCTGAAGCACGTCCAGTATAGCAGGTACAACTGGAATATCTGTGGAGATCTTAAAGTCGTTGCTCTGTTACTAGGACTGCAGCTCGGCTATGCAAAGTACTGTTGTTTCATCTGTGAATGAGACAGCCGTGCCAAAGAGTTGCACTATTCTCGCCAGAAATGGCCACTCCGTAAAAAGTTAGTTCCAGGACAGAAAAATGTGGCACATGAATCGGTTGTCGACCCGGCAAAGATATTTTTGCCTCCTCTTCACATAAAACTGGGACTCATAAAGAATTTCGTGAAAGCACTGAACAAGGAAGGCGAAGGTTTTCGTTATTTAAGACAGATGTTCCCAAGAATAACTGATGCCAAGATCAAAGAGGGCATTTTTGTTGGCCACCAGATCAGACATGTTATGAGTGACAAGAGGTTTGAAGATCTGTTAGTTGGGCCGGAAAAAATTGCCTGGAGAGCCTTCAAAGACGTTGTTGAAAATTTTCTGGGCAATTACAGTGCCCCAAACTACATTCAGCTGGTAAACAAACTTCTCAAAGCATACAAGACAATGAAGTGCAACATGTCACTCAAGATTCATTTCCTCCACTCACACTTGAACTTCTTCCCAGCAAATCTCAGTGCTGTCAGTGAAGAACACGGTGAAAGGTTTCACCAGGACATCGCTACAATGGAGAAACAACACCAGGGCAACTGGAATCTGTCAATGCTTTCTGACTACTGTTGGACACTGCAACGTGATGCACCAGACATTGAATACAAAAGAAAATCAGGAGCAAAACACCTTTAATTCTGTTAAATTTAATAGTTTATGCGAAACATAAATGTGACTAAATACGTCATTGTCAGTAAAGAAATAAATGTCTATTTCTCAGAATTCCTATGTGATGCAGTAAAACCAAAACTATATTTGTGCATACCTATTAGGTACCTGTCACAATTAGCAAAAACTTTTCAGGAAGCAAGACTTTTCAAAAAAATTGTTGTGCAGTGTTATTATTGCTCTGCAAAGTGGTTTGTCACAGTGAAATGACCTATTGTCACAAACATGTACAAAAGGTGCACTTTAATTTATGTTGTTTTAAAATTTTTCTTGTTGTGTGCAATTACCAAGTTTGCATAAATACTGTTTTGTTAAATTTAATTTGGTTGAGACTACCCCCTGTTTTGCATAAAAGTTTACAATTGTTCCAATAGATACCACTAATGAATATAAACAAGCATAATTAATGCAGACATATGTTGTAGCCTTCAGGAACAACTGGAATCATCATAGTGGTGCAATTATATGCATCAAAGGGTCAAATCAACCATTTAGGAAGTGATTTAGATGAGATTTCAAAATACTGAGATATATATTGTGTATAGTGAAATTGCCTAAAAATACTGCAATGTTATTTATAGTTCATATTGCCAAAATTTAAGAAAAACCATATGAAATTTTTAAATAATAGGTATGATTCCTGCAATGCTGTGCTGAAATTGAAGCCCTTCATAGGCAGATTTTTTTTAAAAAGTCGCTTTAAGGAATAGCAGTAAGGAAAGTAGATCCACATGCTCAGTTTGTAAATCCAAATCACTCTAAGGTCAAGCAGTGTCTAAACATGCACAATGGATACTGCCACAAAGTAAGACAGAGGGCACAAAACAGTTCTTCACCAACTAACTAGATATGAGGTACAAACCAGGCTTGGAAAGGTAAACTTGCCAAAACAAATAAACCTGTGCACCGGTCACTCTCTTATAGGAATCTATGTGAACAAAACATTGTATGACACTGCCTGCTATCTGTAGGTCATGTTACTGAAAGTAACACACTAAGACTAAGACTCTGTGATAATGCTTCAGGCTGCCAGCATGTTAGCTGTGTGACACATTATGGGAAGACAGCCATTTAAGTCTGGGCCACATCTCAATTGTTATCTGAACTTGGGAAAAGAAGAAAAGACTTGCGAAAGATTGTTTTGTGACCATTTTTTTTAATTACTTAGAGCAGCACTATGCAAAATAGTAAAAATCATCATATACATTAAAAAATTGAGTTACAAATATGTATGAATTAAACACAAATAATGTAATTGACAAATACAATGATATTTTTCAGGAGAGAACACCTACCAACATGGGGTGTCCCCACTGCTATATCAGATTTCTGTAAGAAACACAGTAATAGTAGTTGTAGTAGGAGTAGTAGCCATATTGCATGACTAGAGTGCAGTCTCAGGTATTCTGTCCAGATGGCAACAGAAAAGTACAACTGCAAGAACAGATGTGGAGAAAAACATAAATGAAGTAAGGGTCTGAACCAGGAAAACAAAAACCCACCAATTACCAAAACCAAAACCTGCGAGAAAGAAACAAGGTCAAAAAGGAATGGAGAGTTCAAAATCAGTGAAGAATTAAACACAAATTAACAAAATCTGGGAAAAGGAAGTGAACCCAGAATGACCCTTTTATCCTGTTGTGTAATGAGTGAAAGGCTCATCACCTCTAAAGCCACACCCCATAGTGGGCAAAACCTGGCAATTTAATGCAACGGGAAACGGCCTAAATCAAAATATTAAATTTAGAATGAAGCATTGCATCAAAAAACACATGATTTCATCAGATTCCTCTCTGTCATAAATCCTAATAACAATATGCAGCTCAACACTAGAGTCAGAAAATAATCTGTAAAGAATGTATAAAAAGTCCAAGGATCCTGAAATCAGGATTTGTGCACCAAACGCAATACCACCCCGGAACATTAGAGGGCACTGTCATTCACACAGTCTCCTGTTTTATCTGCAGACCAGAGGATCAGAAAGTTGAGGACAACTGAAGACACGCCTACATCTGCACCAAGCACCTCCTCTTCTATAGTAGAACACATACAATGGCAACCACTGCCTAAAGAAGCCAGCCTTGTTCATAGACTCCAGTCTGGAAAGATGATTCTATTTTTCTTGAATATTTTTGTCTGTGCACATTTAATCCACAATATATAGGGATCAACGGCTTGTGCCGCAACTCTTTATCTGTGTTGTGCCTTTTACAGTGTGCTTATGCATCTGTGTGTGACACAAACAAATTTACCAATGCAAGAATTCAAAAGATTTTTAATAGTTTTTTTTTAATTCAACATTAGTATAACTTCCTGGTTTTTGTAAAAGAAACTGTTCGGTACTGAATTCATTTAATCATTCTGACCACAATGTAAATTATTTTTTTAACTTCTGTCATTAAAAAATCTGGAGTGTTCTCCACTCGACCTTCTCGTATACGTAGAGATTATATAAGAACTAGGGGGCTCCGCCCCCTGCTCGCTTCGCTCGCCAACCCCTGGTCTTGGGTAACCCGAAATAGATTTGAAAGAGATTATTGTCGGCATAACCCGAAATACATTGATGAATGTATGCGATATGTGCCTGCATTGCTTGTGGCATTTCAGACGCGCGCTGTAGGCGCCTGCGTTCATTGATTATATCCAGGCGGGCTCGTGTTTGTATCTCCGTCAATTGTGGTCTTTCGTTTTGAACCCGTGCCTGCTTTGCTTCCGCAGTTTCTGACGTGCATTGTAGGCGTCTATGTACATTGTATTTGTTCATGCGGAGACTGTTTGGTTTTGGAGCCGAGACAGTTTTGCTTCCGCGATTTCAGACGCGGGTTGTAGGCGCCTACGTCTATTGTTTTTATCCATGCGGGCTTGCTTTTGTAGCTCCGTTAGTTGAGCTGGATCATTTTGGAGCCGTGACCGTGACTCCATTAGTTATCCGTTGTCTACCGTTAGTAATATGGATAATTGCACTTACTGTTAATACGGAGCGTTTTCTGTGGTTGTACCGTTAATAATGCATCACTGTAATGTGATTCACATATGCTATATGGTTTGGACATGTGAGGATGCTGTACGTTTAATACAGAGAGTTCGTGGTGCGTTGTTGCTTCATGTCCTATTCAGAAGCGCGTTTTGGATGCCTGCGCCTTTCGTACTTTCCCGCGCCTTCCGTACTGAGCTCGTTCGTTTTGGAGCTGTGTCCGCTTTGCCCGCGGCATTTCAGACGCGCGTTGTAGGCGCCTGCGTTCATTGATTTTATCCAGGCGGGCTCGTGTTTGTATATCCGTCAGTCGAGGTCGTTCGTTTTGAACCCGTGCCTGCTTTGCTTCCGCAGTGTCAGACGCGCGTTGTAGGCGCCTGCGTTCATTGATCTTATCCAGGCAGGATCGTGTTTGTATTGTTGAGCTGTATTGTGTTTGAATTTGCTGTAAAGCGTTCAGCGGTTTGTACAATCCCAAGGAGCACATTATTCCTAACTTCACTCCGCAGTAGTGCCACTCACAATATGGCGGTGACGCCTACGCCTTCACTCCGCAGTAGTGCCACTCACAATATGGCGGTGACGCCTGTGCCTTCCATACTATCTTTGTGGACCTGTGGGGCCTCCGTAGCCTCTCACGGTTGACTCTGGGGTGCAGCGCAGAATCCTCTTTTGTGTGTGGCTGTGTCGTTAGTCGTTAGCTATGGGCGCGTTGTTGCTTCATTTCTCATTCACGTTAGTTGAGCTCTTTCGTTCTTGGGCCGTGACTCCTTCGTTCGCGGTGGATAAGACTTTGCTTGCGGTTTATGAGACGCGCGCCTGCGCAGTACACCTCATGGTCCCATCGCCGTGTACCTGCATCCATATCCGGTTTATTCTCGGTTAGTAATATGGATTGAATGAATATGTCAACTTATGAAACAAAACGTGTACCTATTCAAATTTCAAGTTTATTTGATAGTTCTTTTACCTGATTAGATAATTTCCAATTAAAGTTTATTTTGTATTTGTACCATGTAATTTTTTTGCATTGTTGATATGCGGGCAATTGATATTTACAAAGTGATTGTGATTAATAAATGGTGAATTGGGTAGGAATAAGTGTACACCAGGTTTTAAAAATCTTTTTTTTTCCTTAAGCATTTTCCTGTTTATCTGATGTGTGCATATTTTCATACTTAAATCAAAATCAAAGTTTTATAAATGAGGCTTGGTTCTTATTAAAATCTTTTCCAGTCTCCTTGAGGCAGAACAATTTGCAAGGACTCTTTTCCTCTTACAGTGACAATTTGGTTGCTTCATCCTATACTTGTATGATTTTGAAAACGCAGGAAGAGTGTATTACTCAGAATCACAACTGTGTCTTGACCTGGAAAGATGCTGGGTCGAGTTTCTGAGTATGTCAATTCTGGTTTCTTTCAGCCCTGGATGTGTAAAAAGGGCTAGTGGTGGCAAATGAATTTATGAATCTGTGTCTTTCTGTCCAGTTCCTTAGCACTTTTAAGGCACATTATAACATAAAGGACAGTTAAGTAACCTACTCCATATTTACACAAGAATTACTGAATGAAATTAAATTATAGTTTAATAATCTAGCATGTTGAATTAAATCAACCCTAACACTAAACAACCAAAATTTATAAAAATGTGTCAAGAATTATCAGCTCACCAGTGTCTTGATGCTAACAAAATGAAAGCAAATGAGTTTCATGCACAAATGTACTTGACACAAAGGCTAGCTGTTGATCATTCACTTTTCTGACATAATGTGGATGCCTCAAATTTTCCTTATAATCTCTGTCCTCTGAGAAATTCGTAAACCTAAGACCCATTGCCAGCATAAGACAGTTTGCCTCGGAGCAGTTATACTGCTGACAAATGTGATATATCTGCCATACCATCAGAAAAATTATAATTACACATAAGACAGGTAGACATTGGCTTAACCAATCCCTAGTCTAATGAGGAAGCACAACAGAAAAAAATACAATATTCAGTATTCATACTTTTGTGCTAATATTACTGCAAATATGGTAACATATTTTATTTAAAAATACCTAAGGATATTATACAACCTAAATCACGGAACAGAATGAATAAACTAAAGGAAAAAGCTATGATGTATATACAAAGAATAAAAGCATCACAAGTAATAAAGTCCATGAGAATGAAAGTGTGACAATTAAGACAAAGGAAAAAAAATTGAGGTGTCCTTTCAAAGAAGATAACTGATTTTTTGAGTCGAACTGGGAGATGACTGCAAAAAGGAAAAACATAACAAATAAAATATAAACTAAGCAACTGAAATCCAGACGAAAGGCAAGAATCACAGTCAAAATTCAGGTAACAAGTTGAAAACCAGGCAAGACACGAAAATCTAAAACAAGTGAGAATTTCTAAAAGAGTTTAAAGGATTTATCCACAGATCATTTAAAGCTTGGTGCAACCACTGACCCTTTATCCCATCTTGCTAGTGAACTCGAGGTCACGACCCTGGGCGGAATGGTGGCTGAGCAGAGTGGTGGCTCTGAGGCTAAGGATCTGTGCTGGTATCCAGAAGGTTGTCGGTTCGAATCCCCGTCACTGCCAAAAGAGATCCTACTCTGCTGGGCCCTTGCCTTGAGCAAGGCCCTTAACCTTCAATTGCTCCAGGGGCGCTGTACAATGGCTGACCCTGCGCTCAGACCCCAAGGGGTATGCAAAAACTAACAAATTACTAATACAAGAAATTGTATAAGGAGAAATAAAGAAACAAGCCTAAGGACAGTTACACAAAGTGGCTTCTACTATAGAAAAAGGCTATAGGACCCCAAAGTGACCTGCTTTGAGTGCCATGATGGATGGTACGGTGTCCCGAACAGGATAGAAACGGGTTCCTTAATGGAAGGACAAGACTGGGTTAGGTGACAGAACATTGGCAGGACAGGAGGCCTGCTTGGAAGGACAGGGAGGTTTCTTTCCAGAGCTAAGTCTATGGTGGCAACATCCCACTGGTGGTATTCCCATATGGATACTCATGGAGAAGGCTGGGAGTTGTAGTCTCATGACTACAACTTGGTTCTTGGATGCCGTGAAACAATGTACCTTCTCTGAAGGACTAAAACTTAGCCCAGAAGTGATTCCAGCGTGCAAGGCGGTGACACCAGAAGAACCCCTGGGTCTGGCATAACAGAAGCCAATTTTCCTGCACTAGCAGTAGTGGATAAGACTACATAGGAGTTGTGGAAGAAGGAAAGGAAGGATATAAGTGTATTATATTGTGTTTCTTGTTTGTTTGTCTGTGGTTGTGGCAGGACCACGGGCCATGGGCTGCAGGTCACTATTTGAATAGACCAACCTTAAGGGATCACAGTTAAACAAGGAATGAACAATCTAAGTCTTACCAGCACTAGTAATAATCAGAATGAGATAGTGGCTTGAATCAAAACCAATAACAGTAAATATAAAGCCATACAAAGAATGTTACAGTCTGGGTGGGTTAAGTCTTCATGCAGTCCCATTAGCAATAGCAAGACCCTGGTAAGCAATCCCAAGTTGCAAAGTTCTGCAGTTGCACATTATATATTCTTGATCAAAAAAAGGAAAAGAAAAAGATTTTTTTCCAGAGAGAGAGAGAGAGAAAGAAAGATAGTGAAAGTTGTTTTCAGTCTAGCAACTGAGAGGGAGCACCATGAAAGTGTTTTACATGTAGCATCAGAGAGAAAGAGGCTCCTTACAAGTCTCCTTCTCCTGACAGGGAGAAGGGCTTCTCTCAAAGTGCCCAGAAAAGCAGCAATTTAAGAGAGATCTCTTTTTGAAAAATGCCTAATAAAAGGCAGCCACGCTGTCCCTTCCTTTGTGCCCAAAAGTTGGCACATACACAAAACCCATGTCTTAATTGTTTTCATGTCCATTAGATGACCTCGACCATACAGCAGAGCCCATGGATAGAAGACCCTTGAAGCATGGATGTCTAGTATTAAACACAAAAGAAATGAGATTCAGTTGTAACATCTTAGAAACAAAGATCCAAGGCAGAGGCCTGTCCTAATTTATAAACTAAGCAGAAGGTGAGAGCCACAGGTAAACAGAAGGGAAACTAACATGCTGATGGAAAAAGCAATTATCTTGCCTTCGGGCATTTGTGAAGATTAAAGAATACATACCAAGAGATGTACACGTCTCTAAATTCCCAAAGTTAAATAATCCTAACCCTAATTCCCAAAACACAGAAAATGTTACAGAATCATTATCACAAGCTCAATGTTTGTTTTCTTATGAGAATCAAAAGTTACATAAACTAACTAAGCCGTGGTTTGCCTTTCAGCTCTCCCAGAATACACTACACTCCTTGTTCAGGCTGCCCAGGCACAGGCTGAGACCTATTGCCTGATGTTCATCCACTGAAACATTTAAAGTATCCCTATACATGGGCTGACATCAAAACCAGGAAATCAATAAACCAAGAGAATTAAAGACAAATACACAAACCAAAGAACCATGAGAGAATATCTAGCTAAATTCTGAGCCTCTTTAAAACACACTTACCAGTAATTATACTGTGAATAATATTTTACTGGAAACCAGAATCATGGATGCCAGAAGTAGAATGTCATCTTCCTTTATATTTGCTGGAAATTACATCACATCATGTCACGTGTGTGTGTGTGTACATGTGTGTGTGTGTGCTCTCCCTGTGATGGACAGATGCCCTGTTCAGGGATTGTTCCTGCCTTGCGCCCTATGATGGCTGGGATAATCTCCAGCTTCCCTGCTCTGGACAAGCGGGTTCAGAAAATGGATGGATGGATGGATGGATGTGCTTCCTTGAGTACAGCTACCTAGTTATACGATAAAGGATTATGAAGAAAAAAAAAACAAAGGAAAAGTCAGCTCTGTGCCATTTATTAGGCTGATTATGTGTTGTTTTGAAGAAGATTAAGTGTTTTCTCTAATTTTTAAAGGTGAATGCAGGATCATTACAGACATTATAGACACTGTGACAAACACAGCTTTTACTGTAACTTTAATTGTAGTACTCAAGCTTTAAAGGCTATCAGAAAAAAAAATAGATTTAAAAAAGACAACCCTGAATGACTTAAATAAAATGTACTGTCAAAGTACATTTTCATAAAAAGCATCTTGTGCATTGTCTAATAAAACTGAATGCCAGAACAGTGTCAACACTTGGCATTACATGAATAACAACAATGTGCGTTGTTCCATCTTTAATATACATGAATACTTTATCTTACAGTGCTAACCATTACAGAACGGTGCCATCCAACTATAAAAATGAGAAACAAAATCTCACTGATCATTACTTCATTGCATTTAATTTTAAAATAGTTACATTTCTTAATTACTAACTGGCAAAAACTTCAAGAACACACTAGCAACTCAAAATCTGCCTGGCTTTAGTGTGCACTAGCAACATATTGGTGAATGACCCATGATGTATTTTTAATTAAAAGAAAAAAGCCCAAAAAAATTACACACAAAATCATCAAAGATACAGACGTGGACAAATTTGTTGGTATCCCTCCATGAAAAAAGAAGAATCCACAATTGTCACAATTGAAATAATGACAAAATTAATTGGCACCAATCATGTAACGGTAGATGTTTGATAGTATTCAATTCATGGCTCATGGATGACCACTGCAGAACAGTTTAGTGTTTTGTTCCTAGCCATTGTTGAGTGCTTTTAGCTCTGTGTTTTGGCTCATTATCCTGTTGGAGGGTCCTGCAACTGAGACAGACCTTTCTTGGCAGTACGTTTCACTCCAGAATTTCTTGTTAGTCTTGAAATTTCATTCTTCCCTTCACAGACTCAAGATACCTTGTGCCATACGGAGCAAAGCAAACCCCAAAACATAACTGAGCCTCCTCTATGTTTCACAGTAGGTGTGGTGTTATTTTCTTTCAAAGCTTATTTTTTTTTCTTTTGTGGACAAAGAGCTGACATGACTAAGCTACAGCTTTGTCTCATCTGTCCAGGGGATATTCTCCCAGGAGCATTGTGACTTGTCACCATGTATTTTAGCAGATTCCAGTCTGGCTTTTCTTTTTTTTTTAACAGCTCAGTCCTCCTGGGGCTTCTTTCATTGAGTCCACTGTCACTCAAAAAGTGACAGGTGGCACAGTGAGACACTGATGGACCTTGGAGTTCACCTTGAATGTCTTTGGAAGTCGTCCTTGGCTTTTAATCTACCATTCTGACTGTCTTTCTGCCCATTTTTGACGCAATTTTTCTTGAGACCATATCCAGGAAGGTTGGCTACAGTCCCATGGACTTTAACCATCTTATTAATAAAGGCAAGTGCTATCACATGAACATGAAGTTGCTTGGTCTTCTAGCCTTTGTGTTTAACATGCTTGTCTATCATTTTCTTTCTGATCTCCTCAGATGACTCTCTCCTTTGCTTTCTCTGGTCTGTGTTCAGTGTGGGATACATGATGACACCAAACAGTAGAATGACGACTTTTCTCCATTTTAATAGGCTGAAGGTCTGATTACACGTCTGGTAACTTGTGATAAGAATGAAGGAAAATCACTCTAATCTAATTATTTATGATCTCTTCTAGGGGGTCTCAATAAATATGTGCGGGCCATTTTAAAATATCGTTGTAGAATATGCAATACTTGATCTCTAATCACGCTTGCTTTGCTTAAGTGGATGCATATCAAAGGCATGCAGGTACACAGGGGACAATTGCTTCTCACTTTAATCACTATTCGGAAGACCTAAGGCACTTCCACAATGAGCTGTTCAAGTACCAACAAATGTGTCCACATCTGTATAATAATCATACAATCAAAACACCAATTCAGATATTGTGTCCCAAAGAAAAAGCATGACACTGAAAACATAACCCACACACCCCTACATGACATGATTGCTCAATGTGATGCTTGGGATGCCCACAGCTGGCATTCTTCTCTTGAACCTGGGAAGCGATAGTCTTGTACCAAGGATGTACTGGGTAATGAGGACACATAACAATGTAAGAGTTGGTGCTTCAAAGTGTGCAGTGCTTTTTTATTACAACAATAAACAAGAATGAGTCAAAAACAAAGTGCAGTGTTAACGTGTTTAAGTAAATAAATAAATAGTCCTTGATAAAAACCAAGTGCCTTTGTGGAGGTTATGCTATGTGGTTGGGAGCATGTGCTGATATAGCACGCCATTGTACCCAAAAATAGTGGTGGCTCTGAGGCTGGGGATCTGCACTGGCAATCGGAAGGTTGCCGGTTCGAATCCCGTAAATGCCAAAAGGGACGCTGCCCTGTTGGACCCTTGAGCAAGACCCTTAACCTGCAATTGCTGAGCGCTTTGAGTAGTGAGAAAAGCGCTATATAAATGCAAAGAATTATCATATTATTAAAAATACAAATAAATATTATAACAATTAAGTTAAAATCAGAAGGTTAAAACATAGTCAGAATCTGCTCTGGAGAAGAATCGCGAGCCTCACTGTATCGAATTGACACCAATGTCTTCTCTGCTCAACGTTTAAGATCTCCTCAGCAAGAGGAGACATCTTCTAACAGGCGCAGTCAAACAATCAGTGTGTTCGCTTCAAAAAAATGGTGACTGTGAAACCGGACAAAAATAATTCATAATTAAAACAAAAAGGAACAGAGAAATGTGGATACTAGAATTAGATTAATTCCCCCCCCCCCCCCCCCCAAAAAAAGAGTGTAAAAATACCCAAATTGATACAGGAACTTTGAATAAATTAATAAAAAAGGAACAAACCTCTAAAAACAATACTGTGCCTCGTTTTATCATGTTTCCTTCCTAACCTTAGTTTCTTTCCAAGAAGATAGACTGGCACTCTTCCCCACTGCTGAGTAGTGTGATCTCTAAGTGTGGTAGAGGAGCCCTATGATGCAAATATCTTATGCTCCTGCTGTTGTTCCTATCTGTTTCCACTCCCAGGTATCCAGTTCACGTATAGGGAGTACCCCTTCTTTTCAACCCCTGCATTTACACAATGGCATATGTAGGATGTTACTACACACACTGTGGCTCTCTGTCTTGGAGGTTTGCCCTGTGCCATCTTGGTGGCATCATTGCCCCTGGCAACCTACTGTCAGCAGGACACCCCCTCACATGTGAATGGAATCAAATCAGAGAAGTCCTATGTATACCCAAAAATCATTTGCTTCTTATCAGATACAAAATGTTGATAAATAGGAAACCGTATAACAGTCTAGTGATCTAAGCTCAGTCTAGTGATCTAGTGATCTAAGCTCAAATCTTAGACTGGCACATCTGGAGTAAGTAGGTCCAGCAAACAGTTTAATAGAAAAAAACAATTCAAGTTGAAATATTCATTTATATTTCTGTAAACTTATTATAGTAAGACTTCAATCAACACATTAAAATGAGACACAGTCATACTGTATATACACATATTGTATAAGACTACAATACATATTTATTAAATTAAAAAAAAAATAATGCTTTGCTATGCTGTAGTGGTGGAGATGTTACATGATACATGACCTTGTGAAGTGCCGTATTTATAGTTTTAATCTAATCAATGTTGATAATGTGTTTTGAAATCTGAACATTTCTGGTATAGACTGTCAATGAGAAACCTTACATCATTCTGATAGAAAACGTTTCTTGAAACTGAAAAAGAAATGAGAGAAAAACTGCACATAAAGTTGATGTTTAATTTTCCTGGAAAGACAGTATTGCTTTGACTTAATTAGTTCATTCTATATTTGAGATGTGTTAAAGAGGACATAAATACAATTTCATTTTATTATTTATGTGCTCACTTAATTCCTCCAAGGTGTTGTTAAAGGTGTAGATGTCACATGGGCTGGACGGGCATCCCTGACCAGAAGAGGTGATGGTTCCTTACTCTGATGGGAGGCCACATCCGGTCCCACAACAAAGATGCCAGACTCCACACCTCACTGAAGATGTCACTTCCAGGTTTCAACCATTTGATGTCACTTCCATCCCCCGTGGGTAACGCCGTTTCCGCTTCAATCAACACAGCCATCTTTGTTCCCTATAAATACCTGTGGTGTAACTTCTTTTGTTTATCAAGTATTTTGATCACTTAGACCACAGGTGTCGAACTCCGGTCCTCGAGGGCCACAGTGGCTGCATGTTTTCATTCTAACCATCTTCTTAATTAGTGAGCCGTTTTTTCTGCTAATCAACTTCTTTTGCTTTAGTTTTAATTAACTTGACTCAGGCCCCTTAATTGTCTCTTTTTCCTTAATTAGTAGCCAAACAATAATGAGACATCAAACAAGCCACCATATGACAGAAAAAACAGAAAAATCAACAGATTTGGAAATGTCTGCTGTGGCAGAATAAGAGCAGCAACAAGCCATTGAATTAAATAACGGGCTTAATTAACAGCAAGAATCTGCTTCTCATTAAGAGGCTGGTTGGAGTGAAATTGGTTTGAGTTTGAAATCCCAGTTTAGCTGGTCATCTGTTGGCTCGTTTCATGTCTCATTTCTCTTTGGCTGCCATTTAATGAAGAAACAAATCAATTCAGAGGACTGAATCCTTAAAAACAGGACTGTTGAAATGAAGGGAAAAGGAGTTAATTAGCAGTGAAAACTACTCACTGATTAGGAAAAGGGTCAGAATGAAAACCTGCAGCCACTGTGGCCCTCCAGGCCCGGAGTTCGACATCCCTGACTTAGACGAACGTCTAAACATTTTTTGTTGTGTCTGGTTGACATTATATGGGGCTACCACCCCAAAACTTTCTGAGTAGTCTGTCTACTTATTACAACTGACATACCAAAAAAGGATAGATATTAAATAAGCTACACTATGTATCAGTAAATTTAGCATTTTTCAGACCATTTGTGTAAGCAAATTCTCTAAGCAAACTGAAATGCTACAACAACAGTGAAAAAAAACACAATGACTTTCCAACAGAATTTCACATTTTCAAAGTATTGCAAGGTTTTCCCGTGTTTGGTTTTATTGAAGAAAGTCTCAGATTAGTTTGTCAGAGTCACTGGGTATCTCAGATGAGATGAATTGATTTCATGGGAGCCATGCCACAACTGCCCCAACTTGTTAAGATTATGAGAATTCACAGGAAAAATCATGTAATGTGACAGGGACTTAGAAAAGGCTAATCCTGATTGTAAGTAAGAGATTACAGAGAGAATTATCAGAACAAACTCAAATCAGTGCCTGATCATAAATTAATGTCATTGTTTTTGGAAAGCTGTTTTTTCCAACCACATTGACTGCTATGCAAGACCCAGTGTTGTTTAATTTAGACACTTTAGATATCTTATTCAAAACAATTCGTTTTCACTAATTGAAAAATGTAATTTCAGTGTGGTCAAAAAGGCAAATGAACGGCAACTCCCAGCATGCCCTATAGGCACATGAATGGGCATACCGGTCCAGGAATGCTGGCACCCAGTGTGTTGGGGGAATGCCTCCCTGGTATGCATGCTCCCCCAAGTCCATCCACTACACTGGTCTCCCTGCCAGATAAGGGTTCAGGGTTTATCCCGACTGGGATGTCAGCCCAGTCCTACCACCCATCACAATGCCTTCAACTTTTTTTTATTCATTCATTTATGGCCTGAATTTCTACCCATTATATTAAGGTACAATAAGCTACAGTTGTGCTAGTGTATCTTTTCAATAATTAGTAAAAACTTGAAAATCCAAATTAAAGAAAAATAAAATGGGGAAAACAAAAAATCAGAAACAAATAAAATGGAATTTGTGTAAAAAAAAAATAAACACAGATTTCATAGGGCTCTAACTGCACCAACAAATACATGTTGTTATGCTATAGTCACCTATTTCATTTAATTAAAAAAACTCTCCACGAGCAGCTTACAATTAATGGAAACAGGGTTATAGTCCTGGTTCCCAACTGTCCCCACATATTATAGTAGCTGTAGACCTGCCTCTTACTTTCATCCAAACCCGTATTTCTAACTGCCACACAATTATGGGTGACGCATTAGGATATATTAGCTGTCATTACGTAGTGAAATAAATGCCTTGTGTACATCGATCTGCAACCAAAACAGATGACAAAGCAAACAGAAGACAAACAAAAATCTAGTGCTAACACTGGGAACGTTTAAGTCTTTATATCTAAGATGAGTCATTATGTGAATTTTATAAAGTAAATGAAGCTCTTCACAATTCTGAGCTGACTGACATGGTAGAAAAAAGAAGCCCACTATTAAAAAACAAAAACACATATTGCTTCTGTGATCAGCAAAATTCAAAGCAGCCTGTGATTTAATCTCCCAGTTCTGCAGTTACATAATTTTATTTAGAAAGCATCCTGTGACCCTAAACTGGATAAAGGTTCAGAAGATATACAGCATACTGTATGTATGAATTCTCTTAAATCCTGAGGTAATTTAAGGTCTCCTTAACCTGTCACGTTACCATCTCTGCATTATTGTTTTTTTTGTGTTACACTTTTGTTATAGGAACATGTCTGGTGTGAATATGCGATATTGTGACGTTCCGTTCAATGGCCCCCTTGCACAGACTCAGACTCCGGGCAAGTGGAATCGTAACTGAATGATCAGCTGGCGAAATATTGAGGTGAGTGTTGGATCAGTCCTAAAATTTTGACTCTGGTATTGATACCATCTTTCACACTTCGGTCCTAATACAAAAACAGTTCATAAGCAAATGACTGATCACTCCAAAACCCCCATCTTACTCCAGCCTCCCTGATGGACCACACAACAGCTTGTGTCCCTACACCATTTCCACCTTGAAACCAGTTCCAATCGCTTTGAAGCAATGGGTGGGGAGGGGTCCCCCATGAGGCCATGATAATATTAAAGCAATATCTCCCTTTTTTCCAAAAAACACAGCTTTCTGAAAAGCACACAAAGCAATGGTTTCACACAGAAATCAACATAAAACATATGTTGCTGCGTGCTGTGGCCACCAGTTCACCAGGAATGTGTGGCAGGCTGGCTGCCAGACTGTCTTCGTGTGATAGGGGGTGGCAGTGGCAATCGCGATCACACTGCATCTTGATCTGGTTTGTACCTCTTGTCATTGTAAATGGTGGTCTTCCCAGGCAAACTTGCTGTAGGCACATCAGCTACACAAACCTGTTCAGCACCACAATCAGCTGGGGGCCAATCAGCTGATTCTGGGATCTCACATCCGTTTTCAGTATATAATATGCAAATCGTCATCCATGGAGTATTTTGCTTTATGCTTTGGCTTCGATGTCGATGCCATTTTTGCTGTAGTTTGCTCCTCACTATTCACATGAGCACAGGGAATCTCGGCCAAACCGATGAAGTTAACTTTCCTTCTAGCAAAGAGATTTCAACTAAAACATAATGGCGGGTTTTGTCACTGTTTACAGTTGATTACCACCGTCAACCCCTTCTGTTGACAAAAGTCGACATCCACCTTGAAAGAGTTAAAGCAATATCCCCTGCAAAGTCATGATTGGATTGAAACAATATTTTGTCCCTTTTAATTTCTGACTGAGCCGAATTAATAAGGTAGGGTAAGGGAGTTCCCCTGTGAAGTTCCGATCACATTGAAGCATCTACTTTTGTTTTGTGAAGTCTATGAAACTGACTTTTTTCTACAATTGCTATAGTTAATGTTGGGGTTTATGGATTGAGAGGAAAGCTCATGTTTACTTCCAGTACCAAACATCCCAAAATGATGGTACCATACTGTTTTAAATTGTATATTGTGCAAACATAACTGAGAAATAGCAAAATTGTTGTTGTAAAAACAGAGATTCTGATTATACTCAGGTCATGCCAGGTATATTTACATAAAACAATGTCTTGCAATTATTTATAGTTCACTGCAAGGACACGAATAAAAACAGAAATTAGCAAACAAAAAGGTGCAATTGACTATATAAATACTCACGGAGGCTCCAAATCAAATACCAAAAAAAGACAACATAGTTCAAGAATGTTGGACAAAAATCATTTAACAATCAAAGAGTGAAGCAAAAATAAAATACAAAAAAGTACAAAAACATACTTCCCAATACCTAAATTACCTCCACAAAAATACAACAAATCAGAGATAAATCGAACTATAACACTACATGCAAAAGAATAATTTTTGGGTTGACTGCTCCTACTGCTCAGCAGCTCAAAACACACCAAAAAGTTTGAGGAAGGACAAAAGACGACCCTAGCAGAAAGTACTGCTACTTCATATGACCAGCCCTTTCCACTGGGCCAATCCTCACGTACATCATCCTGTCTGGACCAATCCTGGAAGACGTAGAGACATCCACACTAAGTCACTCCCTAATCAGGTGAATGTGCTCTATTTCTTTCATTCACATCCTCGCGCGTGCAAGCAGTCATGCACACCAACATCACTCACTCACTCCCAATGGTGAGTAATCAGAATTTTTTAAACTACACTAAGAGCTATCCAAAAATGATGTTCCTATCTACATGCATATGTTGGCAAATAAACTCCGTCTCTTTTTTTCATAGTGTTCGAGGACTGCCTAAATGTCAGACCGGTTCACACCCTAAAGCACTCAAATGAACTAAAGGTAAATCGTGCAACCTGCGTGGGAAACCGAACACCAGTGTACATCTTTACACTGTCATCACTCTGTCACTTGTTGAAACGGTACTTATCAAACCAAGTAAGCGCATTTCACCACAAATAACCATTTACTGTACATTTGTATTATAAGACAATTAAGTCCTTTCCAGAAATTTATTCCATGACTGATTCCTCAGAAGTAAACTGTATGTTGTGCTGTGAATATGTATTTGTAAATTTTTCACTTTAATTGTAATTTTCAAAGTAAATCAGCATTAGGTAAACTTAATCGTGAATGAAATGATTACATTTATTTTTTAATTTCAAAGAAAATATATTATAACTAACATCCCTAAACAAAAAATAACTGCCCTTTGAACTCAATGACTGCAGAAAACATTTCCTGTAGATACTTGTCCATCCTTCACAACTCTGGAGTTTCTCGTCATTCTGCTGTAGCAAAACTACTAAAAGTCATTGGAATTGGTGGATTTTTGAGCATCAACTGCTTCTTTCTGGTCCTGCCAGAAATGGTTTTGGTCTGTAGTTTGATTAGGCCATACAAAAAAACTGAGTTTAAAATATTATGTTATTTTGGCCTTCTGATATGCACTTCTTTGTACTCTTCAGATCATTATTATCTTACATTCGCCAAGTATTCCTCAGCTTCAGTTTACTGATAGATTGCCTGACATTTTCCTGAAACTACCATGGTACCATAAATGATGGAAAGACATGCAGGTTCTGATGCAGGTCAGTGTTCCCAATCCTGGCATTAATAGCTGTGAACCACTAGGGGATGCTGCAGCACATCAAACCACAGACACAACAGCACAGACACAGTTCCAGATGTCCATAAATAGATTTACTGTGAAAAATACCGCCAGCAATGCAACTTCTTCCTTCTCCATTCCTCCCAGGTGAGCTTCGTCCAACTACTCTCCCAAAACTGACTCACAAGATGTAGCAGAGTTGTGTATGATGCAACTTCCAATGCTATCACACTGCTTCCAGGAATCATTTCCGGGTCAGGCAGAAACTTCCACATGATAGAATAGCCTTCCTATAGCACTCAGGGCTGATAACAGGGCTTCCCACCAAAACTACAACTCCTATGCAGCCCTGTGGATGTCTGAATGGGATGCACATCAGAGGGATGTCACCACCCAGTGTACTGGGGAAGCACATGGTCTTGGAAAGCAGTCTCCCTCCGTCCATCCATTATAACTGCCTCCCAACCAGGAAAGGTACTATTGGTCCATATGAACCAACCTGGTCGGGATGCCCATCCACCCACATCCTTCCATTAAAAAGGCCTCCCACTCAGGTAAGGAACATTCCATCCAGGTCAGGACAACAGCCAACCCATGTTGTCTATTACAAAGCACTAAGCTTAAATACTTCTAAGAGGTTTGGCCAGAAAAATAAATAAAATATATTTTACTTTCCTTGGTGATAAGTTGTTGGTTTTTACATTGAGACTTAACTTTGAACATTAATGCTATTCTACCTTGGTTTATGGGAATATTATATATTACCAGTAATGGTGCACTGCGCGATAACATGCAGTGAATACACTTAACTTGAGCATTCCTAGCTTTCATCCTCTTTCTCTGTACGTTTAGCATTCATTTGCTCAGAGGTTGATGTGCCTGCTGCTTCCTGAGCAGCTCTTCTTTTCTCCACCCTAGCGGCCCGCTTCTTCTCTTCTTCCATCAGCATCTTTTCACATTAAATCTGATTAAGTCAGTGTTTGTGTTGCAATTACTTTGTATGTTTTCCTTAATTTTTCACTTAAGCTGGCACTTAAGTCTTCAGTTTGCCTCAAGAATGATTTAAGATATGGAGAGGTAGGGGAAGTGACGGCAAAGGTGGTAGGGATGAAAATGGCACCCATATGCATGCGCTGCATGGCTGCTGCCGAGAGTTGATTCTACAATAAAATAACATAAAAATAAATAGAAGAATAACCTTGCAGGTCAATCATCACCCCGAAAGTGGATAGTAGATGTCACATAGTATATGTGTACCAAATTTCTGGTCAATAGGTAAACCGTTTGTGAGCTACAAGTGATTTAAAATCCTGGACACACAAACAAACAGCCACGGTAGTCTATTATATAGATAGATTGTGTTTATGTACATATTCTGATGTACTAAAATTTACATTATAAAATCTCTGCTTCGGCTTGGCTAAAATATGTACAAAAATTACATTTTTGTAACAACTATTGCTTATCACACATTTGCAGTATCTTTGTGTCTGTAAGTACTGTACATACATAATTGATATACGTACATAACCAGGCAAAAGTTTCAGAATACCTCAGTTTTTCCGGTTTTTCTTCAAATTTAATCACTTGAAATGCAATGAATGAGCTAAAAATGGCCAAATGGTAAGTAGTACTACAGAAGGTGTAGTAACAGAGTCTGCTTTAAGACAGACAGAGGGTTTTTAAGTAATCAACAGAAGTTGGGACACCAGTACAAATGGTTTGCTTCAACTTGCAAGGCTTCATTTACTTCAATTGTTGCAGAAAATCTGTAGATTGTAACCTGTAAGTTGTTCCCTGAAGAAGACCCATTTGTAATATTCTGACATTTCATTTTTTGTTTTTGCTAACCTAAACTTTAAATTTTAACCTCTGGCAGTTTACTGCTTACCTTTTCCCCATTTTAGGTCATGCACTGCATTTTAACTGATTAAATATGAAGAAAAACTGGAAAAACTGAGGTGTTCTAAAACATCTGTAGTGTATTCGTTTTGATCTCTCCTGTGTTTTATGTACTCACTAGACAAAGACCCCGTTTCGACAACGTAAGATGAAATGGGCACGAGTTTGTGTCAGCAGTGTATGAAGAACAAATGATAAGTAACGAAGAAGTTGTTTTGTAATGATTGTAGTCCGCTTTACTCATTACTGTACAGGCTTGTACTGTTAGTTGATGAATTTTCCAGGCCCATAGTATAATATTGAATGATGAATGTTCCAGTACAATATGGAAAAGTATAAGCACCACAAACCTGATACAGGTGTATTGAATGAATGCGTAATTGAATCAGAATGCGTAATTAGGCCTCGAGCTGTAGTCGAAATCGCCTTTCAGGCCTCTAGAGCTTTAATTGAAGTCGCCTTTCTCTTTGAATTTCTGCGGCCGTAAATCCGCCGCCTGCCACGATGTTGGAGTTGGATGTTGGTCTCGTAAGGTTTTTCAGGCACTTGCGCAGAAGGCGACTGTGCATTCGGCTTTGGACGTGCGTAGAAGGCGACTGCGCATTCGGCTTCGGACGGACGTGAGTGAGTGAGTGAGTGAGGAGGCAGGCGATTTATGTGTTAAGATTAATTGTTTCTACTATTAACATCCATTACAGTACCTATAAAAATATTCACCCCCTTAGACATTTTCACATGTTATTGTTGTTCAACACCGAATCACAGTGGATTGAATTTGGCTTTTTTGACACTGATCAAAAAGAGAAAAAGACTCTCTGCAAAGTGGTCTAAAATAATTAACAATATGAAACTGAAAATAACTGATCACGTAAGCATTCACCCCCATTAAGATGGCACCCACATCAGTGGTACAGAGCATTGGTTTTAAATGTCACATAAGTAACTCAATGGAGGTCTCCAGTCTGGTGTTTTAATTGACTGCAGTCAAAATGTTATTAAATGTGGAAGGTCCAACTTGTGGTGAGTCAGTATGGTGGACTGAGGTACACAAAGAAGACAAAGGAACACTCTAAAGAACTCCATTAAAGGTGACTGAAAAGCACAAGTCAGGGGATGGCGACAAGAAAAACCTAAGTCACTGAATACCCTTGGAGTTGAATTAAATCATTCAGAAATGGAAAGAGGACAACACAGCTGCATATCTGCCTATAGCAGGCTGTCCATAAAAACTGAGTGATCATTCAAAAAGAATATAAGTGAGGTCACCAAGAGACCTCTGAGAACTCAATATGGTTTCTGCTTCAGCAAAATAAATGATTAAAAACATTGTTGAATAAATTAAGCTCACCCTAAGGCAGTAAGCTAAAGTGCTGAACAAATTATTATTATGTCAGTAAAAAAACTTTCAATGTTAGTTTTAATATATGTCCAATATAAAAATACTTATTCAAATTTATGATTTACCCAAATACCAGAATTAACTTTGCTATTCTGCATATCTTTTCCGATCCTGCAGCAAATAACTAACATAATATCTGCCTAAGGGTTTCCTGCATCATTTTCAAAAATACAAATCTCAAGGTTAGCTAACAAGAGTCCTCTAGAGTGAGAGTTCTTAACCTTTTCAATTCAGGGACTCAAATAAGATAATTGGTTCTATACTTGACCAAAGAAGGGGATTATTACCAAAATAACAACAATGCAATATACGCACAAATACCAATATCCACTGTGAAAGACAGGTGGCGCCACTGAGCCCTAAAGCCCAGCTATGACTGACACACATATAGCCACAGGTTCAATTATAATGGATTTTATTCCTTTTATCTTCTCTCATTCTACTTTTAACTTAACTTAACATTCTGCCCTTTCTTTCAGTTTACCTCTCTGTCCAGGTGCTCAGGATAATTTGTGTGTCTGTTATATCATTATCGATTACTTGTTACATTTTTCTTTTAGTACTGAATTTAGTATTTTATTGTCCTTTATTCTATTTAATGCTTTGTGATCTGTTTCATTGTTCTATTCAGGAAAACATTTGTATCCAATGTTACATATACCCTGCTGTTTTTTTCTAAGACTCTGTGAAGCGCCCTGAGCATGGGAAAGGCGCCATATAAATAAAATGTATTATTATTATTATTACTCATCTTCCTCTCGTAAATATTGTACTCTACCTCCCAACTCTGACTCCCTGAAGCAAGGCAGAGTGGTTTCCTTTAAATCGGATTCCAGGAGTGCTTCAGGTGTCCACCCAAAGTCTGATGGAAGTACTTCCGGGTCAGGTGAAATTTTCTATAATGCAGGGATATTTCCTCCCCGCAGCTCCCCCTGGAGATGCCTATGGCATTCAACAGGGTTGCACCACGGGACAACACCTCCGAGCATGCCTGTGAGCTGAACAAAGGCACCAGTGATACAAGAATGCTGCCCTGTAGCGTATCAGGGAAGATAAGGCTCCAGGAAGTCTGACTCTATAGGTCCCTTCATCATTCTGGCCTTCCTCCTTCTCTCCCTGACAAGGGATCAATTCTTGACATGGTCGGGACGCAGATCCACCATTGTCCTTCCACTCTGGCCTCCCCTCCTGGGAAGGGGTCAATTTTCCCTCTAGATGGGATATCGGATGATCCCTGATGTCACTTACACCATATAATAAAAACAGTAAAAGTTATTGCTTCCATTTAAGCTTGTTTATCACATGGATATTACTAAAAGGGAAAATCACACATATCGCTAACACAACAATAATTAAAATTAAAAGCAGGGAACACATTTCTGAGAAATATGGATTCCAGCAATTTGGACCACCTGAGAATCCAGATTTATGAAAGCTTTTAAAAATTTCCGGGTTTTTGTGTATGAAAATGCACGCACACACGTGATCACTAGAGATGCACAGCAGAAACAAGAGACAACGCTGACCTCACAGATGCAAAAAAAATTACAAAGTTGTAAACAGGGTGAAATAAGAAAGAAAGCAATGGAAGGGTTGTGCCATCCACAAACAGTTCAGCAGATGCAACAGAAATCACAACAATGAATGAATAAATATCCATCCATCCATCCATTTTCCAACCCGCTGAATCCGAACACAGGAGTCTGCTGAAGCCAATCCCAGCCAACACAGGGCACAAGGCAGGAACCAATCCCGGACAGGGTGCCAACCCACCGCAGGACACACACAAATAAACACCCACACACCAAGCACACACTAGGGCCAATTTAGAATTGCCAGTCCACCTAACCAGCATGTCTTTGGACTGTGGGAGGAAACCCACGCAGACACGGGGAGAACATGCAAACTCCACGCAGGGAGGACCCGGGAAGCGAACCCAGGTCCCCAGGTCTCCCAACTGCGAGGCAGCAGCGCTACCCACTGCGCCACCGTGCCGCCCATGAATAAATATATTCCTTTTAATAAATGAAGTGATCTTTATTTGTCAATGAATAAAGCAACAAAATGTGCCTGTTAATCTCTTCTTTACTGTTCTTTAAATTTTAATCTTAAAAGTACTGCCCAAGAATCCAAAAAAATCCAAAAATACGGACTCAACCAAATCCCTAATTAGTCAGGTTTTGCAGACTTTTACCATAAACGCTTAGAGCTTCAGTAAACCTGAGAGAAAAACATTTTTCATTGTAACTGGTGCGGTGTGATGATATGATCATTTTAGAAAGAAAAGCTCGAGCTCTTAGCTTTAGTCACTTGACTCAAGGCAACATGTTGCCTTTTTCTTCTCTTGGACATACCATTTGTATTTAGTTAGATAAGGAATGCAGAAGCCCAAAAACTAATTAAGCAATGAAATTAATTTATCTTCTCTTAAATAAAATTATTTTTAAAAAGTTTTTTTTTCAGATGAGCTTCATTTAACATTTAACACTTCAATAAAATAAGTATAAAGCTGCATCATGTAGCTAAAATGTTAAGCTCCCTTTGTATTTTATATGGCCAATAGGAGTTGGCCTCTGCTCTATGACCTATCTTATCTCTCTATTATATAAAAAAAATCCTGGGACGAAACGAGACATTTTAGCCTGGGATGAGACGTCACTTTTTCAGAGAGATAATTTCAAGCCCCACGAGATGAGACTTTGTGCCAAGAGATTTAACCACACCTGGGGCCAGAAATAAAAGACAAAGAGTAGATGACAAAGTATAACGTCGTAAAGAATTGAAAAATGTTGGCGCGATGCACATGCAGAGCAGGTTAGAGATAATGAAAGTACTAAAATTCAAAAGTCTCAAAAAAATGTAGTAAAGATCGCATTAGCGCAAACAAACGGAAATTATTACTTGGTGAAATAACCGAATAGTGAAAGAGATCGAATATATATGGACATAGGTGATATGACATGTTGTTCGGCTTTAAAGTTTAAGTCGGAGACTTGTAGATCGTCTAATTTGTGTTGCCATCAGAGAAAAGTAGTGTTTGTTTCCAATGAAGAGGCATATCTGCGAGAAATAAAAGATTTGTTATTTGGTGAAATTGAAATCCACAAACACTACAGGCAAAATATCGAATCTACAATAATCTGTTCGCGTTCACATCAATCAATTACTACAAGTTTAATTTAAAAGAAAACACAATTCGGTCAGGTTTATAATTATGATCACGCAGAAGCAATGCAACAAAGAATCAAAAGAGTTAAACAATCGGACGTATTAGAAATTCTACAGCCAATAATGGATACAAATTCATACGTCCAAAAGTATCGCACTTTACACAAAATTTATCTGAAAATCATGGACAAAAATAAGTTTTCTTAGATTTCTATATGAGATAATTTCAAGTCACTCGAGACAAGACTTTGTGCCAAGAGATTTAACCATGCCTGAGGCCGGAAATAAAAGACAAAGAGTAGAAGACAAAGTACAACGTCGTAAAGAGGTCCAAAACTATTGGCACGATACACATGCAGAACAGGTTAGAGATAATGAAAGTACTAAATTTCAAAAGTCTCAAAAAAATGATAGTAAAGATCACATTAGCGATAACAAACGGAAAATATTACGCTGTGAAATAACGGAACAACAAAAAGAGATTGGGAAAAGTAGTGTTTCTTCCCAATGAAGATGTGTACAGTATCTGCAAGAATTAAAAGATTTGTTGTTTGGTGAAAGTGAAATCCACATACGCAAGTGGCAGAAATATGAAGCGGCTGGTGAAAAGTGCAGGCAAGCGAAGCAAGCATGGGGCAAAGCCCTCTAGTCTTTTCAAAATTTACTCATGCTCTTACACTTCTCAACAGTCCAACAAACACATCCTTCGCATTGCCAGTAGACTAAAGTTTATTGAACGACATTAAAACAGAGTTACCAGAATGAAGTCGTTCTCACATGCACAACATTAAACTTAATACGTCTTCTTTGCACCTCTGTTACAGATGTAATAATGAACATGTGATGAGATGCTGATTAGTTACCATTGAAATTAACATTGAATTTACTTAGCATAAAGTACTGCCACAACGCAATATATACCCCCTTCGTACTGATTTACCACTTCCCCAACTCCCCAAAAATTGTCATATCTTTATGCCACACCCCTTAATTTCAATTTGACATTTGATCTAACACAGCAGTCTCTTCACCTCACAAGCTTGTTTATGTCTCTTTTGTACTTGCATCTTTTCTGTCAGTCATCCCGTTTTTAGTGTTTCGTCGGTAGTGAGAGGAATGCTGGTCTTGCAGGGAATATGAATGATAAACTGATATGAAAATTTCTGGCCGATACTAACAGCCGATTATTTGAATATAAACCTGTCCAATACCGATGCCAATACCAATTGTTTCATCGTTCTGCTGACACTGGATAAGTACATTTGTGAAAGTGTATTAAATAACATTCAGAAAATATGAAACATCAAAGAGCATTTATTTCCTTATATTAAAATGATACCAACTCTTGGTTCACTGTGCTTTACTTGATTCTGTAATTTTTTAACTTACTGTAACGAATCTCATTTAAAGTCACTGGTCTGTCACTTTAAATCAGTGTAGGCAACCTTAACATTAGCTTAACAAAGAAAATACACAGTCTCTGAGTTATATATTTTTTAACTTAACTGCTCTCATACATTTCCAAAAACTATTTTAAAATTAATAACAAGAAATTTGCCAAAACTGATTAACAAGTGTGATGAATTCCAATACATACATTGCTTTTCTACTTCCTGAATTGAATTTTCTTTGGCTATCAAATGCTTGCACTATTCATGGAGTTCCATTATTCATGGCCAACACTGGAGTGTTCTTGACTAAAGCATATTTAGTTTTTGAGAAACTCGTCATGTTCCTTAGAATGTCTTTCCTTGAGGTGAGCAATCAGATTTGTTGTATTGTAGTTTTTACTCTTATTCCCTGCTCATGAAATTCTCAGAGTTTGCAAATAGCATTTCTAGTGACATCTGCACGAACCCTAAAGTGAGCCCACACCACAGACATTTTTCTACCTGCTAACTCTGGAGGATGAAGCTTCATGGGAGAAGTTTTTGCAACAGGAATAATCAGCAGTTAAATATCAGCTTATTTCTAACAATCGGCCAATAGCAGATTGCAGCATTTTCTTGCTATATCAGCTGATAACAACAACAACAACAACATTTATTTATATAGCACATTTTCATACAAATAATGTAGCTCAAAGTGCTTTACATGATGAAGAAAAGAAAAAAACGACAAAGTAAGAATTAAAATAAGAGAATACTAATTAACATAGAATAAGAGTAAGGTCCGATGGCCAGGGAGGACAGAAAAAACAAAAAAAATACTCCAGATGGCTGGAGAAAAAATAAAATAAAATCTGCAGGGGTTCCAGACCACAAGACCGCCCAGTCCCCTCTGGGCATTCTACCTAACATAAATGATCAGTCCTCTTTGTATTTAGGGTTGTCATGGAAGGACTTGATGATGATGGTCATGTAGACTTCTGGCTTTTAATCCATCAATGTAGGAACATCGTGGTGCTTTGATTAGGCGGTGGTGGCCCAGGTCGCCACCACAGAAAACCGGGGGAAAAAAAACAGAAGAGAGAGTAGGGATTTTGGAGCCACCATGAATAGTTATGATAATTAATTGAATATACAGAGCATCAGGATTAAACTAAAATGAAGTTATGAGAAAGCCATGTTAAAGTAATGTGTTTTTAGCAGTTTTTTAAATGGTGTTGTCAATGGTGAGCCGATACAATCGGCATTGCTCTATTTGTTATATTTTATACCATAGAAACAAAAGCTGTCTCTGATGTGTCAACTTGTTGTTAATAGACGATGTCACAGATTGCACATGACCACAATAAATAATACACTAAATAGTAAGAGACATATTACGGAAGTCGGGCTCAGAAGAACTTGTCAGATTTTACTACACAACTCATATAGTGACCCATCACAAACATGCCTGTGACCCAAACCGGTTTAGTTTAACAAACACTGCTTTACAGCAGTGTTTCTCAACCACTGGGTCATGACCTTCTTTTGGGTCGCAGGCTATGTCAGTGGGTCGTGATTTGGTATTGTTTATAATGGTTTGGTTGGCGGTGAGTCACAAAGTGGGGCATGAGTTAGTCGCACATTGGGTCACCATGGTGAGGACTACATTCGATTCACCAAAGAATCCTCCACCCCTAGCTCTAATGAGCACACTTGAAGGGATTATCGTGCTCGATTCACCAAAGGGGGACACTTACATTGGAAAAAGTGGGGCGCAACACTAAAAGGTTTGACATGCACTGCTCTGGCGGAGCAGCTGATTGTAAAGCTGAGAGTTATGTGACTTTTTAAGATGTGATCAAAAAGTATATGGACTTGGTGAAGATATTTTAAATGCATCAGCATCTCAAAACGCAACTTATTGTAAGATGTTCAGTAAAAGGTTAAGTTTATGATAGTGTTTGATTTAAAACAGCTCTGAATTATTTCTGTACTGAACGGACAGTGCTTCACAGGATTCCTCACATTTTGAAAATAAACAATTTTTAAGGATTTAAGAAACTCCCTTCTGAGGAGGGAAGCCCCTATGACAAATGCCTTGTGGCTGACAGTAGTTTCAGGAATGAATTGCCTTTCAAACGTGTTTGAGTTTGTGTTGTATTTGAAACACAAAACTATCTTTAATTACGGTTTGTCAACAATTAAATTATTTTGGTTATATTCATGTTGTACAGTAAGTACAAGTAGAGCAACAGAAAACATTTTACTTGCGTTATCCAAATTGTAATTATACTGATAGCACAAGGTGGCAGCAGATTAAAGTAAGAAAGATTGTGATTATAATAGCAAGTCATGGTCTTAATTCATGAGGGAAGAAATTAAATAAACAGTGGCCAGAGAATGAGACAAGATTAGATAATTAGAAACGTGTTGAGGGAGTCAAAAAACAGAATATTTCATATACCCTAAGCCAGAACACTAGACGTAAATCAAAGTCAAAGAACAGAGAAGAAGTCATAACCACAGATAACTTAACAATAATAAGACAAATGTTTTTTTTTGTTTGTTTGTTTTGATTTATTCACAAACTTGGACAGTTAGGAAGTGTATGACTTTGACCTTTATACCAGAGGTTCTTAAACTGAGCTGCATGTTATCTGAATTCTGGTCACAGAGTTGTGAATCACAATTGTACTCAATGGGAAAAGGTTAAGCAAACATTATTCATCCAATACGACCCACATCTGTGATTCGCCAAGGGTAATTGGATGACAATATCGGTAGCGAGTCTCAATGGAGGACCACACCCAGATTGTGATCGGCCGCGATTCTGCCAGGGGGACAGGGGATAACGACTGGCGTCGATTCTTGCTCTCGAAGATACAAAAAAGGTAAAACTGGGTCACAAGAATAAAAGTTTAAGAACCACTGCTTTATACTGTTGCGATAAAGACGTCACATGTTGCAAACTTCCGAACACCCTGCCTAGAAATAACTAGGCAATCCTGCATCTCAAAGAGCAAACAATGGTAAAACCCATAATAAAACAAAATGGCACTGCAAGAATAAGTATTTTAAAATGAACATTTTCAAAAATGTTCTAAATCAAACAGTGGTCTGACAGTTTTTTCCTTGTCCTCTAAAACCTGTAGAACAATAACTCCATTATTTTCAGAGCCCAAAAAAAAGCCAAATTAATAAAAAACAAAGTCCTCATCATAACAGTAATAAAGTGATTCACTACAAAACCAAGACCATATCATGAAAGACTATAAAATCGATTGAATCACTTGAACACGGTTCAAATTTTTTGAAAAATTTTAAATTCCTCTCTCAAAATATTTTGAATGTATTGTAAAATCAATATACAGTGGAACCCAGGTTTTCGAACATAATTCGTTCCGGAAAACGTGCACACAGTCCATAGCACTTGTTTATCAAAGTGAATTTCCCCATCTTAATACATAATTCGCCTGCCTCCTCACTCACTCACTCATGTCCATCCGAAGCCGAATGCACAGTCGCCTTCTGCACACGTCCGAAGCTAAATGCGCAGTCGCCTTCTGCGCAGCTGCCCAAAAAACCTTACAAGACCGACATCCAACCCCAACATCGTGGCAGGCGGCGGATTTACGGCCGCAGAAATTCAAAGAGAAAGGCAACTTCAATTAAAGCTCTAGAGGCCTGAAAGGCAATTTTGACTACAGCTCGAGGCCTAATTACGCATTCTGATTCAATTACGCATTCATTCAATACACCTATATCAGGTTTGTGGTGCTTATACTTATTACCATTCCATATTGTACTGGAACATTAATCATCCATCCATCCATTTTCCAACCCGCTGAATCCGAACACAGGGTCACGGGGGTCTGCTGGAGCCAATCCCAGCCAACACAGGGCACAAGGCAGGGAACCAATCCTGGGCAGGGTGCCAACCCACCGCAGACATTAATCATTCAATATTATACTATAGGTCTGGAAAATTCATCAACTAACAGTACAAGCCTGTACAGTAATGAGTAAAGCGGACTATGATCATTTGTTCTTCATACACTGCTGACACAAACTTGTGCCCGTTTCATCTTACGTTGTCGAAACAGGCTCTTTGTCTAGTAAGAAATAATGGAAACTCAGATGATTTGTTCCACAACCCAAAACTATTCATATAAAAATGATTAATACAAAATATAAAGTAAAAATACATAAAACAAATTAACCTGCACTTTACCTTTGAAAAGAATCATGGCTGGTGTGAGTGAGTTTCTAAACTCTTGTGGGATTCCTTCCAATGGGACGACACGCGGAAGAGCGTCCCAAAGCAATCACAGTCTCTCAGCGCTGTAGCAGTTCGCCGTAAAAGCGAATCCGAAAAGATCGCGGACATGCTATAAGCGCCTGCCGTCGATGGGTGATGCAAGGAACAAGGAACAAGGAACATTATAAATGTGCAGGGCACAGTGCTACTTGGCCATGACCCTGCCTGACTGCTGTGTCTGTGTATAGGAGAGTGGCAGATCCCACTACAATAAATAACCGCGCTGTTGCTGTTTCAAGCTGAATAAAGCTGGTGTTGCTAAAGTACTGAGTCTCAGCTTCGTGTTTTGGGGTGCAAGACAGGGACTCGCACGTCAGAGCACACACGCGCGCACACACACACACAGTCACAATGCTGTAGTAAACAGTATATGCTCGTACAGATGTTGACTATATATAATTCAGACGGAGAATAGGAGACGATTGCCCACAATCCCGCAGTGAGAGAGAGAGAGAGAGAGAGAAGAACCATCAGCTCAGTTGTGATCACATGGCGCTCAGCAGACAAAGCGTATACATACTACTCGTATTGCAAGACCTCGCTTGTTTATCAAGTCAAAATTTATTAAAAATTTTAGCTTGTCTTGCAAAACACTCATAAATCAAGTTACAAACCGAGGTTCCACTGTATAGATACACCGATATACAGTGAACTCACAAAGAATTCTTCCCCTTCATTTTTTTCATTTTGTTATCTTGAAGTCTTGCGCTAAAATCATTTCAATTCATGTGGTGAATTCAACTGACTGGACTGATTAGAAAAGGTATACATGTTCTACGAGATCCCACAGTGAACCTTATATGCAGATGTGTATCACAGCAAAATCTAAGCCATGAGGTTGGAGGAATTGCCTGCAGAGTTTACAGACAGGATTGTGTCGAGGCACACATCTGAAGAAGGCTACAAAAAAAAATCCTGGAGAATTAAAAGATCCCAAGCTCTTATTAAATGGAAATAGTTTAGAACAACATCGACTCTTACTAGAGCTTGATACCAGACAAACTGAGAAGTCGTGGGAGATGGGTCATGGTAAAGGAGGTGACCAAGAACCCAACGGTTACTCTGGCTGAGGTCCAGAGAACATGTGTGGAGATGAGAGAAACTTTCACAAGATCAACCACCAATATGTGCTTTATGACAAAGCAGCCAGATAGAAGCCTCTACTCAGTAAAAGACATATTGAAGCCCACTTGGAGTTTTCAAAAATGTACCTAAAGGCCTCTCAGACTGTGAGAAACAAGATTCTCTGATCTAATGAAACCAAAATTAGTGCCAAGTTGGGAGCAACGCTCATCACCTGTGAAATACCATTCCACCGGTAAAGCATTGGTGGTGGCATCATCATGCTGTGTGGTTGTGTTTCAACAGCAAAGACTGAGAGAGTAGACAGCTGAGTGAGAGCTGAACGGAGCAGACATTCTGCACTCTGGACCTCAGACTGGGATGAAGGTTCACCTTCAAGCACAAAGCAAAGACAACACAGGAGTGGCTTAGGGGCAGCTCTGGGAATGTCTTTGAGTTGCCCAGTTAGAGCCTGACTTGAAACTAATTCAGTATCTCTGAGGAGACCTGACAATAGCTATCCACTGATGGTCTCCATCCAACCTGACAAAGCTTGAGAGGATCTGCAGAGAAGAACGTCAGGAAATATCCAAACTCAAGGTATGTAAAGCTTGTTGTATCAGACCCAAAAAGACTCCATACTGGAATCACTTCAACTGTGTGCTGAGCAAAGAGTCTCAAAACTTGTGCCAATGGGATATTTCAGTTTTGGATTTTCTTAATAAATTTGCAAAACTTCAAAAATCCTGTTTCAGCTTTGTCATTCTGGAGTATTTAGTGCTAATTCAAATGATTTTACAACAAGTCTGTAACATAACAAGATGTTAAATTAGTGGATGGTTCTGTATACTTTCTAAATCCATTGTACTGTATATTTAGCTTGACTTTATATAGTACACTACTTATTTTTTCTGTTTACTAAAAAAATTTTCAAAGCCAAGAATCCATACATTCTTTGGAGGAATGAATATTTTTACTGCTGAAAGAAAGTGGAGTTGCACACATCTTTTACTCGCCCTGTCAAAAAAAAGTCAACATGAAATAGCATTGTAGTTTTAACAGTGTTTAAAGTAAAATTACAGGACGGTTGAACACTTTAAGTACAAGAATGGTCATCCATAATGCAGCCTCTATTTAACCTTATGAACCCTATACTATTACGTCCTCATTTTCAGTATATCATTGTAAGCTTACTTCCTAAGTCATTACTATCGTTCAAATTTATTTGGCAGGTGTCTGTAAAGATGATATATCAGGTTACTGTACAAAATTACACTCATGCAGTATTTTCAAAACTGAAGCACAGTTACAATAAGTGAACTGCTCAAGTAAGAGGTGGGAACCAAAGTTACAACCTTGTAATCTGATCTGCAATACCTTCGCCAATACCTATACCTTACCTTACTAGGCCATATCAAAAGTGTTAAAGGTTCAACATTATCTCGACACAGAAGTTAAACAGGATTCATTCTAAAATGGAAATTCTTTTTTCTATGAAATGCCTACATGAAATACTACGTTATGTGGTACAGTGGCAGCTCTAGCTTTTTACCTACTGAGAAATGAATTCCTGTCCGTACTGGACTGTTTTGACTTGACACAACATGTTGATTTTCCAACCCATTGTGGCGGTCATATATTGGACCTGATCTGCACTTCTGGACTATCTGTTGCCAACATTTACAGCACTGATTTGGGACTCTCTGACCATAAAGCAGTATTTTTCACTGTCTCATTACCTATCCCACCTCTTACCTGTAAACGACAAATTTCTTACAGAAACCTTAAAAATATCTGTCCCTCTATCCTTTCTGGATCCATTTCTGATCTTTTACTGTCTGCACCTATTCCACCAACACTAGATAGTTTTGTTGACCACTATAACACAGCCCTTCACTCAGCATTAGATAAAACAGCTCCTTTAAAACATAAGGAGGTTTCCTTTAAGCGCTCAGCTCCTTGGTATAACTCAGAATTGCGATCTATGAAAGCAGCTGGCCGACGCCTTGAGAGAATGTCACGTAAGACTGGCCTCACCGTGCACATCCAGGCTTTCTCTGACCACCAAAGAGCTTACAGAGAAGCACTAACTTCTGCCAAGAACACCCATTATGGCAGAATAATAGAAAGTGGCCATGATAACCCAAGGGTTTTGTTCTCTGTAGTTAATAAACTACTCGAACCCGCATCTGGTCCAACTACCTCTTCTACTGAAGTCTGTGAGGAATTCCTCCACTTTTTCCGTAACAAAATTAAAGATCTAAATAATTCAACTAACATAAATACATCATCTGTTTATATCTCTCCCTGTTTTCCCACTCCATCCAGCTCCTTCTCTAAGTTCTCACCAGTCACATCTGCGTTTGTTAATAACCTGCTTTGTAAGATGAGGCCGACTACTTGTGTACTGGACCCCATCCCCACCACACTACTTAAATCCTGCCTTCGTGCCATAATCCCGACTGTTACAACAATAATAAACTCATCCCTTGACACTGGCTCTGTGCCGCTCACTTTTAAAATTGCTTCTGTAACCCCAATGTTAAAAAAGTCTGGCCTTGATGCTGACAATCTTAACAATTTCCGGCCTATTTCCCACTTACCTTTCCTGTCAAAAGTTCTTGAGTGTGTTGTAGCTTCCCAACTCACCAATTACCTAACCTCTAATAATTTGATGGAACCCTTTCAGTCTGGATTCAGGGCGCGGCACAGCTGTGAAACTGCTCTGCTACGGGTAACCAATGATTTGCTTATGGCAGCAGACTCTGGACAAACTAGCATATTAATTCTGTTAGACCTCAGTGCAGCATTTGACACAGTCAGACATGACATCCTACTGTCCAGAATGGAGAACATGCTGGGTATCTCTGGCACTGCCCTCCAGTGGTTCAAGTCCTATCTGAGTGATAGGCAAGAGTTTGTTAGTCTTGGCAACAGCAGATCCAACTCCGTGCCAGTCACACAAGGAGTCCCTCAGGGCTCTGTCCTTGGTCCTCTGCTTTTCTGTATATATATGCTTCCCCTTGGCCATATTATCCGTAGTTATGGATTGGGTTATCATTTTTATGCAGATGATACCCAGCTCTACTTCAATGTTAAAAGTGGAACTTCATCAGAGCTTTCTCAGCTCACAACCTGCCTTAGTGAAATTAAAACCTGGATGGAGCAGAACTCTTTAAAATTAAATTGCAATAAAACTGAACTCCTGCAAATTGGGACTAAAATGCAACTTAATAAAATGAGCTCCTTCCCAGTCCATCTTGGCAGTGATCTCATCAGACCTGCCTCTACTGTAAAAAATCTTGGTGTCATTTTTGATTCCTCCCTCACTTATTCCACCCACATAAATCACATTAAGAAACTTTCTTACTTTCACCTCCGTAACATATCCCGTGTTCGCTCCTTCCTCTCCTTCTCTAATGCTGAGAAACTTGTCCATGCTTTTATCACATCCCGCATCGATTATTGTAATTCCCTACTGGCAGGTGCCCCTTCTAATCTTATATCACAGCTCCAGCTTATTCAAAACTCAGCTGCAAGAGTCCTTACTCGAACCAGCAGCAGCGAGCACATCACACCCATCCTGCTCCGTCTCCACTGGCTCCCTGTGTCCTACAGAATCGAATATAAAATCCTACTAATAACCTACAAAGCTTTAAATAACCTCGCACCAAACTACATCAGTGACCTCCTCCATCACTATGTGCCTGCCCGCCCACTAAGGTCCTCTGATTCTGGTAATCTTGTTGTGCCCCTCACTAATCTACACTCCATGGGTGACAGGGCCTTCAGCTGTATAGCGCCCAGACTCTGGAATGACCTACCAAAATTAATCAGGTCAGCTGACTCCATGAATTCCTTTAAAAAAACAACTCAAAACTCATCTGTTCAGGAAGGCTTTTAGCTCTATTTGACTTTATTACCTTTCTCTCAGTTTACATCTCTGTCAAGATGCCAATGTAACCTGTATGTGTGTGCTAGACCATCAATTATGTTGTCTGTTTTTTTCAGAATTTACTGTCTTAATCTTCTTTATTTATTTATCTGGTTTGTACAATGCTATATACTGTATATTCTGCCGTTCTTTATTATATTCTGTAAGTGCCTTGAGCATGGGAAAGGCGCTATATAAATAAAATGTATTATTATTATTATTATTATTTCGCTGACGCCTTTATCCAAGGTGACTTACAAAACTTGTGATACATTTGGTTACTTTTCTTTGTGGTTTTCCAATTGGAGCGCAGGCAAGTGAGGTGACTTGCTCCTGGTCACGCAGTGTCAGTAGTGGTATTTGTATCCACAACCTCAGGGTTTGAAATCCAGAGCCTTAACCACTACACTACACTGCCTGTTACACTGCTTTTTTTGCTGCTCTAGGCAAAAGTGAAACTGTTGCACCCAAACTATGGAATGTTAACGGCAATTGCTGGGGTGAGGGATGGTCCCCCATAGAGTTTCACAAGAGTTGTACTCAAATGTCAAATCAAAGAGCGGGACAGTGATCTGGGTGTGGAGATGTAGGGTCCCATTGGTGCTTGACTGGTAGGTCCCCTGTAGAATTTAATAAAGTTGTATACAAATGTAAGATCGAAAAGAGTTGATCTGGGGTGTGGGTGATGGGGTCCCCTTGGTATTTTATCAATGGGTCCCATTTAGAGTTTCATACAAGTTGTATACAAATGTCAGATCAAAGTTGGGGGTGTGTCAGGAATGTGGGCACAGCAAGAGAAATCACAGGCTAGATGTCAAAAAATATCCAAAGTTACCTGTATTTGTTACGGCAGCAGGTCCAGCCTCCAGTAATGCTAACACCACACTGATGGTGCATCAACGAAATTGAAAATATGATCTCATAACATTAAATACTGCGGTGGGCTGGCGCCCTGCCCGGGGTTTGTTTCCTGCCTTGCATCCTGTGTTGGCTGAGATTGGCTCCAGTAGACCCCCGTGACCCTGTAGTTAGGATATAGTGGGTTGGATAATGGATGGATTGATGGATAACATTAAATAAAAACATTCACACCACCACTGAAGTTTAAAATTCAACTTGAGAGACTCCTGAAATATCTGTAGACCCAGATTTTCCCAATCAGTGACCTATGGTGTTGAAACAAGAAACATGTCTGTGGCAACTGTTATGGATAATAAATAAGTAACTTACGTTTTTATTAGCATTAAAGATTTTTTGTGATATTTTGTTCAATCTCTGCAGCCTAACTTACCATAATACTCTACTTAAATTAAATTAAATCAATGTTATCTATTCTTACACAGTGGTTTTCTGATGTCAGGTTTTGACCATTAAAAAGATTTACTGATACAAAAGAGAAACACAGAAATAAAACAGGTGAAATTTAAACATATAAAAGAGCATAATCAGACACTAAACATAATGAGTTCTAGAAATATCCAGCAACAGTTTCTGAAACCAAGAAATCTAAAAACAAATGTAAAAAAATGAATTGAAACATTAGTTGATACACAAACCAAATGATCTCTGAACACCCTCCCCCATATGAAGACATTGTTGAGCACTCAGGCAGATCGAGAGGGTGGTCCTAATGAGTTCATACTGCATGAAGATGTCCAAGTTGTCGTTCCCAGTTGCTAAATCATTTCTCCGAGGTATCTAATTTGACATGAAAGCAGCACAAGCTTCCTTACTTTTGTGTCTCTGTGTGTTGTAGGTGTCTGTAATTTTTAGATATCTTTATTAAATATACGTCTATTGAGATTGCTTGATTAATATTTACTAGTTACTTTCTTACATTTCCTTCACAACTCAAATTAATTGGCATGGGTTAATTTCTTTTTGCATAGGGGATAGTTTTCAGTTGAGATCCTCATCAAGAATAAAGAGTGCTTGCCAGTATGTAGAGAGAAACTGAAATAACCTGCAGAGCAAATCATTTTTATTGTTACAACACCCATATTAGGAAGGAAATTAAATGTCTACCTGGTTAAAGGAGCATTCATTACAGGCCATACGAACACCATGTTCCTAGGAGGTACTGTTCAACTTCTTTGTCTATTGATCAATGTTCTAAAGCTACTTAATCCAATTTTACAACTGTAATAAAGCTAGGGCTCAGCAGCAAAAAGGTGCAAGACAAGAACTAATCCTGAACAGGACAGTATTCCATCATAGTGCACACCTGACTCATTTTATTTAATTACCGTAGAACAAGAAGAACACATTACATTTATATAGTGCTTTTCAAGACCCTCACAGTGCTTTACACAGAGAAGGGGGAGCCTCTTCGACTACCACCAATGTGCAGCATCCACCTGGATGATGTGACGGCAGCCATTCATGTGCACAGGAGGCCAAGGGGAGAGAAAGAAAGCTAGCCAATAAGAGACTGGGGATGATTAAGGGACCAAACATGGTGGGCAATTTTGCCTAGACAACGGGATACAGTACATTCTGTTCTTTTCAAAGGATGTCCAGGGATCATTTTTTGGCCACAGAGAGTCAGGACCTCAGTTTTTACATCTCATCCAAAGGGCGACATCAGTTCTTACAGCACAACATATCCATCACTGCATTGGGGCATTAGGGATCCATACAAAGACCACAAGGTAAGCACCCCTGTTAGCCTCACCAACACCTCTTCCAGCAGCAACCCAAGCTTTTACTAGATGGTCTCCCATCCAGGTACTGGCTGGGCTCAAGTATGCTTAGCTTCAGGTTGATCACCTGTGATGAAGTGCAAATGGTATGGCTGCAATAAAGGAATCTCGCACACAACATACAATGTAAAGTTACATTTGCAATCCATCCATTTTATAAGCCTTCTTAATCCTATGTAGGGCTGTGGGGAAATTGGAGCTTATCCCAGCAAGCATAAGACAAAACACAGGAACAAACCCTAGACAGGGTGCATGTCCATCGCAGGGTGAGCACAGGCCAAATTAATGTTGCCAGTCCACCTAACTTGCATGTCTTTGGATTGTGGGAGGAAACTGGAGTACTGAAAGGAATGCCACGCGGACATTATACAAACAACCCAACAGAAAGGAACCGGGATATGAACTCAGGTCTCTTTGTTTCAAGGCAGCAGAACTACCACTGTGCCGCCAGATCTAAAAGTAACTTAAAAAAATCTCATTAAAAAGCAAATACAGTGGTATCTCATACTTCGAACAATTCTAACTTTGAATGTTCCAGCAGGGTTCCATCATTAAATTTGAGAGTAATTTGACCTGGAGTTCGAGTGTAAAAGTCATCACCAAGTTGTCTCTCGCTCTCACTGTGCATCTCTTGAGTTACACTCATGTATTTTCGCTTTATTTTTGGAGTGTTTGGTTCTATATACTGTATAACTTCTACCAATTAATCATGACATCCAAGGCTGTGGAAGCAACGAGGCCTAAGACAAAGGTTGTAGTATCAAAGATTGAGGTTGTGAAGCCAACCCTGACACAGACAGGAAGGTGACAGGTTTAACACTCAGCACACGGTTTATTTACAGGGCAAAGTGCACAAATCACCAGCACCAAGACACAATACGACACAACACAATCTCTTCCTGCCATCAGTCCATCCACTCCACTCCTGTTCAGGCTTTGTCATCTTCCACCCAACTCTGGCCATTGAGTGGTGATTACTGGCTCCCTTTATAGAGATTCTCCCAGCCACACTTCCAGGTGTGGTAGAAGCGTGGTCAAATAAGGCCCTGGAAATGTCCATGCGCCCTCTGACGGTGACCATGGGCCCCAACAGGGTTGATCTCCCATGCTCATGACCCGTGGCCCCACTGGAAACCAACGGGGCTGCCCTCTGTCGGTCAGGGGGAGAAACTGTCCTGGAAATACTCCCTTCCCAGGTCCTTCCATGGTCAGGGCGTCCCGGCCAGAGTCCACCACAAGATGAAAGAGGAACGTACCACTAAGTACAATAATTTGGTGTGTTTATGGAAGGTGACTCTCCTTCTAAAGAGTAACCTTTCTCTTCCTCTCCACCAGCCACACAGGACATCACCACTCCTCACTAAGGCACAGCAAATGCAATTTTAATTTTATTATACAGTATTTATGTATTTTATTAATAGTTTTAATGAATTATTTAGGGCATTTAATTGTGTTATTTCTACCTTAAAGTGTGCATATTTGCTGTTTAAGTTTAACGAAATGGGTATTGTTTAGCGTCTGGGAATGGATAAATTCACTTTACATTATTTCGAATGGAGAAAATTGATTCGGACTTTGAACAATTCAGAGTTCAAACGGGCTTCTGAAACGAATAAAGTTTGAAGTACGAGGCATCACTGTGCTTGTAAGTGAAGTGAGAAACTGCTGAAAATAACTTAATAGTTAGAAACAGTCAGTTTTTGATAGAACGGGGTGTAGAAAGGGTAAAAACTTCATATTGTGTTTTATAAGCTATTGTACAAGGTCTCTTTTTTTAAACTATTCGGTTTGTTAAGAAGAAATCTGCATTGCAAACTTTAATGAAATAATTTTAAAAACTGCACGTTTACTCTGCAGTAGTTAATACACCAGAGGTGTTTTATTAATGAACTTTGCCACTTACGGCATTCTAATTTATTTTTCGTTATCGATTAAAGGGAATATAGAAAATAGAATATTTGACAACTACCCGTTAGGAAAAACGAGCTGGAGCTGTCAAACCTACGCTGCAGTCTCTGCGAAAACGATAAAGACAATTCATGTGAAGCAGAAAATGCAAAAGCATCCCTTCACTTAACAACATATCTGACTGGGACCGTGCGGTGTATAAACATGACTCGTTGAAAAAGAAGATTCTAAAGCTAGCTATAAAGACGATCCGTTTTGCATTATAATGTTGTGCACCCCCGCCCCCATATCTATAGCGAGGAATGCTGCCTTAGAACGCCAATCGTATGCCTTCTTATGGAATTATTTCCAACCCGTGCCACACATTTACTTATTTTATCCGCAATCATTGCTCGTAAGCGCCCCGCATTTGAGATGTCATTCAGGTTATCCTAGAGAGTAGAAAGACACGCCGCCCAGCGAAGTGTAAATCGTTCAACTGCTTTAGGTTGTATCGCAAATAGCTGCAGGCCCGTAAGCGCAAAAAATAATTCATTTCCGAAAACGGATTTAGTTCATACATAATGGGCATTCTTTGTAATGCAGAAAACACTGGGTTTTATTATATACTACGAAAGATCAGCGTACATAACAAAATGGTGAAATACGCTTGGAAAGTGCTAAGAATTTACAAAATATTTAAATAAAAACGCAAGGCTCTTACCTTTTTATCCACGTCCTCGTGCTGGTGCTCTTATTGTGAGAATCAAATAATTTATTATTCCCGTAGGAGGCTAGATAATAAATTTAAGTGGAAAAAATCCACTGATGAGCTCCACGCTGTAAGAACCTGGAGACAGCATCCTGAAAACGACTCCTTTCAGCCGGAGCACTGGCGTGATTAAAAAAAAAAAGAGAGCGAGAGACGGAGAGAGAGAGAGAGAGACAGAGAGAGAGAGGGACGGGGGAGGAGGCAGTAAATATGAAACCCCCGAATAAACGCGTCACTTTGTAATTTAAAAAGAATGGAAAAAAGAAAACCGGGATTCACTGGGATTAACCTTCGTGCGTTTTCAGTATTTAAGAACAGTCATTCCGTACAGTTTGCTGATTTCACCACAACGCGCAGCAGTGGGAGCATCCAGCCAGATGACCAACATAGGACGCACACTATTATTTGAAAAGCGACCCGGTCTACGGAAAGCAAGCTCCACTAAAAAGCGTGCGCGCACCAGCATTCTCCGCTAACATGCAAAGCGAAAGCTGCCTCCGTTAATATACGGTACACAGAAGCACACACGCAGTCTGTTAGATTACAGTACATGCACTTTAAAGGCACGGACTTTTAAGCTATAATACCTTCTTAAATACAGTAAATAATCATTTCTGTTCACACATTTTTCGCAAATGTATGCCATCGTTTGCGAGAGGGACAGTTGTTTTATTTTTTTATGTATTTGTTTTTTTTACATCAAATGGCCTTACAATACACATATACTTCGTATGTACGGGAATACACAGTTAATTTGAAATAAAGCAACGCTATAAAAAAAGTTATGAAACTGTGGATTACAGATTGAAAACAAGTCTTTTGGCTATATGTGGGAACCAATTAACTCTGAACATCTCTTTAAACGTTTCAATGTGTTAGTTTTGAGGAGGGAAAGAAGTGCAAAAACAAATTAGAATTTATTTGGGTTAAGATATAAACTCTATTAAGCATAATTGTAGTGAACATACACCTTTCATAAACAGAAATTATTACTGAGTACTCAACTCGTTTCTCTTTCCTCAAACACTACTTGTATTAGAGTTCTATTAAGACAGTTTCTGACAAGATCAGGTCAGTCTTTTCGATATAGCTGCTTAATATCAATTTGCCTTGATATATGGGGACCAAAATTGCCCACAGTATATCAGACGTGGCACTTCAAGTGCAGCTTGGATTTAAAGCTGTAAGGCTACCTGTTCCATCCGGGCGTCTGCCTCACTGTTTGTACTTGAATATTTATTTCACTTAACCTATATGTGTTCCAAATTTTGATTATTTTGATGTCTGCCAAATGTAAAAAAAAAGGTAGTTCCCTCATGTAATATTTATCATACAATTGCAAGAGGCAGACATCCAATAAACACTGTGTAGACTTGACTTGAATAGAGAAAACAATGTGTTACAGTACAAAACACTTTTTAGTTCAAGGAATATTCCATCCCAAAATGGTATTATTTATATGTTAAATATCCCATATAAGCGTACGGGCGCTGTTCTCATCCCTACCAACTTCGTCGTCACTTCCCCTACCTCTTTGTATCTTAAATCATTCTTGAGGCAGATTAAGTGAAAAATTAAGAAAAAAGTCCTAAATAATTGCATCAAAAAAATTGACTTAATCAGTTTTAATGCAAAAAGGTGCCGACAGAAGAAGAGAAGAAGCGGGCCGCTAGGGTGGAGAAAAGATGAGCTGCTTAGGAAGCAGTAAGCGCATCAACCTCTGAGCAAACAAATGCTAAATGTACAGAAAAAGAGGATGAAAACTATAAGTCAAGTGTATTTGTGCAGTGCGCCATTACTGCAGGTGTTATACATATTGCATAATTCACATGTCTGTTATTCAGCGCTATGTTTAAAAGATGTCCAACTCATGCATTTTTTGTTAAAATACTTCCGGAAAAATCAATGTACATCATAAACAGGAATCGCAAGTCACATGGAATTGCTTTTTTATTTGAAGATCCGCCTCTCCTCCTCATTCATTGGTTACAAGTCTTATCTTCAGTTCAAAAAGGTAATCCCATGTGAATTGCATGTACTGTTTATATTGTGTACTGATTTTTCCTGAAGAATCTGCTTAACAGTTTTAAGTTACATTTAAAAATTAAAAGTTGAACACGTTTTAAGCATATGACTCCATGACTGGCATGTGAATTATACAACACGAGCATCATTTTAATTCTTTTTTCCATGAATGTTTTTCACATCATTTGCCATTTTACAGCATTGGTCTGTTTTGTATTGTTTTATATCATAAACTTTTTTTATTTCATTCTGAATAAAACCGTGAGATTAAAAATTTTTCTCACTACAAACTACAGTGGAACCTCGGGTCACAAACGTATCGGAACACGTACAAATCGGGTTACAACCAAAAAGTTTGCCAGACTTTTGCATCTGTTCATGACCACACATTCGGGTGACGAACAAGCCAGTTTCCCTTCCGGTTCATACGCGCCGATGATTTCCACACGTTTTCAGTCTCTCCTTGTACATTGTTCTCGGTCAGACGTGCATGCATTCGCTGTGAATTTTTTGTGCTCTATTTTGTGTGCTTTTGCATTAATTTTACAATTAACCATGGCCTCTAAGCAAGTGAATAGTGCTAGTGTTGGTGAGAAGAAAGGTTAGAATAAAATTGAAATCGAACTAAAGAAAGAAATTATTGAAAAGTATGAGCATGGCGTTCATGTTACTGATCTTGTCGCCGAGTACAAGAAGTCAAAATCTACGATTTCGACTATTCTAAAGCAGAAAGAGGCCATTAAAGCAGCTGATGTTGCAAAATGAGTTACAGTGTTAACCAAGCAGAGGCCGCAAGTGCTGGGTGAGGTAGAAAAACTGTTGCTAGTGTGGTTGAACGAGAAGCAACTTGCAGGGGATAGTGTAAGCGTAAGCGAGGCGATGTTATGCGAGAAAGCCAGGAAAATTCATGGCGATTTGCTGCAAAACTATCCTTCTACGAGTGGCTAGTTCTTCCTCCTCACTTGCTTCATGCCAGAACTTGACTCATGCAAGGTTAGTGTTCTTGGTTTATGGTTAGTTTTTGTATAAATTAAGGATTTTTCAAATTTAAATTTTTTTCCCTATGCTTAAAACTCATTAAAAAAAGTGTTTACAGCGAGCGGTTCGTAAGGCTGTAGTGTGAACTCTTGCAATGTTAGTTTTCTCTGTTCAAGGTTTTCTCAATGTTATTCAATGTTTTTACATTTAGTTTACTATTACACTGTGCATTCTATGGTATAACTAACTATTTTTGTGCTTAAAAATCTATTTACATACAGTTTGTACGGTCTGGAACGGATTCATTGTATTTACACACAATCCTTTGGGGGAAATTAGTTTGGGGCACGACCAAATCGGGTTGCAACCAGAGTTTTGGAACGAATTACGGTCGTGACCCAAGGTTCCACTGTACATTGGTTAAATAACATTAAAACAATCATTACTGTGTGAAGTATTCCTTTAAAGTTGAATTTTTGAAGGAGTCTTACACAAAAAATAAAAAGTTAAATATAGTTGAGCTTACAAAACTTAAATTTAATTACAAAATTAAAATTAACAGAAAGACTGGAGAGTCCTAAAGAATTTACTGTTTTAAGTAGACTGTTGTCACATATTTGTGCACTGGGGACAGATGAAGGGCTCTAGTGACTGTAATTCAACAGCCGCTGTGTCCTAATACCTTTTTCTCTACCTGCCCCTGTAGATTGGATGATTGATGGCTATAACACCTCTGACATCACTTCCAGTGTCCAGCCACCTGGTCCCGCCTCTTCCTGCCAGAAGGACTCAAAACCGGAACCTGCTCCATTTTTGTGAACACGCATCTGAAAAGACATCTCCACAAATACTGTGTGTTTTTATTTGCTTTTTTTACAATCCAATGATATGGAGTGACCAGGCTGGCTCCCTAATTCTTTATCATTGATAAATAATATATTGGGTTATATTGTACCAGGACTTTTAAATGCGTGTGAAGCAGCTGGGATGAGAATCAGCACCTCCAAATCTGAGACCATGGTCCTCAGCCGGAAAAGGGTGGAGTGCCCTCTCAGGGTTGGTAGCGAGATCCTGCCCCAAGTGGAGGAGTTCAAGTATCTCGGGGTCTTGTTCACGAGTGAGGGAAGAATGGAGCGTGAGATCGACAGGCGGATAGGTGCGGCATCCGCAGTAATGCGGGCACTGCATCGGTCTGTCATGGTGAAAAAGGAGCTGAGCCGCAAGGCGAAGCTCTCAATTTACCAGTCGATCTATGTTCCTACCCTCACCTATGGTCATGAGCTATGGGTAGTGACCGAAAGAACGAGATCGCGAATACAAGCGGCTGAAATGAGTTTCCTCCGCAGGGTGTCTGGGCTTTCCCTTAAAGATAGGGTGAGAAGCTCAGTCATCCGGGACGGGCTCAGAGTAGAGCTGCTGCTCCTCCGCATCGAGAGGAGTCAGATGAGGTGGCTCAAGCATCTGATCAGGATGCCTCCTGGACGCCTCCCTGGTGAGGTGTTCCGTGCACGTCTAACCGGGAGGAGGCCCCGGGGAAGACCCAGGACACGCTGGAGGGACTATGTCTCTCGACTGGCCTGGGAACACCTTGGGATTCTCCCGGAAGAGCTAGAAGAACTGGCCGGGGAGAGGGAAGTCTGGGCATCTCTGCTCAAGCTGCTGCCCCCGCGATCCGACCTCGGATAAGCGGGAGACAATGGATGGATGGATGGACTTTTAAATGCACCATTTAAGAGGGAAAATATACAAGTTGTGGTTGCCACATTATAAGAAGGATAATATTATGAGACACATAGTCTCTTTGAATTATTATAAGTGCAAAGTGTGACCTGGAGATACATGTACAGTAAAAGGAAAGAGAAACCAAGGCCAAAGGACTGAGCATAAATCATAAGTTGAAGTTCAAGAAAGGAGATCAACAACCTGACGCTAGGGCCTACTTGAAAAGAGGGCAAGTATCTCTATAGAATTCCTGAAAGTTTCAAAGATTAATTCACTGAGGCATAACAAATGCAGTGACCACCACAGTATTTATTGCATCACTAAAAATGACATCAGAAGCGTGATGGAAAGATTGTGTGACACTGCTCAGAGCGTCATGTAAGTAATAAAAATGGGACGATAACAAAAATACATTTTTCAGATCAATTAGAAATAAAAAGCTAACCATAAAATTAGAATCCTTACACAAATGAAAAGATAAACACCGACCAAGTAAAGATATACAGTGGAACCTTGGTTCACGACCATAATTGGTTCCAAAACTCTGGTCGTAAACCGAGTTGGTCGTGAACTGATGCAATTTGCCCCATAGGATTGTATGTAAATACAATTAATCCGTTCCAGACCGTACAAACTGTATGTAAATATATATATATATTTCAGTTTTTAAGCACAAATATAGTTAATTAAACCATAGAATGCACAGCGTAATAGTAAACTAAATGTAAAAACATTGAATAACACTGAGAAAACCTTGAACAACAGAGAAAACTAATACTGCAATAGTTCGCGGTATAGTGCTAGGAACTGCTCGCTAAAAACACTTTTTTTTAATGAGTTTTAAGCACAGGGGAAAAAATGAACATTTGAAAAATCCGTAATTTAATAAACCACCAAGAAAAGTAACATTGCAACAATGCAGGCTATGAACCGATCACTGTAAGCAGAACTGAAAATAAAAACAAGCCTTCTCTACCTTATGCGTCCCTCCCTCTCTCGCTCGCTCTCTCTCTCGCGGGAGCCTGTGTGTGTGTGCGTGCGTCTCTCTTTTGCGAGCCTGGAGCACCTGTGTGTGTGTCTGTCTAGCGCGCTGCTGTGTGTGTGCGCGCCTCTCTCTCGACCGCTCCTGCGTGTGTGCGCGTCTGTCTCTCTCTCGCACTCCTGTGTGTGTGTGCATGGCTCTCTGTCTCCCACTGCCTGTGTGTGTGCCTCTGTCTGTCGCGCTACCTCTCCCTCGCACTGCCTGTGTGTGTGTGTGTGTGTCGCGCTCTCTCGCTCTCTCTTGCTCGCTGCACAGGAAATGCACAGGGAGAGACTGAACATGTACGAACCGAAAGGGAAATTGGCTTGTTCGTATACCGAGTGTGTGGTCGTGAACCAAGGCAAAAGTTTGGCGAACTTTTTGGTCGTAAACCGATTTGTACGTGTACCGAGACATTCGTGAACCAAGGTTCCACTGTTCATATAAAAGGCAGATAATGCTACAAATATAACTGCACTTGATAAATTCTAATGGAAAGCTACTAGTTCTGTGAAAACCTTAACATGGCTGTTGTAAAGCAGCAGAAGTAGTAATAGAAGTTGTAGGATGTTCACATTTACAGAGCACAGTAAACTCTTACTTGCATGTTCTACCAAAATGCACCATTTTCTGGAGCCATGGTAAATAGGAATGTAGTGAAATATAGAATTTACAGTATTCTTGAGTTGTTAGGCAGGCAGACTTGTTGATGTAATAGTTAATGATTAGTTACAGTTTGTTTCAAAATACAGATGACAGCTATATTTTTAAAGCTTAATTTCTCTACATATCACTTTTAAACACTTGAAATGCTTGTATTTGTGTTTCATGGAGCATTTGCTTTTTAAGCAAAACTGAATAACACCTCTTCTAGACTGCAAATGAATTGAAATGCAAGTTCTTATTGCAGGTGTTCAATGTGACTTGGAAACAAGAATCTGTATAAGAGAAATCAAAGAAACAAGCATCCTGTACAGCACAGTACCGTATAATTTTGGGGGAAAATTCTCCATATCTACTTTCTCGGTGAGTCCATACTGTATATACCTGTCACCTTACACTTAGTGCAATCAATGTACAATTAACACTTTCTTTACAGTTTTTACTTTGTAATGGAATAACCCCTGGAAGCATTCATTACATTGGGTTTATACAGGTTTCTGGTGATTCCTGGTGTTAGTGGAAAAGAGAAATTAAAGTCTAGGGAAGGTCAAGTCTCAGGGGTACAGTGTTGTCAGGGACCACTGAAGATTAATTTGTAGACTTGCCCATGGAAACAGGCTGTCAAATTCTGAAAGCCACCTCCTTTCAGTATCAAATTAGTAACACTAAAGTTGGGAGGTAAGGTGTGGCTAAGACATACAGGCAAGAAAAAAAATAGGTCAGAAGAGATCAACAAATATAAAGAAATAGAGGGGAAAACAAACCAAAAGGAGAATGTGAGCATTTTTGGAAGTGGGAAAGTGAAGAAGCCTGCTGACTAGTTAGAGAATGACCAAGTACAGACATGCAACATAATTTGATTTTTTTTCTGACCTAATCCCTTTCATCTTTAGAGGCTTTCTCATGTTAGGGTCCTAGAGTGGCCTATTTTCTCTTTCAGAATCTTTACAACATAGACCTTAACAGAAAGCCCCGAGTCCCCTCCATCTTTTTATGTTAAATTCTTATCAACCTATCCACTGTCAGTTTTGACTGTACTGTATTTCAACATTTTCCCCTTTCCTTTACGTTTGCAACCCCAGGCAAGTAGATTGAGTACCAGAACTAGGAACAGAAAAAGTTACCTTTTATTCATGTATGATAGATAATATGCCCAAAATACAAGCAAGCTAGAAATAAAAATGTTGGCAAAATAATATTAATACAATATACATAATAGACTACCAGGTAGCTCACTGTCTTAGTATGTTGATCTGGTCCAACGTGGTCCAGCATGGGTCTTGCATGGAATGATCTTCAACATGAATGGAATAGCTGAGAATAGGAAAGAAACGGAAATCTGTGGCTTCTTGATGTGCCTCTTGAACTAGTGGGTTGTGTAGTTCCCAATGACTCAACTCAGTGCCTTCCCCCAACCAGGAATCTAGCAGCCAGCCTGTTCATGTCCATTCATTCCCCTAGGTTGTCTTATTTGAAGGAGTTTCTTACTGGGCAAGTGCTCATAAGATCTAAACGGTCACTGTCAAGCTCATACAAGCTAAAACAATGTTTCTTATGTTTTTTGCACAGGGTTACAGAAAAGCAATCCTGGGCAATCAGTTACAACTAGATCGATGTAAGAGAAACCCCTTCAGCCCCCCAGTCCAGCACTTAACAAAGGAGTAGTAGCTGGTCTAGCAGGGTCATACTGTATATGTGCCAGAGCAACAACTGGCTTACCCGGCTTCCCTGCATTTTAAAATTTGACATTGTTAGACATTCACTTCCCTGCCATTTTAAACATAATAAAATTAGATATTGTTAGGCATTAATAAAAACAATCATTATCAACCTATATGCTAGATATTACTCTCCATCACACCACTAAATATTTATTTCTTTAAAGAAGGAGAACAATGTTTTGTGAACTTAAAAGAATAAAGGATAAAAGACCCCATATTGTTCTGCCAGGGAATGGACGCTGTATTTTTTTTACTGAGCTAACCTGGAGAAGCACATAAAAAATTAAACCAAAACAACCAAAAATAAACATAGCTACTAAATCCTAATAACAGACAAGAATCAAAGTTGAGAAAACAGGCAAAGAGATCAAACCAAATGAAGCTCACATGAAGCAAAAAAAACAAAGAATTCTTTCTAATTCTTTTTTCATTTTTGAATAGATTGTATCCCCAGACTGGATAATGAAAGGAGCTCCTAGCCAACCTTTTATCATGTCACACAGATTACCAACTGGTTACGACCACTGAACCATTGCCATTAGAAATGTGGGATGTGGCGCTAACAACATCTCTCAAATTGGTGACGCTAGAAGGACTTGACAATAGAGTCAGAATTTACAAATCAAAATCCATCCATCCATCCATTTTCTAACCCACTGAATCCGAACACAGGGTCACGGGGGTCTGCTGGAGCCAATCCCAGCCAACACAGGGCACAAGGCAGGAAACAATCCTGGGCTAGGGTGCCAACCCACCGCAAGACACACACAAACACACCCATACACCAAGCACACCCTAGGGCCAATTTAGAATCACCAATCCACCTAACCTGCATGTCTTTGGACTGTGGGAGGAAACCGGAGCGCCCGGAGGAAACCCACGCAGACACAGGGAGAACGTGCAAACTCCACGCAGGGAGGACCCGGGAAGTGAACCCGTCTCCTAACTGCAAGGCAGCAGCGCTACCACTGCGCCACCGTGCTGCCCCTCAAATCAAAATCATATGATCCTAATCATGACACATGTATTGTAAACAAAACAGCAATACATTTGTTCAAACTGCTACAACCATCAGCCAACCCTATAGATCCATATTTGAAGCTCTCTTCCTTCTATAGGGCTGCGTTCCTGAGTTTCAGGTTCCCTTCTGATACCCACAGAGCATCATGGGAATTGGAGTTCCAGGACACAGCCCTGTTGGGTTCCATGGGTGCCACCGGGGGCACTGCAGGGGGATATGGTCACTACTTTGTATAACTCCTGTCTGACCCGGAAGTGCATCCTACAGACCATGTCCTAGCCCCAGAAGTAGTGCTGGGTCAAAGATAAAAGGAGCCACATCATCTTAACTGGGCAGTCAGAGCCAGGAGAAAGTGGATGAAGTTTGACTGGAGGAATGTGAAGAAACAGGATTGTTCTTCTGGGCTGTTCACTTTTGTTGTCTTTATTTGATCTGTGGTTATTAATAAAAAGGGATTATATTTGAACCAGCGCCTGGTTTGGGTGTGATTGTGTCTGAGGTTTGGGGTTCAATTGCACCACCTACTGGTTACACAATCAGGATGTCTAAATATTAGTGTTGAAGTGAAGGCTTCCTCTAAGCTATCAATCAAACACCCCTAGAGCTTCAACTGTCAAAAACAACGTTTTGACCTAATCACTCAGTTGATTAAAGACTTGATTAAAGGTATACTGTAATTGTTATTTATGCTTATCTTATTTATTTTCTGATAGTCAATACATAAATGTAATGACTCACTTTTCTTCTCCATGATGAAAAAGCTGACTCTTAGGGCTCGTTTATACTTCATGCTCAGAATGCGTACATGCAAGCATCATTGCTGCCACGCATTCCCAGCATTCATTTGATGCGTCCTCTGATCAGGTCCTCAGAAATTAACGCGACGCGTGCGCGAGTTCCAGTACCTGCAAAAAGTTGGGGGGCGCAGTGTGATAAAAGTCGGAAACATGAAGTTAGAGTCTCTGTTTACTATCTACATGTGACAGAAAGCCTCTATGCGGATCCTAGTAGGATCGATGTGCGTGCTTCGATGTTTGATGAATGGTTCAATGTGGTGAAGCAAAATGCTTTTATATTCAAGTGTTGCATATTCCCGATCGTAATGACGTGATATATTTTAAAAGTCTAACATATCATCTTTTGTGTTGTTTTTTTTCTGAGGCTTTCTTCTGACCTAACAGCAGTGACAAACAGCAATAGATCACCACACAGAACACATTAAATGTATGATATTCCAACTTTCTGCACATTTAGAATCCTGAGATGTATACTTGATATCACATTCATGATGAAATGCATTAAAGTATGTATTTTACAGTTTATAGATAAATCGCTAATTTCGTTTAAATAATGAATACTGTTAATGATTACACACATGGGGGTGACACGGTGGTGGAGCGGTAGCACTGCAGTCTTGCAGGGAGTCATGTTGCTGGTATTCCCTGCCTGGTGTTTACATGTTTTCCTGCTAGGTTTCCACAGTGTGCTCTGGTTTCCTTCCAAAGATATGCAGATTTGGTGACACTAAAATGACGCCAATGTGTATGTGAGTGCTTGTATTCACCTTGCGATGAGCTGATTCCCCATCTAGGAATTGTTTCTGCCTCGTGCCCAATGCTAGCTGGAATGGACACATCCCTGGATTGACGGATTTAATCATTAAACATCCTTTTCAGAGATATTGCTTGTGGCAGGTGGCCGGGTGTGGTCATCAGCTGCCTGCCTATTTAAGGGGCTGCCGCCCTGCAATCAAGGCTGGAGTCGGGTGAGGAGGTGGACGAGGTCGGAGAGGAGGCAGCGAGGAGAGGCCTGATGTGTGTGTGAAAGAGAGAAGAAAGAGAAAGAGAGCTGGCGTACTGAAGCCTGGACTTTGGGGAGACTGTGGGGCTTTGTTGGTGGTGGTGCATGTAAGACTTTGTATTATATTAGTGTAAATAAACGTGTGGTGATGGCTGAAAATGTGTCTGCCTGTGTCTGAAAATGTGTCCGGGCCGTACTATGCACATGCGGTAAGGTGCCATCGGAATTTAATGAGTGTTCCAAGCAATTCACAACACAGCAAAGCCGAACCTGTTCTCACCGTGATAATATCTCACACTGCCACCTGGTGGATTCTTCCAGATTTACGTAAAGTACGTGCGCAAGTATAAACAGTAAAACGCTTGTGTAGCAGGAGCGTCCACTGGAGCATGCATCGCGTGAAGTATAAACCTGGCTTTATAGGACTGCTTGATGGTCTAATAAAACCAAGTTCTATATTCTATACTTCTCCTTTGCCTTTGTTTCTAGAAGAATCACTGCATGCACTTTGCCTTTTTATGGAGTGGTGCATTTGGAAGCAATTAAACTATGTGGTGATATGTTATATGTGGAGGAAGACTACATGTCCAGTCCTTACTAAAGCATCTGCAAAGTCCTAATATTGAATTGGTAACAATTCTAAATGAAAATGTGGAACATTAAACACAGGTAAACTCTTTCGAGCGGTTTTCTTGACAATTCCGCCCCCAATTAGTAATTACCTTTATTGGCCAATTGACTTGTGGGTTATGCACCATTAACTAAGGGTATCCCAAAGTAATAAGAGAAACTGACCTGGGCATCACAAAAGAATGAAGCTTCTCTTCATGGGTCATCCCCATTTTTAATTAATTATTAAATGGGTGAAACTGTCTTAATAAGAACCTCACCACTGAAAACAAAAACTTTTTTTTTAATTAGAAGCTCCTTAATCTCAACTGTTTTAGAACACCAGTATTAATAAAATTCTCTGCTCCTTCTGCATTCAGTAATTAATTTTCTGAACTTGAATCATTTATTGTAATTGGAAGAAAAAAACATCTCCTTATCGGGATTGACTAATCCTCCACCACCCCAACTCAAGAGCAGATTGGGTGACTTTGTTTTCCTAGAGGGCTGGGCATTTTGGTACTAAATTCCCTGAACCACCATAGACCTTCAGAAACTGCAGTTTTCTTCTCAGGCTCATTCTTGACAATGTGGCCCTACTGTCATCTGGAATCTTAAAAGTAAATGTTCTACTCCTTTTCTCTTGGCTACATGAGACCCCATTCTCAAAGTTGAGACAATAATTTATTCTAAAGAATTCCCTAAATTATGGATAGTCATCTCATTTTTAATTTCCATGGGAAGCCCATTTCAGAATTCTAAGATCAAACAAAGCTGGCTCAACTCACTTAGCATCTGCTGCCACTTTCTTAAACCCTAACATATATTTTTCAATTGTCTTATTTCCTTGTCCATGATTATGCAATTTTGAAAAGACAAGTATGAACAGCAAGAGTGATGTGAATCATAAAAAGCTAATGGTTTTCCAATTAATAATGGAATATTTAAAGCAACCTTTGCACAGTCATTTGGGTAGGAATGAGGCTGACTGTTTAAGAAAAGCCTACATTGGTTTAAAAATCCCAGACATACAAATGAATCTCCTCCATAATGATCTTGGTGGGGTATTTAAGACTCTGTTACAGCGAGAGCTGGAGTCACACTAGCTTAAGCAGCAGACTCCTGACACTGCTGAAGTACACTAAGGATTAGATTGAAGCTGATTAATCAATAAGTTACTTCTGCATAGCTTTCTATTCATTTTGAAGCTGGTCTGTTTTACTCAAGACTCTCTTCATTTTGGGATGACTCATTCTCTTTTCAATCCTAGTATTCAGTTTTGCCAAGTTAAAACATGGCTGTCAGAAAAGTAAAGCTTACTATAATGACCAGGAACAAAGAGATGGGGGTGCCAGGATAAAATAATAGACAGAATAACCAAGCTACAGTCATTAACATGAAACACTAAACTGTTGTCACAGCCAAAAATGTGAAACAAAAGTTGTATTTGCTGTCAAAATGTAGAAGTCAGCAGTATGAAGTCAAAGTGATCAATTTAACAGATAACTTAAGAAAATTCAATTGATTCTTTGTTCATCCCAATACTAGGATAGCATGGATACCATAAAAGCACAATGCAGACCATGTAATGGAAATTGGCATGACAACTGATAACAACATGGCTACAACAATAAAGCAATACAAAACATTAGAAGATGTGAAAAAAGATAATAAAAATATAAATCCAACAAAAAGACCATGCTATAATTCCGGCATGTGCAGTTCAATGCCCACGTTGAATAAACACAACTTAACACAAAGTATGTGAGTTTAAGTCTTGCCTGTTAAATACACAGTCAGAATGACATGCAGCAGCTGCCTAGAAACCCAGATATATGTAGCATCTTTGACAAGGTACTGCTGCTTACAGTCACAAACCATGTGCAGAAAGGACTGTAACTTCCCATGATCCCTCAAACATTTGGTGCACTTGAACAGGCAATGTTGCAAATACCCTTCCCTGAGTAGTCAAACCTCTTTGAGGCCTCCCAAAAATATTCTCCATCATTTCACACCAAATTCTTCCTACAGGCGTTAATTTCAGCCACATCTGAAACTGCTGGCGTTTTGAATTGCCATTACTTCTTAATAAAGTAAAAAAAAAACACTCCTGTTAGCATTGCATGAGAGGCATCCATCTTTAACTTGAGCTTTAAACTTTCCTTGCCATTGGTGACCAGTAAAAAATTCAATGGTTGCTGTTATGACTGATACCAGCTTCCTTTTGACTACAGTACCTTGCCTCCACTACTTAGGTCTTGAACGGGGTCTGTTCTAACTACAAGCTTCTGATGTCTCCGAAGATGGAGGAAAAGATTTATCAAAAAGTAAGAAATTAATTCATCCTGACATTGACTACTCACACCCAGCTTACCTTTACCTATCCATGATTTTTGTTATCAACAGTCCATGACTACCACATAAATATAAGAATTCACCTCTTTGATTCAGATCAGTTAGATCTTTTCACCCAAGCTCATCCCTCATGGTAATAGTTCACATGAAAAATTAAAAAAAGGGGAAATTACCCTGAGTAGTCATTAGGCGCATATACATAAACAACTGTGGACATTTTCTCATCTTCAACTTAAAATCATTCTAAAGGCAACCCCTTTATCCACTGGTATAAAATGTTATGTCACCAAGCCAGGAGCTTGTGAGTATCATCAGACCTTTTCAGGAACTTTCCCAATGAGCAAACCCAAAATAAGAAAGAGGCCAACCTTGTCCAAGAAGTCTGATTCCAAAACAAATGTTGTGTGTAGACATGAATACAACTGTATCTGTTTGTGAGGCTGCAGTTGTACCATTCCCTTTTAAATATTATGATACTCAGGAGATAACAGATGGTGAACCCTAGGAAAATTAAGGCGTGTCATTTTTTGTGCCATAAAGTTTTGACAATTGACATGTTATCTTAAGCTTTATGGTCTAAATTAGGGGTGCTCTACTCTAGTCCTGGAAGTCCTCTGTGGCTGAAGATTTTTGCTTTAAGCAAAATTTCACTTAGAACACATTTATTTGCTGCTAAATCAATATGGTTTCGGGCATACTTTAAGTTAAGTTATTTGTTATGATTCAGAACCCTTAATTGCTTATTTCAGTTTTAAACAACTGTATTAAGATTTTAATCACTGCCTGTTTTCTTAACCAGACATCAGTTAATAATGAGGTGCAAATGACAAAGGAACCATCAGCTCTCCAGCTAATGTGCCTCCAATTAAACCTGTGTACATGCATCATGCAGTATCCATGTTTACAAAGTTTTGAAATAAATATGAGATAATGGAAGGACCAAGAGGTGTCATCTCCTGGGACCTGGAGTTTTATTTATTTAGTTACTGTCGATTTTATCCTGCACATAAAGCACTGTGTTTTATTGAATTAATTATTGACTTTATTTATTACGAGTTTTGTTTACGATGTTGTTTTAATAAACATGCGCTATGCACTATGGACAATGTGAACCAGGTCGTTGTCTCTCACTTGCCTTTGTGCCCATCTCGATTATGAACTAATACTGGGTCCTTGTAGACAGCTAGAGATAGATAGATAGATAGATAGATAGATAGATAGATAGATAGATAGATAGATAGATAGATAGATAGATAGATAGATAGATAGATACAGTTAGGTCTAGGTCCATAAATATTTGGACAGAGACAACTTTTTTCTAATTTTGGTTCTGTACATTACCACAATGAATTTTAAATGAAACAACTCAGATGCAGTTGAAGTGCAGACTTTCAGCTTTAATTCAGTGGGATGAACAAAACAATTGCATAAAAATGTGAGGCAATTAAAGCATTTTTTTAACAAAATCCCTTCATTTCAGGGGCTCAAAAGTAATTGGACAATTGACTTAAAGGCTATTTCATGGACAGGTGTGGGCAAGTCCGTCGTTATGTCATTATCAATTAAGCAGATAAAAGGCCTGGAGTTGATTTGAGGTGTGGTGCTTGCATGTGGAAGATTTTGCTGTGAACAGACAACATGCGGTCAAAGGAGCTCTCCATGCAGGTGAAAGAAGTCATCCTTAAGCTGCAAAAACAGAAAAAACCCATCTGAGAAATTGCTACAATATTACGAGTGGCAAAATCTAAAATTTGGTACATCCTGAGAAAGAAAGCAAGCACTGGTGAACTCAGCAACGCAAAAAGACCTGGACGTCCATGGAAGACAACAGTGGTGAATGATCGCAGAATCATTTCCATGGTGAAGAGAAACCCCTTCACAACAGCCAACCAAGTGAACAACACTCTCCAGGGAGTAGGCGTATCGATATCCAAGTCTACCATAAAGAGAAGACTGCATGAAAGTAAATACAGAGGGTGCACTGCAAGGTGCAAGCCACTCATAAGCTTCAAGAATAGAAAGGCTAGATTGGACTTTGCTAAAGAACATCTAAAAAGGCCAGCACAGTTCTGGAAAAACATTCTTTGGACAGATGAAACCAAGATCAACCTCTACCAGAATGATGGCAAGAAAAAAGTATGGAGAAGGCATGGAACAGCTCATTATTCAAAGCATACCACATCATCTGTAAAACATGGTGGAGGCAGTGTGATGGCTTGGGCATGCATGGCTGCCAGTGGCACTGGGACACTAGTGTTTATTGATGATGTGACACAGGACAGAAGCAGCCGAATTAATTCTGAGGTGTTCAGAGACATACTGTCTGCTCAAATCCAGCTAAATGCAGTCAAATTGATTGGGCAGCGTTTCATGATACAGATGGACAATGAGCCAAAACATACAGCCAAAGCAACCCAGTAGTTCATTAAATCAAAGAAGTGGAAAATTCTTGAATGGCCAAGTCAGTCACCTGATCTTAACCCAATTGAACAGGCATTTCACTTGTTGAAGACTAAACTTCAGACAGAAAGGCCCACAAACAAACAGCAACTGAAAGCCGCTGCAGTAAAGGCCTGGCAGAGCATTAAAAAGGAGGAAACCCAGCATCTGGTGAGTTCATGAGTTCAAGACTTCAGGCTGTCATTGCCAGCAAAGGGTTTTCAACCAAGTATTAGAAATGAATATTTTATTTCCAGTTATTTAATTTGTCCAATTACTTTTGAGCCCCTGAAATGAAGGAATTGTGCTAAAAAATGCTTTAGTTGCCTCACATTTTTATGCAATCGTTTTGTTCACCCCACTGAATTAAAGCTGAAAGTCTGCACTTCAACTGCATATGAGTTGTTTCATTTCAAATTCATTGTGGTAATGTACAGAACCAAAATTAGAAAAAAGTTGTCTCTGTCCAAATATTTATGGACCTAACTGTAGATAGATAGATAGATAGATAGATAGATAGATAGATAGATAGATAGATAGATAGATAGATAGATAGATAGATAGATAGATAGATAGATAGATAGATAGATGTAAAAGGCTTCAGGTTGTCTCCCCAAAAGCTGCACCCCTGCTCAAAGTTTTTTCACCAGCTGCTGCTGGTTAATAATAACATATTAGACCAGTCGTGTGACAGTCACAACTGACACCCAAGACAGCTAACCACTGTCACAATTGGCTCTACATACTCAGACAATACATGTATCGATCAAAAAGGGAACCGTCTTCACGAGAATATGGGATGCGTCCAAGTTTGTGCTGCTTGCTTTAGAGGAGGGAAAATTATTCCCATTGAACAAAAATGCACTCATTGTCTACGCATCCTGAAACGCTTTTTGACATTTCCAGACCTTTAACTAACACAAAGTACACTTTCGATTCCAACCATCCATTTTCTAACCAGTTCAGGATCACAGAGGATCAGTGAAGATTGTAGCAGTACTGGCTGCAAGGTGGGGACCGACATGGTAAACATGGTGTCACTCAATTGCAGGACAAACTCACACTCACACTCTCTCATAGTGAGACAAGCGAGTCTCACATTCAGTCCATAATTTGGCAACTGCCTATGTGCATATTTTATATACTGTCTTGAAACTGATTCATTTTACTGTGGGCACTCTGATCTTCCACATCCCAAAGACTTGTATGTTGGATTCATTGGCAACACTCTGGAATGCACATATGAATAAGTGCTGTTACGTAAATGGGGCCAAAGCCATTTACAGATTAATATGCCTTTAGTTGCTATAGTTACATTGTTACACATACAATGAAAGCAGTGATATAGTATGTTTCATTTTATATTTCAAAAGCTTTTATATGTCAATAAACATGAATTCAAATATAGATACCTCAGTTAAGCAATGTTAATTTTATACAGCGCCATTGACTGAATGTGAATTTCTCCTTGGGATTAATAAAGTATCTATCTATCTATCTATCTATCTATCTATCTATCTATCTATCTATCTATCTATCTATCTATCTATCTATCTATCTATCTATCTATCTATCTATCTATCTATCTATCTATCTATCTATCTATCTATCTATCTGTATAATCCATCAGAAGACATTACAGAGAGCAATTAACACTACAATAAAGCTATGAATAAGCATTAGTAAAAAAAATAATACATCCACAATATACGCATCATGCAAGAGTGGTACAAACTAAAAGAAAGCAAAGATCTGGTAGCCATCCATTACTATGCATTACATTTTTAATGTATGGAGCTTTATATTATGCATCTGTAATAGATTAGAAATATTTGGCACAACACATACACTTACAAGGTGGAAAATAGTATTAGTAGTGTTTTTAATTAGTCTTGTAATCTTTTGGGCTGTACTCTAACATTAAGATACAACTGAAACCCATTTTAACATTTCCAAATTTAGTGTTTTCATCCATTTAATTTTGTTTGATACTATCATTTAACATATCATTTGCTTGAAAAGCACTAATGCTTTTGCCTCATATCTGAATTTTTTTTTTGTTTGCCCGCTAAAAATCAATTTGCAAGTGATCCAAATCTGATATTGTATGTGTGTATACAGTGCCCTCCATAACATTTGGGACTAAGATACATTTTTCCGTGATTTACCCCTGTGCTCCACAGTTTAAATTACAAATCAAACAACTTAAACGTGATTAAAGTACACATTGCTGGCTTTCATCTAAGGGGATTTGCATACATTGCAGTCACGCCATGTAGAAATGACAACACTTTTTATTACGTGGTCCTCCCATTTCAAGGCATAATAATGTTTGTGACACAGCAATGGCAGGTCTATTAAACTTAAACCTGTCATATTTAGGACTTTATTGCATATCCTTTGCATACATTGACTGCCTGAAGTCTGTGGTTCATAGACATCACCAGGTGCTGAGAATCTTCTCTGGTGATGCTCTGCCAAGTCTCTAATGCTGTCATTTTCAGCTCTTGCTGGTTTTGGGGGCTTGACCTCTTAAGTTTTCTCTTCGCCATATAGAAGGCCTGCTCCAGTTTTGAAAAGTGCCTGTGTTGCCTTAGCAGTTTGTTTGGATTATTATCTTGTTGTAGGATGAAGTACCATTCAATGAGTTTGGAGGCATTCACTGGAACCTGAGCAGATCAGACGTTTCTATACACCTCAGAATGTATTGTGTGACTGCCATCAGCATCAATGGAGATAAGTGTGCCAGGACCTGTAGCAGCTACAGTATGAATGCTCAAGCAATAATATCCCACCACCATGTCTAAAACATGAGGTGGTCTGCTTTGGATCTTGGACAGTTCCATTTTGTCTCCACACTTTGCTCTTGCCTTCACTCTGATGAAGGTGTTTCTTTGACTTATCTGTCCACAGGACCTTTTTTACAGAATTCTGCAGGCACTTTTAAGTATTTTTTTGCTAACTGTAATTTGGCTATCCTACTTTTGTGGGTAACATCCTGTTTTCCAGTTTTCATCTTGCAGTGCAGCTGCTGTATTTCTGTTCATGACGTCTTTTGCAGATAGTTGTCTCTGACACATGCATATCTGCCTCCTGAAGACTGCATCTGATCTGTTGGACAGGAATTTGGGACTTTTTCTTTAGCATAGTCAGGATTCACCTGTCATCAACAGCGGAGGTCTTCCTTGCCAAGGCAGTCCCTTTGCGATTACTGAGCTCAGTAGTGCTTTCTTGTTCTTAATGATATTCCAGACAGTTGATTTAGGTTACACCTAAGGTTTTACCATAACTAATGGTGTTGTTCTTGTTTTTCAGCCTCATTGTGGCTTCATTGACTTTCATTGGCAAAGCTCTTATCCGCATGTTGAACAATGGCAACTACAGACTCAAAAGGTTGTCAGTAGGTAGAAGCAAGGCTAGGTACATTATGCCAGCATGAAGCAATGAAACATACCCGAATAATCACAATCACCTGTGACGCCAATTCTCCCAAACATTATGGTGCCCTGAAAAGGAGCAAGGAAGATGGGAGCGAGAAGTCTAGGTTTTAGATTCAAAGCCATTCTTACAAAAGAAGTACAAATCCTTACTGAAAAATTGTGATTCCATGTCATTTGTTTTGTTGGTTACACTTATTTAAGAAGATCTGATCTGTATGACATTTGATTGAATAAATGGGAATTGAGTTTGAGAGCCAAAATAGATTATAGCTAGTAATTACAGAAACAACTGCAGTTAAAATATAAAAGCAAAAAATACACATATGCAGTAAAATCAGAACTATACTAACGTTACCCTGATAAATCAGCAATAACTTCCTTCATAAAATACATTTCCTACATTTTAACACATTTTAGTTGATTTCCAGAAAAATTCTAAATGGTAGTTGTTTTATCATTATTAATATTTTATTTTCAAAAACCAGAACATAATATAATACATAACAGATACAACCGTTTACTTTGAAATAAGTATAAAAAACAAGGGAGAAATACAAAATAAAAAAATAGCAAAAAGAAAACTCAAACAACACACATAACAACTAGACAAAGAAGAGACACATAGGCAAAAAAAACAAAAACACCTAACTTGTTTAAATATAAGATAATTAATGACACAAGAGGGTCTATCACAAGCTCAACATGCTTTCTCTAATATAATATTAATACATTCTTGCCCTGTTTTAAAGAGGTTCTGGACACATTCTCTAAGGGAGAATTTGACTTATTCAAATTTGAGAAAATGTAGAACGTCGCTTACCCACAGAGTTATAGAACATTAGAACAATCTAGACGAGAACATGCAGGCCATTCAGCCCAACAAGCTCGCCAGTCCTATCCACTTATTTCTTCCAAAATACAACCCCAATTCCAATGAAGTTGGGATGTTGTGTAAAACGTAAATAAAAACAGAATACAATGATTTGCAAATCCTTTTCAGCCTATATTCAATTGAATACACTACGCAGACAAGATATTGAATGTTCAAACTGATAAACTCTATTGTTGTTTTGCAAATCTTCACTCATTTTGAATTTGATGCCTGCAACACGTTCCAAAAAAGCTGGGACTGGGTCAGCAAAAGACTGGGAAAGTTGAGGAATGTTCAAAAAACACCTGTTTTGAACATTCCACAGGTGAACAGGTTAATTGGAAACAGGTGTTTGTCATGATTGGGTATAAAAGGAGCATCCCCAAAAGGCTCAGTTGTTCACAAGCAAGGATGGGGCGAGGTTCACCACTTTGTGAACAACTGCATGGGCAAATAGTCCAGCAGTTTAAGAACAACGTTTCTCAACTTACAATTGCAAGGAATCTAGGGATTTCATCATCTACTGTCCATAATATCATCAAAAGATTCAGAGAATCTGGAGAAATCTCTGCACGTAAGAGGCAAGGCCGAATACCAACACTGGATGCCCGTGACCTTTGATCCCTCAGGCGGCACTGCATTAAAAACCGACATCATTCTGTAAAGGATATTATCACGTGGGCTCAGGAATACCTCAGAAAACCATTGTCAGTTAACACAGTTCGTCGCTACATCTACAAGTGCAAGTTAAAACTCTACCATGCAAAGCGAAAGCCGTATATCAACAACACCCAGAAACGCCACCGGCTTCTCGGGGCCCGAGCTCATCTGAGATGGACTGACGCAAAGTGGAAAAGTGTGCTGTGGTCTGACGAGTCCATATTTCAAATTGTTTTTGGAAATCATGGACGTCGTGTTCTCCAGGCCAAAGAGGAAAAGGACCATCTGGATTGTTATCAGCGCAAAGTTCAAAAGCCAGCATCTGTGATGGTATGGGGGTGTGTTAGTTCCCATGGCATGGGTAACTTGCATATCTGTGAAGGCACCATTAATGCTGAAAGGTACATACAGGTTTTGGAGCAACATATGCTGCCATCCAAGCGATGTCTTTTTCAGGGACGTCCCTGCTTATTTCAGTAGGACAATGCAAAGCCACATTCTGCATGTGTTACAACAGCGTGGCTTCGTAGTAAAAGAGTGCAGGTACTAAACTGGCCTGCCTGCAGTCCAGACCTGTCTCCCATTGGAAATGTGTGGCACATTATGAAGCGCAAAATACGACAACGGAGACCCCGGACTGTTGAGCAACTGAAGTTGTACATCAAGCAAGAATGGGAAAGAATTCCACCTACACAGCTTCAACAATTAGTGTCCTCAGTTCCCAAACACTTAATGAGTGTTGTTAAAAGGAAAGGTGATATAACACAGTGGTAAACATGCCCCTGTCCCAGCTTTTTTGGAACGTGTTGCAGGCATCAAATTCAAAATGAGTGAAGATTTGCAAAACAACAATAAAGTTTATCAGTTTGAACATTCGATATCTTGTCTTTGTAGTGTATTCAATTGAATATAGGTTGAAAAGGATTTGCAAATCATTGTATTCTGTTTTTTATTTACGTTTTACACAACGTCCCAACTTCATTGGAATTGGGGTTGTAACATCAAGTCGAGTTTTGAAAGTCTTACTGTCTACCTAACTACTTGGTAGCTTATTCCAAGTGTCTATCGTTCTTTGTGTAAAGAAAAACTTCCTAATGTTTGTGCAACATTTACTCTTAACAAGTATCCAACTGTGTCCCCATGTTCTTGATGAACTCATTTTAAGAAGGTAGGTTGGGATTCCTCCAGATGAAAAAAATGAGTCTTCAAGGTTTACCATAACCATATTCTATTGCTTTCTGTGTTTGAGCCAGTTGTTCTAAATTTTGAGCAAAATCAGAACAGGTAATCGCGTGATGATTCTTCAGTAATATGTTATTAAACCATTTATCTAGGAATTGTGATCTTTCCTCCCCACAGGCTCATGAGACTTAAAAAGAGATTCTCATTTATGTTTCATTTAAAGATCAACCTTGTCACAGATGTTTCTTCTAAAATGCCTTAGGAGAAATAGCTTTAGACAAAAAAGGAGACACAAGATACAACTGAGGTAAAAGGAGTCAAAAATTGAGAATCTGGTCTGAAATCGTGTTATATTTCTGAGTGCTCCTTCCAGTGTTGCTTTAGCCTCAAGCCTTCATAGTTTTTACTTATTATTGGACTGCTGGCTTCCAACATGTGCGATATGACTGCTTATATTTATTTAGATAGATAGATAGATAGATAGATAGATAGATAGATAGATAGATAGATAGATAGATAGATAGATAGATAGATAGATAGATAGATAGATAGATAGATAGATAGATAGATACTTTATTAATCCCAAGGGGAAAATCACATACTCCAGCAACAGCATACTGATAAAGAAAATATTAAATTAAAGAGTGATAACAATGCAGGTATACAGACAGACAATAACTTTGAATAATGTTAACGTTTACCCCCAGGTGAAATTGAAGAGTCGCATAGTGTGAGGGAGGAACAATCTCCTCAGTCTGTCAGTGGAGCAGGAAAGTGACATTTAGTGATATTTAGTTTTTCCAGTAGGAGCACAGACAGATAAAGTGACTTTCTCTTGGTCACACAGTGTCAACAGTGGAAATCTGAACCCACAACCTCAGGGTTTGAAGTCCAAAGTCTTAACCACTATGCCTACCTTTTCTTTTAGAATGTGTATGATCTCATTGCAGCACAGCAATATAAATCAGAGTATATTCACAAACAAGCAGTACAGTTTTGTAATTACAGTAAAGTGTTTCATTACCACAAACAAGTGCCCACACATTTCACCAAATATTACTGTACACACAACGCAAATACTTTCAAACTGCAAAAAAAAAAAAAAAAAGTCAAGACACCACTTGGAGAATTTGGGTGGCTTTGCTGAGATCTCCACTGAAAATCATAAGGATATACCAAGGTATTTTTTCTCAGGAAAAAATTCTTTAAAAAGCATGAGCAAAATGAACATGTCTCCATTTTATTTATTTTATATAAAGAGATCTCTTTTTTGGTTATTAATTTATGTGGGTCATGAATAATATGCTCATTGTTCCAGAGGGAAAAAAACATTGTGTTTTAAATCAAAAGTCAAATCAACAAAACTAGCTTATGAAAGGTAATTATGTAAATTATTTACTATTATTATAATTAAAATAACTGCAACCTAGCAATTTTGCTAAAAATAAAATTGGGTATGCAATTCCCAATGCAATAAAGGACTTTTGATTCCGCTAATATTAATTTGCACCACTAGAGAGCAGAGTAGACGTTTGCGTCGAAATTCGTGAATTTGTAGTCTCCTCTCCACTCCAGGAGGAGCTTTTTCGTTTCGGGAGGAGTTTCTTGCGGAAATTAGCAAGTGTCTAAAAAGCAAAAGGGGCAGGTTATACTGAAAGCATAAAGACAGCGAACGACTTTGAGTGAGGAGCTGGAATTTTTTTTTTTTACCTGTGACTTTGCATCTTTTTCCAGAGTCGGCGTACTTTTGCAAAACTTGTGTCCTTTCAACAGAAAGATCTGAGTGCGCGATAGAATGTCGGCCAGCGTGAAGAATGTTGTCATTTTTGGTGCGACGGGCATGACCGGACTGGTGACTCTACCACAGGCAGTAGCTGCAGGTGAGAAGCGGCTAGCGGAAAGTGGAGTGGCACGTGAGCGCGCGAATGCGCGCGTCTTGGGCCTGAGCTCGCGTGTTACCGGCTAAGCTGCAAGCCGTACGAGTAAAGAGATTTTTAAAATGATAACGGTTGTATTTCACAGCGGATTATTTTTTCCAAGGTCAGTAATTGATTAGAAAGTTAGAAGTAAGTTAGAAAGTTTGAAAGTACAACGGAGCGGGTGAACGACCTTCATTAACATTAAATCATAAGGGTTTGTTTTGCAGGAGAAGCGGCCGAGCAATTCATAGCCAGGCGTTCACGCATCTAAAATCGGGCGAACAGTTACTCTGTTTGTATAACTAAAAGTCACACGTAACCGTTTATTTATGTCGACGCATGATGCGTATTTTATAGTGTAACTTTGATTGGATTATTTCATAATAACAGTAATATATTTATTTACATATACTGTACTGCGAATTTCATATATAGCGTCTAGCCCATTGTGCACTGCGCCAAAAATAGATACGGAATTCTTCATACACTACTTCCATATTAAATTAGACTTCGCTCAACGGAATATTTTATAATACAATACATCTGATTGTACTGTACAATAATATAGAGCCAAGTAAATTAAAATATGATCGTTATTATGCAAATAAATGTAGCGTAAGATGAACCGAGGTTTGAATCAAATGAACACCTTCAATAATAGGATTAGTGTGTGTGTGTGTGTGTATCTGTCCTCCTTTACAGATTTGTTTTGGGTGTGTATGTGCGTGCGTGTGTTTGCATGTTCATGACTTTGTTTTCATCATCCACCATATGCTCTTGTAGGGAAAAACAAACTTAAAACTACTGTATCTTCACTGATACATTTCTTTGAGCGAGTATGTGTGCGTGCGCGCATACCTCCATGTGTATTTAAATAAATTATGTATCTGAAAACTAACTCATTCAAAAAAATTGCCAATTAGTAGGCCTGGGCCAATACCTAAACAGAGAAAACTGCAAAAGTCCTGGTTAAATTAAACACTACTCACATCAGTTATTATTGGACATAGGTATAACTCTTTTTGAAGGATGTGGGGATAACTACTAGACCAAAAACAGTAGACCCGGAGCCTGTAGCAGGATAAACATGGTGCAAGGTGTTTGAAAAAGACCGGTCCGTTTTTGTTAATGTTATATATAGGTCCAAGGGTGGATATCTCAGAAAGAGCTTGTTCTAAAGTGTTCTATCTTTGCCAGGTTGTAGTCATCCAGGAGCATCTACACAATGCAAAAAAAAAAAAAAAATCATGAAAATTAATTTCTATTTTCCACAGTTGCCATGCTAAAATCACCTTTCCTTGACGTTTTGAGCATTGTAGAGTCAGAAATCTGAACTTAATTCGGTAATGAATTTTTGACTTCACCACCGAACTTTCATTTACATGGAAGTTAAAGGACAGCTGCTACACCAGAAATGGAGATTAACCATCGTTGGCATATAAATGATACACAGGAGGTGTTTCGTTTACATTTTTTTACTACCTTGTAAATGGACGTTTAATAAAAGGGTCAAAAATTTGCCATCAGGTTAAGTGTAGATTCTGTTTCTATACTGTTCAAAACATTTAGAAAGAAATTAACACACACAAACCCCTAGATCTGCAATGTCGACCTGAACAGAGTCATTAAGACACCCAGTACCAATCTGTCTGTCCATGCAGCTTGTTTACTTCATTTGTCCCAATGTGTTTAGTTTCAAAATAAATTTTGTTTAAATTGTTCATTCCATTCTGTTTCCTGTTCACTTTACTCCACATTTTTGTGCACATAATAAATATGTTAATGTACTTGATTGTATATTATTGTACAGTATGGTCTATTGTACTATATTGTAAAAGCTTTTGTTGTGTGATTTCCTGAGGTTTCACTAAAGTGAAATTTACATTCTTAAATGTTTTTGGTTTTCAGTAAGCTCCCTTTTTTTAGCATGTTAAAGTCCTATGACTGTTTGTTTTGTATTTGACTACCCTTCAGAATAACTGTGACATTGAGTAGACTGGTATTCAATAAATCAGTTATTAAGATTTTATTTTTCATCCAATTTCTGAGCCTCTATTCCAGAATACTGTTGGTAGATACCTAGAATCCATCCAGGTAGAACCTGGCAATAGGTAAGAATTAACCCCTTACATGTTCCCAGTCTGTCATATGGTGCATATCTATATTCAGTTACATTGGAGTCATTCAGTGTCATAAAGTTAGCCTAATAATTGTGTTTAAATTAAGAAGAACCCAGTATCCTCAGAAGAAACTTGCATAAACCTTCACAGATCATTTGAACTCCAGGCAAGAAAATAAATCTCAGTTATTTTAGCTTACTTTCCATAGTTGGTACACTGGGGGAGAGCGCATAACCTGTCAGAAGATTTGTGATGGGCCTGATTGACTGTCCCACTGTTACAAGTCTTAAGTGAATGAATCAAGTTTGAAGGTAATTTAACAGTCCAGCTGAACCAAAGCAAAGGTGGTAGATTGTTGCAAGAAGTCAACGTAGGGGTAACACCTAAACCCCATGGACTGAATTCTGTCTTACTGGTAACTTTTATTTAATGGTGGCATAAAATCCACCAGGGTGAGAAGCTCAGTCATCCGGGAGGGGCTCAGAGTAGAGCCGCTGCTCCTCCGCATCGAGAGGAGTCGGATGAGGTGGCTCGGGCATCTGATCAGGATGCCTCCTGGACGCCTCCCTGGTGAGGTGTTCCTGGCACGTCTAACCGGGAGGAGGCCCAGGGGAAGACCCAGGACACGCTGGAGGGACTATGTCTCTCGGCTGGCCTGGGAATGCCTCGGGATTCCCCCGGAAGAGCTAGAAGTAGTGGCTGGGGAGAGGGAAGTCTGGGCATCTCTGCTTAAGCTGCTGCCCCCGTGACCCGACCACGGATAAGTGGAAGAGAATGGATGGATGGATGGATAAAATCCACCATTCCTGTTCAATGTAAGTAGACCCTACTGTAATGGAAATGTAATGGAAAAAAGTAGGTTAAAAAAAATGGTTGGGTGTGTTGTGGCAGAGGTGCAAACTCCATAGTGACCGTGATTGAATTTGAACTTGGATCTCTGGAGCTGTGAAAAACTATTTAAAAGAAAAAACGTTTGTATACAAAGCATCACAGTTAAGTAAAGTAACTTCTGCACATAACATTACAGCTTTTACAACATGAAAATTAGGTGCATTTAGCTATTTGTGTACAGTTATATCTGAGAATCTTTGCTTAGAGGTTTTCAGTGTTAAATGTTTGCAAGTAAATGAGGTAAAACATATCCTATCTACTGTAAATCTTACGTTGATGGTCTTTTGTCCACATATATGGAAATAATTCAATATTAAGAGCTGCAATTAAGTTTTTTTTTTTTTGTTTTGTTTCTGTTCAACAAAAAAACTACCTAAGCAAGATTAGCTACTGTTTTAAAGTGAAAATCTAAATTTACAAAAACATTATGTATAATGAAAACACAAGCTAAGAAGACCATTTTTTATAATCTAAATGACTTCCAGTTGAGCCTGTTAATATTTTAGTTAAAAGCTTTTTAATTGCATTATTAAGTGTAAATCATCAATAACTTGTGTCCTGGGCGTATTTTAGGTGTTTTGTGTATTAGGTAGTACAGTGTGGTAGTCTGGCTAGGGAATTGGGACTTCAAAACAACTTACTTGTTCAAATCCCACAGCTGTCTTTTTGTGACCTTGAGCAATTCTTTTAACCTTGATGGGTTTTAATTGTAAGAGATGGTTCTGTAGTTTTTCCATTATTGCATTTCTATAAAACACCGGGGTATTACAGTGCCTCTTAAGACGCAACATAAACTCTTTAGTTGAAAAAATGCATGCACTTTTCACAGCATATCTTATGCAGCTGCTGTGCCATAAAAACATCTGATTTTATTAGGCTGTCACTGGTATTTTGGGGGCTTGTTTAACCAAGGTTAAAAAGACTTCAACAAACCGTCTTCAGCAGAAGTGCATAATGGATGCATTTATTTTGAATACGAGATCTGAATGTTTTAGTATCAAGTTTCTGTTTATCTTGTATTCTAAATTAACCATGTCTGTTTTATTGATAGTACACATTGTGCTTCTTCTTGAATTAGTTTTAAGCATTTTGGCCAGCACATAAGAGCCCGACCAAATAAGTGGATTGCTTTGGTATTATGCTATCTAAGAAAGCATCATAAATTGATTTGTCTCCTTTGTGCAGTCAAACACGCTAGGTTCTCTGCATCTGTTTTTTTAAGTGCATTTTCTTCTTCTACTTCATCTTTTGGCTGCTCCTGTTAGGGGTTGCCACAGCAGATCATCTTTTTCCATATGTTCCTGTCCTCTGCATCTTGCTCTGTCACACCCATTGCCTGCATGAGTTTGGCACAGTACTTCATAACATTTTCTTTGTTTTTTTCTTAGACTGCACTATCTCTGTTAGCTTGTTTTAGGGGTTCTCGTATGTTATCAGTATTGATTAATTTTTCAGTTTTTGCCAAATTGATGTTATTTTGGAGCAATTTATGTGAATAAGATTGGCAAGCTTATTGGGCTGAATGGCATACTCTACCTAATGTAGCCTTGCATTTCAAACTGCTAATCCGGTGATTCCTAACGTGGAGTGCAATTTGAGAATTTAGGTACGTTAAACAATTTATAAAATGAAAAAACAGAAATTCACTGTTAAAAATAATAGAAAAAATAAACAATTTTTAAAAAAAAATTTTACAGAGACATTTTTATACAGTAATCCCTCCTCCATCGCGGGGGTTGCGTTCCAGAGCCACCCGCAAAATAAGAAAATCCGCGAAGTTGAAACCATATGTTTATATGGTTATTTTTATATTGTCATGCTTCGGTCATAGATTTGCGCAGAAACACAGGAGGTTGTAGAGAGACAGGAACGTTATTCAAACATTGCAAACAAACATTTGTCTCTTTTTCAAAAGTTTAAACTGTGCTCCATGACAAGACAGAGATGACAGTTCCGTCTCACAATTAAAAGAATGCAAACATATCTTCCTCTTCAAAGGAGTGCTTGTCAGGAGGAGAGAATGTCACATAGATAGAGAAAAGCAAACAAATCAATAGGGCTGTTTGGCTTAAGTATGCGAAGCACCACGGCACAAAGCTGTTGAAGGCGGCAGCTCACACCCCTTACGTCAGGAGCAGACAGAGAGAGAGAGAGAGTTTGTTTTTCAAGCAAAAATCAATACGTGCCCTTCGAGCTTTTAAGTATGCGAAGCACCGTGCAGCTTGTCGTTTCAGGAAGCAGCTGCACAAAAGATAGCAACGTGAAGATAATCTTTCAGCATTTTTAGACGAGCGTCCGTATCGTCTAGGTGTGCGAACAGCCCCCCTGCTCAATCCCCCTACGTCAGGATCAGAGAAAGTCAGCGAAAGAGAGACAGAGAAAAGTAAGTTGGGTAGCTTCTCAGCCATCTGCCAATAGCGTCCCTTGTATGAAATCAACTGGGCAAACGAACTGAGGAAGCATGTACCAGAAATTAAAAGACCCATTGTCCGCAGAAATCCGCGAACCAGCAAAAAATCCGCGATATATATTTAAATATGCTTACATATAAAATCTGCGATGGAGTGAAGCCGCGAAAGGCGAAGCGCGATGTAGCGAGGGATTACTGTATTTATATTAACATAGAAAGGATGGTGAAGAACCCTTTAATTTATGATTTTACAACCGGCTTGGGTTTTTCTACTTAGAAATTGTTTTTGCCATTAGAATAATATGAATTGTAACAATGATTTATAAAATGTTGCAATATACCAAAAATATAAAATTATGAAAATATTACAGAAAAAGCTGTCATTAAAGTTATTTTATATTTCTGAATATCACATCTCTTATTATGGTTTCAAAACTGTATTTGCTTTGTTTTCCTATTACTTCATATTATATATATATATATATAGATTTTTTTTTAACAATTTCGTAGTGATTTCTTTGTCAGTACTTCAACTACCCTTTCCCTCTTTTGTTTCCATGTTCTTTGGAAGCTTGTTTAGACCAAATTAATGACATTATGGGCTTCTTCATTATGAGTAGGAGTTCACTTTTTGAATAGGTAATAATAAGAATAAGGTATATGTTACAGTGGGGGACATCATGATTTTAGAGAGGCCTAGGTGGGGCATGGCCAAAAAAAAGGTTGGGTACCACTGTGCTAATCCCTACAGCCCTAACGACACTATGCAGCTCAAATGTGGATTATCCTTTTGTACATTTTAATGATCTGTAACACCATTGCTGTAGGATAATAAACAGCATAAATTGGTTAATTATATCTTAGACTGTCAGCTTGTGTGACCTTAAACAAGTGGCACAAAGGTTGTACAGTTCGGTTAACCGTTCTTTTCCAGCCTGTTTACTTCAGTGTTAATACATTTTGCTGAGTCACACTTTCTAGACCAGGGGATTTGCAACTTCAAAGAATGGCAGTTCTGATAAGTATTTCTGTTGCTTGATATCTATGATGTGTTTATTCTATAAGTTCTAATCTCCTTCAACAGAGGGGTTGGGTTTCTTTCATGAAAAGCAGGCAATAAGTAAACTGCATCAAAGACCAGAAGCAGCTTCACAGGACCTTAACTTAATTCCCACTAGTTTTCAATATAAGGTGAAGGAAGTTGGTTTGTTGAAAGCAGCAGTTTTAAACAACTATATAGCACAGCTTCCAATTTTATCACTTAGGTTATATTATGGTTTAAGATCCTCTCCTGAACTTTAACTTTGAAAATGGCATAATCATTCTGGCTCTACTTTTAGTATAATTGGTCATAGTATAAGTAAATGTCTATACCATCTTTACAATTCAAAACATAAAGTGCTTCTGGTTAAATGGAATACTCTGATAACAATTAGAATTGGTTTTTAATTCTGTAACTGTTTGCCACAGTAGCTACAGATTTTTATTTCAATCAAGAATTACGGTTACCCCAACTTAGATCAGACATATGTGGGAAAGCCTGGCTGTGGTGTGCCTCATTGGCCATTTGTCTAATGTTTGGTCCTGTTATAGAATTGATCCATTTTTGTTTTCATAAGTTAGTATCCCTGGTGTTTTTACTTCAGTGTAAATTTCTGGTATGTACAGTACCTATACAAGCATAAGTTGGTAGTCTGCATGTGCCAATTTTGTCTTTCTTTTCTTTCTTCATTTTTGTTCTCTTTGTTTATAAGTTTTAAGTTCTTAATTGTCTCTCTGTTCTTAACCAAACAGCCTAGTAGGTGAAGCACAAATAAAACAAAATGCCAAAAATATCCAGCTAACTAGGTACTATTTGTACATATGAATGTGTATCATATCTTTCAACATAAAGTTTAGAGGATGGGGAAGTATGTATAGGATTGAGATGATGAAAAGCACTCAAATTCACAAGATAGTTTTCTCATTTTCTCAGAGATGTAAAATGTACACTGTTGTGAATTTCTGATATTGCAATATATTGGGAACAAGGAGCAATACGTTTAATTATAAATTATATGTTCTAATAATCACAAAAAAGGTTCCTACATGGTCATTCGTTGTCAAATCAACCAATGGCCCACGCACTTCGGACTCAGAAAGTTCTGGAAAATTTACCAGGTGTACCCATGTTAGTCAGGAGTCCCCCTTTAAAATTAGTTTTGATGTAAGATCATAAAGTACAGCCAGTTTACCAAGGGGTGGGGAGGGTGTCGATTTTATCCAGCCTCATTTTTATTAATCAAATTTCACAAGTCCATAGCTCAAGAACTAAACCACCGAGCAGGCACAGACTTTTCACGCTTTTACATTAATTGTTACAGTATGTGACGAAATGAAAACATTTGGTCCAGTTGACCTTGCATGGTCAAAGCAGCCCCTTGAGTTTTTGGCATAGCTATGTTTAGGCCTCCGAACCGCATATTTGTAACCAATAAATACTTTTTTTTCAAATAACTATATAGACTTTCTGAAAAAGCAATACACAGAAAAGTAACTGTATCAGGGTTTGAACAGCAGACCTCTCCAATCCAAAAAAACATTTTGGATTTCATTTTCAGAGCATTCCAACAGCATGTGGGAATGTGCAGATAATTTTAAAAATATTCTTCATTTACTCCACATTGTCATCCCTTTCTCAAAACACAAACTTTGCAATTCTTAGGCAAATCTTTCGTGTTTATTTTCCATCCTAAACATAGGCTGAATGCACCATGTGTCAGTAATGGTAATCATTGAGATTTCAATCAGTAAGTTATCAAAATTGTCAAACTTTTTTGCATATCAAATGATGATGTCCTATCTCATGTTGCTGAACAGAGAATGTGATTCTCCATGGCCAAAAGAGTACCGGGTGTCTGGGGAAGACAGTCAATTGACTGTCTGAATATTCACCACTGAAGCAGCAGCTGAGATCCTGCCCTCTCATGATCACACTCCTGATGGATCAGATGCGACCCTCACATTAGACCAGTGATCTATTAGAGTATATGTTGGGTGCATGTTTGATGAAAAATGTTGGACTGGTGTGATTAGTGACAAGAGTGAAGCAGAATCAGACATCCTGATATGTTTCATGCATCCATACTATCCTGCACAGTCTTTCCATTAGCCATCTATTGACAGTATTTGTTGGGTGCCATTACAGTGTGTCATTTTACTGCTTAGTGCATCTACAATGGTCAGTGGGAGGCAGTACCACCTTGATCTCAAAGACAAAGATGCCCTACACTGTACTTTGATTGAAACAGAAATGAAATAGGTCACATTACTGCTGCTGCAATACCAAGTTGTTAACATTTCATTATAACTAGTCTTGTATTTAATGATAAATCAATCAGCTGTTGTTCATGTGTTGTGCTTAAATGCCTTTGGTGATTTATTTTTTTTCCATAAATCGTATACCCAGGTTAGTGATGAAAAACTTGATGATTATCATTACTGACAAATGGTGAATTTAACCCATGTTTAGAATGGAAAATAAAAACAAAAGATTCACATAAGAAAAATACAACAAAGAAGGACCATGTAGGATACAGGAAAAATAATTTATTTAGGTCTGGACATTCCCACAGTGCATTAAGCTGGTCTGAAAATTAGACCCAAAATGATTTTTTTCTCATTTGAGAGGCCTTCTGGTCAATCCCTGCTGTAGTTTCTTGTTTGCTTGTAACCTTTTGAAAAGCCCTGTGTAGTTATCTGAAAATGGAAAAAAATTCAGCGGGCTGTATCAGTGAGAAGTTTGCTTTCTGAAAGTCTAAAAATAGCAAAGACAATTTTCTTTCCAGTTTTTGAAGCTCTTCTTATACCAAATGGTGTCATCTGGACCAGACATTTTGATTTTGTTGTATACTACACCTTAGTGCTGGGCGGTATAACCAAAATTCTATATCACGGTATTTTTCAAAATTATACCAGTTTCACGGTATTCGACGGTATTTTTTTCCCATGCATGAGTGGATGTTAACCACATTTTCCACTGCAATTTCTGCAGTAGACTGGCTAAGAATAACCTATTCCACTGTCATGAGAGTTGTACATTGTACAAAAAAAACATTTTAATGTGCACACAAGTATTAATACAGGTTTGCATGGCGCCATAAAGTGATAGTTTTCAAGGGGGTGGCACTAATGAAGAGAAGGAATCACGTTGCATGACAGATGCAGTCAAAATATAGAACCTTTTTATTGAACAAATTTTGCAAACAACTTAAACTACACTTTTGACAACATATTTTCAACCATCCAAAAAGGCATTTAGACTTAAAATAAAGTAAAATATCCAGAGGTGTTTGTCAAAAGTTGTATTGTACTGAACATGTCTTAGAAAAGGAATAAATAGTAAATATTTTTTGTAAACCAATTACACTTTCTGTTAATGTTAACAGTCTCTGTCCACTGACACATTAAAGTGACTTTTTAAACAACTTTACCCTCATTAAACTGCATAACATTTAAACTAATAAATAATAGAGCAACTTCTAGTAATAATGCAATTACTTCAAGGCTTCAAGCCCAGGTACATTACACAGTATTCACCAAATAAAAATAAAATAAAACAAGTGCAACTTGGTGTTGACATCTTTACCAACTGAACCATCATTAAGGCAAATTGCATTAATATGGACCTTGCTTCAAGCTAAGCTATATACATAAATAATAAAACTGCAACTTGCATTTATAATGCTCTTTGTGGTATAGCGGGTCCGCGGCTTCAAAAAAATATATGGGCAGTTTTTAAATGCAGTTCGCCGTGGGCACAATTGCACGACCACAAGGAGTTGATGAGGTGATTGGGGCGAGTCGCACCTGCTTGTGCGGGTGCAATTGTTTTCAATTGCTTCAATTAAGGTGCTGCGGCCATGGAGACGTATATTTATGGGTTGGCAGGATAAGGGGAAGAAAAAAGAAAAGACAGAACAGAAGGAGGTTAAAGAAGGGAAAAGGCAGTCATGGGAGATGATCCAGACACCAGGGAAGAGAAGGCAGCACGAGCTAGGGCTCCGTGGGGGAACGCAGGCTGAGGTGCTCTAGGGTCTGGTTCACCCCACTGACTAAGCGTGTAGAGTGTGGCGAGCGAGATATAAGACCTCCCAATAGATCCGAGGAGCGACTGAGTGAGCGCAAAGGAAGGTGAGAGGTGTGCCGACCTCGGATGGTCTGGCTGCGCAGTGTGGCGGCAGAAAGAAGTTCGTGTTGCAGAGGCTCCGCCAGCAAAGACAGTGATGGGTGAGCCGGGGAGACAGAAGGTGGTGGCCTGCAATCGGGTGAGGAGTTATACTGCTTTTTAACCTCTATTTTAACGGATTTATTTATTATGGATTTTATCCCCATGTTTCACTGGTTTTATGGATTTGCTATTGCACAATGGACACTTTTGGTTTTACTTTTGACTGTTTTTAATAAAAGCACTTGAGCACTGTCCACCATCCCCTGGTTTCAGTGAGATTTGTCAGCTCATCTCGGTCATAACTATCGATGGTGTTGGTTCAACAGACTCCCATGTGGGAAGAGGGAGTCTGTAGGGGACCAGCATCGTCACACTATTGCACAGTACCTAGGTACATTACACAGTATTGAAAAAAAAATTCTGCAGCCAAGTTGTACTTGTTTTATTATCCAGTAGTACAGAAACAGTACTCGCACATTAGAACATAACAATGGTCCACATCCGACCTTTTAAAACCAAAGTATCTCCAGACAACAGACATGGCTCCTTTTTTCGGCAAAAGTTCTTCTATGTCATCATGTTCAACTTTATCGTCTTCTACAGCTTCAGTTTCAGAATGTTCTGTCCATTTTCACCGCTCAATACCTCCACTAACACATGTACCCCATTGCATGCGTGTTTAGCGGTGTAGCAGTGAAAAGGTCCCCCTTAAACAGTTTCCAGCAGTGCCACGTTCCAAACGTTGTTTAGGCTATTTAAACCGGTGTTGCGGTATAAGAAAAATCCATATCATAACAAAAATAAGCTGTTTTCGGTTTGAACCGGTATACCGCCCAGCACTACTACACCTATAAAGGTACCAGTCTGCAAAATGTGAGCATTCTAGGTGGTTTAGTTCTTGAGATATGGTCTTATGAAATAAAGCTGCGTCAAAAATGACACCCCTGGCCCCTCACAAAATTGGTTGTGTCTTGGAAAGTGTTGATATTGCATCAAAATAGTTTTACAGGGTGTCTCCTGGATAACATAGGTACACCTAGTATTTTTTTATTCCAGAATTTTTGTAGACCGAAGTGCATGTGGGATTTCTGGAAAATCAGTTGATTTGACATGCAATGACCCTGCAATAAGAAAAAAACATTGCCACTTGTAGGCATTTAGGACCTAGGTTTGCCAAGCTAGACCTAGAAAAATAGTTTATGATCCAAATAGCACTTGCCGTCTTTGACTTAATGTGATGGAGCTTTTGTAACAAATATGAGAAGGCAAAATGTAGGTGGTATTTGGAGGGTGTCGTTTATATTGAGATATGCAGTCTGTTGGAATCCCGTTAAAAGTCGAGTTTTGATTAACAGGTTCATTATTTGCTCTGACCCATGTCACCTGCATTCACATGCTATGGTAATGTTCTCTGTTTCCCCTTCTAACATAACAGCTTTCAGTTTTTTGTTTTTTTTTTTTTTTTGTTCACATGACTGTCCAGTTAGGAGAAACTCTGAGTTTACTGCTGATTTGATACTTGGTGTGTACAAAATACAATTACAGATTATAGATCGAACCTCGGAACAGAGTCAAAGCCCCCTTTAATTTGCACCACGGCGTGTGGTTCGTTTATTTGACAGCCTGGAGATCAGAGTAATTACATTGATAGCATTCGTAGTCTGAAACACAATCTGATTGTTTGGGTGGTTACCTACCAGGTAACGCATGTGGTTGATCTGCAAGTCAGCTTCTCCACTGACGTCCGAGGTTCGATCCCCGTGAGAGGTACAATGGAGTGTGTACGCCTGATGAGCCCAAATAAGGGTGACACACGTGTCGCCTACTCTTTGCACTATTTGGCAGTAAACTATGTAACATATATATACTAGTCAACCCGTGGCGTAACATACGCCGCATAATTATGTATTGATTTGTGAACACTTGCTGAACGACACAGTTGTCCAAATGGGGTGGGTTTGTGGATACCACTGTGAGTGAATGAAAAGATGGACCTCTGGAGAGAGCAACATACAATTGTCCGTGACTGAAAGCGGGATCGTCTGTGACGATGGAGGTCACACTGGTGAAAGTTACTTCGTCGGTAGGGATAAGTTTCAGCACTTGTTCATTAAGGTGTAGCGAGTCTTCGTTGTTGACGCTTAATATAGTTTGCGTACTGAGTTGTTCCAGAGTCACAGTTGAGAAACACTTTTTTAATGTCTTTTAAGCACAGGGAAAAAAATTAACATGTGAAACATCCGTAATGTAATAAGCCACCAAGAAAAGTAACATTGCAACAATGCACGCTACGATCCGATCGCAGTAAACAGAAGTGAAAACAAAATCGAGGCCGGTGCATTCTTTAACTGCCTTGTAGCGCAATGGTAGTGCTGCTGTTTTGCAGTAAGGAGACTGTGGAAGATTTTGGGTTCGCTTCCCGGTTTCTCCCTGTGTGGATAGCGCTTTGAATACTGAAAACACCGGTATATCAATGTAATGAAGTATTATTATTCTTATGCGTCCAGCGCTCTCTCACTCCGCGCCTGTTGCGTGTGTGTGGCGCTCGCTCGCTCTCGCTCGCTGCACGTGTTTCTGCAGGCATACCAGTAAGTGAATGAAAAGATGGAACTCTGGAGAGAGCAACATACAACTGTCCGTGACTGAAAACTGGTTTTGGCAGATACATGCACATCTTTTTGAAAGTTTGGCCCTGTGCCTTATCAATTGTCATCGCAAAGGCAAATCTAACAGGAAATTGTCTTTGTGTTAAAGTAAAAGGCAAATTATCCGCGACAAACTGTTTTACACGCTGCATACCAACCCGCGGCGTAGTATACGCCGCATAATCACGCTGCTTTTTTAATGTTTTTTAAGCAGAGGGAAAAATGAACATTTGCAAAATCCGTAACACCGCTTTCAGTAAGTACAATGCACACGCGTTTAATTTGTCAGCCACTTTTTGCCAGCAGTCTTTTCTGGTTTGGGCTGCTTTTGCAGTGTTACCGCTTGTGCATATTAAATCTTGAAATCCTTCGAGTAACTAATTAACTAACTAACACCCACCCAGCTTGTGAGAAAAAAATGTGCCCATTCTTTCATCATTTTGTTGCAGCCTTGCTGATCATGTTTTCTAGACTCAATATACAGTGGAACCTAGGTTCACGACCATAATTCGTTCCAAACCTCTGGTCGTAAACCGATTTGGTCGTGAACCGAAGCAATTTCCCCCATAGGATTGCATGTAAATACAATTAATCCATTCCAGACCATACGAACTGTATGTAAATATATTTTTTTAAAGATTTTTAAGCACAAATATAGTTAATAATTACACCATAGAATGCACAGTGTAATAGTAAAAACATTGAATAACACTGACATAAACACCCAGGCTCCCTGCTCAGCTGCATGGCGTGTGCAGTGCATGTGCAGGCTCTCTCTCTCAGCAGCACACGAGCCTTCCCAGCCCCCCCCCCCCCTCTCTCTCAGCAGCACACGAGCCTCCCCAGCCCCCCCCCTCTCTCTCTCAGCAGCACCCGAGCCCCCCCCCCTCTCTCTCTCTCTCTCTCTCTCAGCAGCACGTGAGCCTCCCCAGCCCCCCCCCCTTCTCTCTCTCTCTCTCTCTCAGCAGCACGTGAGCCTCCCCAGCCCCCCCCCCCCCCTCTGCAGCACGCAAGGGGTGTACTCATTTTTGTTGCCAGTGTTTTAGACATTAGTGGCAGTGTGTTGAGTTATTTTGAGGGGACAGCAAATTTACACTGTTACACAAGCTGTACACGGACTACTTTACATTGTATCAAAGTGTCATATCTTCAGTGTTGTCCCATGAAAAGATATAATAAAATATTTACAAAAATTTGAGGGGTGTACTCACTTTTGTGAGATACTGTGTGTGTGTGTGTGTGTATATATATAATATATATATAATATATAATATATTTTTTTCCCCTCAGGACATTAAAATGCAAATTAAATACATTAGGCATGTATCACATCTCCCTAGCTTGAACCACAAAAATGACATGTCAGTCCAGCCTGGATATTTTACTAGCTGTTTTACACCCAAGACAAGTTGAAATCTAAGTAATCAATGTAGAGCTCAGTGATAATGTTTGCTGCACATCCTGTATTGGAATTTACTTTGTAATGCACATGTTAATAAAATGCATTGTATTTGTCATTTGTAGTAATACTGCATTACTACAAATAGTTGTGAAGCACTGTCTGCTGGAATGACTAATGCAAAGCATATATCTCTGTTACATGTCATTTGGTGTGGGATTCACCAAAGAATTGTTAATGTTTGTGATGCAGCATCTGTTGGAATGACAGACATAACAAAGAGGCAGACAAATAGACAGATAAACAGACACTTATCCTTTTATTAAGGTGGATTTTATTGAATTAGGTTAGATGGTTTACTCATGGATAGGAAGAACTGCTTTGATATGACAAGAGCCAAATGTCTGCTCTCAATGAAACGAACAGACAGAGTCATCACCTTGAGTCATCATACAGCATTGAAATTGATTTAAGAATTTCAATGATGTTACTTATTTTCATAGGTATGTTTTTATAATGATATGCTACCATTATACAACCCCAAATCAGAAAAAGTTGGGATGGCATGGAAAATGCAAATAAAAAAAAGTGATTCTTAAATTTACTTTGACTTTTATTTAATTTCAGACAGTATGATCCAAAAATATTTCATGTTTTCTCTGGTAAACTTCATTTTACTTGTTAATATACATCCATTCCTGCATTACAGACCTGCAACTCATTCAAGAAAAAGTTGGTATGTGAAAAATTAGGGTCAGTAAATGAGGTAAAATAATTATATAACGATGCGATTAATTTCAAAAAGGTGATGTCAAACAAGTGATTGTAATCATGATTTGGTACAAAAGCAGTTTCCACAAAAGGCTGAGTGTTTGATGAGCTAAGATGGGCAGAGGATCTCCAGTTTCTCAACAAATGTGTGTTTTTGTTTTTGCATTTTCAATACTGTACCAACTTTTTCTGATTTGGGATTGTAATGTTCTCCAAATGTCTCATAAAAATATGAACATTAATAAAGAAGGCCCAGTTATGTTGTAATATGGAGCTGCAGATGTTGCAAGCAGTGAAAGGAAAACTAGAAATGAAGACTGGGAAATGAATATACCTTGAAGGAGAATGCAAGGAGTACTGAAATGCTCATCAACTAACATATAAACATGCTATTAGAATGGAAGTTCTTGTTTTACATAATATTGCATACACAGTTATTATTTAATTACATTTGTTAGTTGTATTGGTTCAAATCTATTAAGATCTTAATTTTTTTCTTTTTTCTTGTTTTTAGGCTACAATGTCACTGTGTTAGTTCGTGATCCGGCCAAGCTTCCTTCTGACCACAAAGCCTCAAGAGTTGTGGTTGGAGATGTGTTAAATAAGCAAGATGTAAAAAATGCCATGGAAGGCCAAGATGCTGTCATTATCATTTTAGGAACCAGGAATGATCTGAGTGAGTCAGAATAAGGATTTTAGTTATTAGTTAACCTTCGATATCTATGAGATATTTAAGACTTGTCTGTAATTCAAAATATGTCCATGAGAGGGCAGTATAATCTAAAGAATAACTGTGTTGTCTCAAATTTACTTTAATATTTTTTCTTGAAGGGAAAAAAAAATACACATGTATGGTAACGAAAGGTTTCTGTGAACACCAAATATTTAAATATGTGTATAGAAATTAGGGGTATTCAGAAAGTCCTGATGCTTTAAGAAAAAAATAATCTGAGAACAAAATTTTGGAAAAATTCAGCTCCATGACTTCCTGCTGGGTTGATTTTTTTTTTTTAAATCAAAAATAATGGTGCTGTTCAGGAAAATCGATGTGAACACCATTGCTTGAGGAGGACTGATGGCTCGTGACTTTCTGAAAGCCCCTCATGTATATGTGTGTCGATTATATACCATCTGTGCTTATTGTTACTAGGGTTTGTAAAATATGACATAGTTTAGGTAGGGAAAAAAAATAACATTTCAGTTTCTATGAAACCTTTTTAGACCCGACACTCACAAATGTAAGTACTATTTTTGTACTTTCACTAACTTATCCACATAATGAATAAAAAGGTAAGTATGCTAAATTGACACCTGTATATGAGTGGATGCATACTGTAGCCCCAAAATAACATGTTATTTATTCTACATTCCTGAAAATGAATGAACAGTTCAAAGGCTTATGGTTGATTTTATATTGACTATTTCAGGGACTTCATCAAAAACCACTAATTTTAAAGAGAGTACATTTGTGTGCACCTTATAAGGAAATCGGTATATATGACCTTATCATGTTGTATTGGGTTGAGCCTTAATGATAGCTTTTTATCCACTGTTTAAAAAAACAGTGGTCTTTTAATTTAGTTGTGGTGTATAGTTAAACCAAAAAAAAACCCTCCAGTAGGTCACTGAAAATTGCTGTTTTGTCTGGTGCTATGTTATATGTGGAGTTCAAAACTATAGTATATGTGTTATACATTAGAGTGATAGTTCACGTGACACTGCATTGACATAATCTAAATGTTAATTTAAATTGAATTGGACTTGCTGTAAAACTGCAATTTCCTGCTGAGATCAATAAATTATCCTAATCATCTATCCTTCATTCAAACGATTGACTAAAGTTTTGACTGTCATTCAGTATCACTAGGTGATTAGAACTCTGACATGTTATATAGAAAGGAGTCTGTAACCGTTTTGTAGTGGAATCACAATACAATAAGTTCCAGCAGGCTCATGACTTGCCACCTGCATTATTGCAGTTGAAAAGTCTGAACTGGGACATATTGTGGTGTGATTGGACAATTAAACAGTAACACATTATGAACTTGTGATATATAACAAGTATATATATTGGTAGATTGGCTTCACTAAGAAAGGGCAGGAGTATTGTTTATTTTGTATGATTCATTCAGAACTGGCATATATAATGCACTTAAATTCAACTGCTATGTTGTAATCATAACATATAATCTGTATTTCAAAATGTATTTAATACAAAAGATTAATATCAATACATGCTTTTAAAAATCTATTTTAGCATTAAGTTTAGGACAATTGACGTTTTTCTTATTATTCAGTTTTACTAATAAATTTGTTTCAATTTTTTTTTTCAAATTGCTAGATTTAGGCCTATCCCAACAAAACTGGCTGCAAGGCAGGAACTGTTTAGGATATGGAAGTAAACTGTAATGTTATAAATACTTGACAGAATATGGACACTCCACACAGGCAGAAATTAGTCCAGGATTCTACACCAGCCACTTGTACCAGTAACGTAGTAACACTAACTCCTTTGCCACTGTGCTATCCATTTAAACATGTACAGTATTCATTTTATCTCAGAACAATGTGTTACTTGATAAAATATTGAAAAAGCAAATACAATTGTTCTTAATATTTGCAATATAAAATTTAAAACTTATGTATTATTTACATGTATGCACATATCCTTACTAACTGGAATGTTTAAATCTTTTCTTAAAGTCCTACGTTTAGGTAACAGTATGTCAGTAGTTCCTAGTTTTAAGTTGTTTTAAATGCCATTAAAGTAGTGTTCTCTTAGTAATAAAAAATGTAAAATTTGACTTCATATTAAGATTTTTATAATATTATACCATTTTTTTTTTCTTTTAAACTATTCAAAACATTGTATCTCAATGGATTAGAAAGCTTTGTACCATCTAAATTTGTGATCAAACTAAGTTTCTTGCACCCTTTTAATTTGTTTTTATTTCAGTTTCACAACAGTAATCTTAAAACTTTATTGTTAAAAACGTATTTGTTTTGATTCTGACAATGCCTAGCTTACTTTACCAATGTTTCCGTTGTGTATTACTTCTATTTCTTTTGCATTGAAATTCTGTTTGATAACGGTTATAAAATCTGTCAGTTTATCTTGTAGCTTCAGATCTTGTATGATACTTTAAAAAATAAAGAATAATAATACTCTGGGCTCATCAAAAAATGATATCAAATAATTCTCCTAAACAATTAGTAACGAACAAGAGAGATACTAGTTTAATTTTTCATTGTAAGTGGATACTTGTAATTACACTTAAATGTTAAGGACAAAACTAAGCACAAAGTCAGTCTGGAAACAAAATGGCCCAATTTTTAAGACCTGCAAACTTGATCTCAGTACAACTTGAACATTTCTAGCTCACAAGCACATAATTTAACAATCTTTTTTATTTTTCCTTGTGTTTGTTTCTAGGTCCAACAACAATGATGACGGAGGGTACAAAAAATATAGTGGAAGCTATGAAGGAACGAGGCATTCGAAAAGTTGTGGCATGCATGTCAGGTATTAAAGCTCCATGTGTAAATCATGAAATCTGTTTATGATAATGATTGCATTCTAGCTAGTTTTAGTAAGAATTAAGCTGAAGAATATAAATTTCCAAGAGTCTTGTGCTGCATCAATATCACAAAGCTGCAAAACACCAATGGGTTGTAACAATAGGTATATGTTTGACACAGAGATGCTACTGAGCCCCAAACCCCACTCACAATAATACACCACACATTCTTCTTCTTCTTCTCCTTTCGGCTGCTCTCGTTCGGGGTCGCCACAGCGTATCATCTTTTTCCATAACTTCCTGTCCTCGTCATCTTGTTCTGTTACCCCCATCACCTGCATGTCCTCTCTCACTACATCCATAAACCTTCTTAGTCCTTCCTCTTTTCCTCTTCCCTGGCAGCTCTATCCTTAACATTCTTTCCCCAATATACCCAGTATCTCTCTTCTGCACATGTCCAAACCAACGCAATCTCACCTCTCTGACTTTGTCTCCCAAACATCCAACCTGAGGTGACCCTCTAATGTCCTCATTTCTAATCCTATCCATCCTCATCACACCCAATTGAAATCTTAGCATCTGTCCAGCTCTGTCTCCTGCTTTCTGGTCAGTGCCACCATCTCCAGCTCATATTACAGCTGGTCTCATTACCATCCTGTAGACCTTTCCTTTCACTCTTGCTGATACCCATAGTAATACACCACACATTATTGGAATAAAATTAAGGATTTATCAGCCACAATAACAAGACAAATAAACCAGTCTTCCTATTCTCTACCTCGACTGAGTGTTGCCTGCTGCCTCCCGACTCTGACTCAACTGTCAGGGAATGCTTCTAGTGTTGTCGCAGATGCACTTCTAAGCCATAAGAAAAGTAGGGCGCTCCTCCTCTGACAGTGCCCTCTATCAGTCCCCAGGGCTGCACTTCTGGACACCAAGTCGCAAGCACCCCTGTGGGTGCCCCGTTTGGGTTACCATACTAGGACCAATGCCACTTAGTGTATGGGGGATGGAGACACTCCCAGTCCTTGGCTTTTCTCCATCTGTCCCTTAAATCATACCAGCTAGGTACAAATTTATTTCCTTGCCCCGATGGCTAATGCACTGGCCTCCTATTCGAGTAATGCAATTTCTTCTGATCTGACTGGGATGCCCAGTCTCCTGCTATAATGTATGATGCTATAAAATAATTAAACATTCTGTATTAAATGCAGTATAAACTGAAAGCAACTTTGAAACAAACTAAAGAAACGTTATGATTCTATATACATATACACACACACACAATGTGTTTAAATTTTGAAGTCATATTCCAGCTGTCCTTGCTTAGCGACATTCTGAAATTGATCATTCTACAGGTATATGCAAATGGAAATGACTTCAGTTCAAAGTTTTATAAATACTCTCAGCAACATTTCTGACAAGAATATACCAAAAAAATACAGTGGAACCTCGGTTTGCGAGTAACTTGGTTTACAAGTGTTTTGCAAGACGAGCAAAAATTTTTAATAAAGTTTTACTTGATAAACGAGCAAGGTCTTGCAGTACGAGTAGTATGTACTGTATAAACTTTGTCTGCTGAGCGTCATGTGATCACAACTGAGCTGATGGTTCTTCTCTCTCTCTCTCACTGCGGGATTGTGGGCAATCGTCTCCTATTCTCCGTCTGAGTCGGCGTGCCTCACTCATATAGTCAACATCCGTACGAGCGTATAGTGTTTACTACAGCATTAGCATTGTGACTGTGTGTGTGTGCGCGTGTGTGTGTGTGTGTGTGTGTGTGCAGCGCACGCGTGTGTGCTGTGACATGCGAGTCCCCGTCTTGAACCCTAAAACACGAAGCTGAGTCTCAGTACTTTAGCAACACAAGCTTTATTCAGCTTGAAACAGCAACAGCGCGGTTATTTATACACAGACACAGCAGTCAGGCAGGGCCCTGCACATTTATAATGTTCCTTGTTCCTTGTATCACCCATTGACGGCAGGCGGTTATAGCATGTCCGCGATCTTTTCGGATTCGCTTTTACGGAGAACTGCTACAGCGCTGGGAGACTGCGATTGCTTTGGGACGCTCTTCCGCGTGTCGTCCCGTTGGGTGCAATCCCACAAGAGTTTAGAAACTCACTCACACCAGCCATGATTCTTTTCAAAGGTAAAGTGCAAGTTAATTTGTTTTATGTATTTTTACTTTATATTTTGTATTAATCATTTTTATATGAATAGTTTTGGGTTGTGGAACAAATCATCTGAGTTTCCATTATTTCTTATGGGGAAATTCACTTTGATATACGAGTGCTTTGGACTACGAGCACGTTTCCGGAACGAATTATGCTCGCAAACTGAGATTCCACTGTAATAATTTAGATTTGTTAATGCTGATACCAGTTGGACTTCTGTGATATTGGAAAGCAGATAATTCAGGGGTGTGGGTTCCTTTTAGCTAAAGCTTCTGCTTTCTACACCAGTTTTGTTTTTCTTTGACATTTTATTCAGACCTATAGCTTGTGATCACGGCGTTTATGTAGGAGTATAGGCAGTCATAATTTCTATTAAATAAAAAAGGGAGGCTAAACTATTTATAACCTTAGTGAGAAGGAGGACTTTAATATTACCTTAAACTTAATTTGAGGACAAAAAGCTCTATCAGCAGGAAGTCAACCCCAGAACATAGGTGGAAAGTACCAGGGAGTTGAAGGGCTAGAAAGGTAATGAATAAAATGGCTCTGTTTCTAAACCTATGACGGTTACCAGACATAAATTTGGACTTAGGAGTGATAGAGTTGAAGCAAATGAGTACAATAGATGAGGCAGAACAGGGGAAGAGAGAAAGAGATGCAACATATTCTGAGCACAGATGTCACCTGCAGATAAAATAGGTGTTGAAAGGGATGGGGTGCCTGGACCACAGAGAGAGGAAAGTTGAAAGGCAAGTGTTTAAGCTGACATCCCCTCTGGAAAAAGAGTTTAAGTCAATGTAGAATTAGGAAATGTATAGGGTGGTCCAGATTTAACTATGCAATTATTGCAATAAAAGTTGCATAGTTAGATCTGGACCACCCTGTATAATGCATTGCAATTAACAACCTTGACTATATCCTGTTCAGTCATTTCTCTCACTCCTTTTGTCTGGCCAAGGTACAGGACCATTGGCACTTGCACCAATAAATAAAAGGCAGATTCCTTTCACATGTTATAAGACTGCTAAACAGACAATCAAAAGGACACAAATTGTAACATAATCAGTAGTGTAAATTTACATTCATATTTATCTGCTGTAATTTTTGAATTCCCTAGTATTCTTTGAACCTAAGGAACCACGCTAATGCTTTCTTTAAATTTAACCATTCTGAGTAGTAGTCCATAAGTCTTTTTACTGATTCAGTTTTTTCTTCATTCATTTTAAAAATTTCATTTTTCATTTTTGTTTTTAAGTATTTCTGTTGTGGGATCGATCAATGGTGCCTCCTCGTATGATACCTGTAACAGAAGATCATGATGGGATGTACCAAGTACTAAAGAGCTCTGGTCTGGATTATGTTGCAGTGATGCCTCCTCACATTGCAGGTACAAAATGTTATTCTTGTTGCATTGCTCATGTCAGGATGACATTACAGGTCTGAACACGACTGCTAGTTATAAAGCATTTGCAATTTAAAAACTGCAGTTGCTGAATTTCATTGCCAATAAAGGTGTCAAAAATATACAATCTATAATCACACGTATAGCTGACCACATTATTCCCTCAACTTTTCATCACATTTCCAAGTCTTGTGTTGCACTTAAAAGTTAAAATTTTAGGCTCATGTTGGCAGCCAATCAATGTGGAGCAGATTACGATTGTAAAATAAACAGTTTATATATTTTCTAACAAAATTATTGGTTACAGTTAACTTGGAAAGAAACACTTGTTTATTGCCTTGTCATTGGTCAAGAGCCCTCATCCTATATAATAGGGCAATTTCTGTCAGTCCAGCAGTTAAAATTTTAGGCGTATTCAACATTATTATTTGTGATCCGCCATGTATTGGGATGTATTTTTTTTAATCCATTAAGTAATAAAATTCATTGTATTTTTCATTCCAATGGATAATAATAATTATAATAATAATACATTTTATTTATATACTGATACAGTATTTCCCATACTCAAGGTGTTTATTTAAACAGCAGGATGTATGTAACTTTGGGTACAAATATTATTGCATTGAACACTAAACATTTAAATACAGGAGATACAAAACATTAAATAATAGACAATAAACCAGAGTAAAATACTAAATTCAGTAATAAAATAAAAGCCTGGACAAATAACATAATTTGTGATATGACACACACATACAAGTTATCCTGAGCATCTGGACACAGAGGTAAACTGAAAGACCAATATTTCATGATTAATTGGGCTTGCTAGTATAGTATTATAAATAGGCTTAGCATTGATTTTACAATTTATTATATCAATAGTAAAACATAAATATGCAGCATGCAGGAAACAATGCATTTTTATGTACTGTGTTTTTGTGTAATGTCAAGGAAAGAGAGAGGGAGCTTTGTAAGACTAGAGAAGCACAAGGAACATGAGAGATTGAGCAGAGCAATAGCACAGTCTCTTGGCATGAATGAATTTAAAGTAGGAATTTGGATTCTTGAGCACTTAGTCTGCGAATATCTGTTATAGTGCAAATTACTTCATGAAAATCCCAAGAATCTACTGTAACCACCAGGGGGTGCTCCACAGCCCCAAACCACAAATGCAGTAATGCCCAATGCCATCCATCCATCCATTATCCAACCCGCTGAATCCGAACACAGGGTCATGGGGGTCTGCTGGAGCCAATCCCAGCCAACACAGGGCACAAGGCAGGGAACCAATCCTGAGCAGGGTGCCAATGCCAGGGGTGGGCAAATTCATTCCTGGAGGGCCGCAGTGGCTGCAGGTTTTTGTTCCAACCCAATTGCTTAATAAGAAGCCCTTATTGCTCTAGAAACACTTCTGCTTCATTTCAGTTATCTCCCTCGTTAAGATTATGAACCCTTATTGCTTATTTAAGTCTTAAACAGCTGCATTCTCTGTTTTTAATTGCTCCTTATTAGCAATAAGATGCAAATGACAAAAGAAACCAGCAGTTCTCCATTTTGTTTGTTACCCTTTACACCTGTGTGTATTTATCGTGCACTATTTGGTTTAATTAAATACTTGGAAGGAAAGAGAAGAGAAAAAAGTGAAGGATTGAGAATTACCCATCCGTTTTACACTTCAGAGTATTTGGATGATATCCTTAGAATGGAAAAAAAAATCTAGAATATGAGAATGACTTGACATAGCAGAGTTAAAGCACTAACAAGCCATGAAATGTAATTATTGGCAAGGATTGTTTTCTAATTAAGCAACTGGGTTGGAACAAAAACCCGCAGCCACTGCGGCCCTCCAGGAATGAATTTGCCCACCCCTGCCCAATGCAATTTTGGATTTAAGCAAAAGATATTTATTAATCTGCCAATCCTTTTCAACAGTCACCCATCAAAAGATCATTAATACAAAGTTTCTGTGGTTTATTCCTCCTTCCTCCATTCAAGAGTGTCACCTTGGGTCTGGCTTGAAAGGGAGCCTGCTGCTTCATGTCAGAAATTGGAGCTAGGAGCCTCTGTGTGAGGGAATGAACTGTTCCCAAAATCCATGTTCTCTTGGTCTATTCATTACTGATTGATTCCAGCCGGGGCACATATTATAGGGTGTTACAGGTGGGTTGTGTCTCCAGTCCAGTGGTCCTTCCATTAAGGAAAGAACTTTGCTTCCAATCTGGTTGGGATGCCCATCTGTCCTACCTGGCACATAGATAGATAGATAGATAGATAGATAGATAGATAGATAGATAGATACTTTATTAATCCCAAGGGGAAATTCACATAAAAATTCACTTAGTGTATAGGTGCTAATATAACTGTAATGCACAATAAGACATTTATTATTGTAAACAGATGGCCTTTGTTATAAAATCTGAATTATTCTGTTTTTGTGTGTGTGTGTGTGTGTGTGTGTGTCCTGTATAACGAATGTACAGACCGTGTCCAACAACACTGGAGTTATTTACATTTATTTGGCTGACGCTTTCATCCAAAGTGACTTACAGTGGTCGGGTTGTCCGTCTGTCCAACCTGACACTCGCACTACCCAGAAACTTAAAACATTCCAACTAACTTTTACTTCTGCCAACACACACACACACACACAACACATATTCCTTGATAACACTGCACTGAACAATCCAGATACATTGTGTATTATTTATTTATTTATTACCGTTTTCAAAAAATAAGAATATTGTGCACTTATTGGAATTTGAAGGAAAATATTTTTTGATCTATTTGATTTTTTTTTTCCCTCCTTTGTTTTTCTATAACAGACTTTTCTTTCCAATAGAGTATTCTGTAATTAGAAGGGAACTGGGAAGGGAATCAGTCTTTAAACATTTGGCATTTTTACATCATAAATAGAAAGTGCACAAGTTACCATAAAATGTTCCAGGTTAGCATGGCGACATCATATTCATATACCAGAGATTGTACAAGTAAGATTTTTCAATTTTAAATTCTCTTAAAAATACTTTTTTAATGTATTTTTGTAGGGATGCACCGATCCCGATACCAGTATCTGGTATCGGCCTCGATACCACATTTTCTAAAGTACTCGTACTCGTTAAAAGTCCCCCGATACCGGGGACCGATACCACGGTCTGAGAAATGTCTATGTTTGAGCAGCGTGTAAGGGGTTAATCACAGGCGCCGAGTGCCCGCCCCCAGGCCCCGGCTGCAGCTCAGAGCGGGGAGAAGGCGAGGCGAGACATGTCAGCCGTGTGTAGGGTTGCCACCCGTTCTTTAAAATACGGAATCGTCCCGTATTTGAGAATGAAATTGCGCGTCCCGTTTTGAATCAATACGGGACGGGTTTTGTCCCGTATTTTTTTTATCATTTTTTTTAAAGCAGCGTCTCATGCAAATCATCCCACACGCATTTTATGAAGATGCCTCCTTTCCTACTTTTGATTGGGTAATACGGGATGTGGCCCCCGCTGCAGTATGCGTCCCTTATTTTTTGTATTAAAAGTGGTAACCCTAGCTGTGTGGAACTATTTCAAAGTGAATGAAGACGACAAAACAAAGGCGGACTGCAAATTGTGCTCAGCGAAATTGTCCAGAGGAGGCTCAAAAGGTAGCGCATTTAACACAAGTAATTTAATCAAGCACCTAAAATCCCAACATGACAACGAGTACAAAGAGTTTACCCACGCTTCTAAACCAACACAACCCACGCTGCAGCAAACTCTTGCAAGACGAGAGAAAATGTCCAGAGACAATCCACGTGCTGTGAAAATAACACAGGCAATTATCGAGTACATTGCATTGAGTGACCAGCCACTCTCGGAGGTAGAAAATGTGGGATTCCTGCGTCTCCTCCATATTCTGGAGCCCAGATATGATGTCCCAAGCCGTCGCTACATGACTGACACGGAGCTGCCTAAACTATACGACTCCGTGAAAAAACATATCCACAGCCTACTGCAAGCCTCCTCTGCGTTTAGTTTCACCACGGATATTTGGACAAGCAGTGTTAGCCCCGTGTCGTTAATTAGCCTAACCTCCCAGTGGACAGACGAGAGTTTCACGCCGCAACGAGCCATATTACATGCGAAACAATTCCACGGCTCCCACAGCAGCTAGGCTATAGCGCATGTGTTTGAGGAAATGCTCCAGACATGGGGTATACCTAATCATGTTTTTATTAAGTACTCGGTATCGGCGAGTACTGAAATGCAAGTACTCGTACTCGTTTTCCAAAAAAGTGGTATCGGTGCATCCCTATATTTTTGTTCATCACTTCAGTTTGTAGGAAAATAAATAAATTCAACTCGTATATAATTATAATATTGCACAGTCGGAGAGTGGAAAAACAGTGTTTGCCAACAAGACTTAATCCATGATTCAAGCGAACTTTGGCTTCAGCCAAGAGCCAGATTTTCTGATATTCTCCCTTAGAATTGTGCAACAAAAATGTGAATTTATTATGGTAGTACATGTATATAGCACTACAACATGCCCCGGACCATGACTTGCATCCTTACCTGACAATACAGTATTCTTGTGATGGAATGTATTAGTTGTGATTCATCAGACGTAATGGGACTTGCACACCTCAAAGTTCCACTTTTGGCTAATCTGCCCATAGAAGGCTCCTCTGTATAGTTTTAAACTGTACCACCATGGTTTTCTACAAACTTGAGACAAAAATGGTGTTTTTTTTTTTTTTTTTTCTTCTTTAGGTTCCTTGATTTCCACCTTAGTTTCCAACTTAGTCGCTAAGTTAATCCTTGTTTGTTTGTTTATTTGTTTGTTTGTTTTTAGATAGTGAACTCACAAGCACAGACTGTAGCCAAGACAGGTTTCATTTATGTTTCACTCTTTGTTCTCTCTTTTTTGTAACACTTGAATGCTTTGGAGAGTCTGACTACAGTCTACAGTTCTTCATTTCCTATCTGTGTGTCTGACTTCAGTTTGGTAGTACCACCCATATTAAAAAGTAGGCTTTTAGCATTTTAAGACTTAAGAATCTTCGGAGCCTTTTGTATTAAGAGCTCTTCATATTTTTAATGAGAATAAAATGCATCTAGAATACTTTTTTAGGTTTGTGTGGTGACTTGAAGTTACCTTTGAAAGCTTTAAATTTTGAAAACCACATTCCTATATTTGTCAGAAATCATAGAATATTGCCAACCCTTTGTCATCTCCCAACTAGATTATTGCAATTAATTAATTTTCTTCCACCTGAAGCAGCTCCCTAGCCTGACCTGTCCTGTCCGCCTGAAGCATCTACTTATTTGCAACACGTTCAAAAAGCTGTGGCCAGAATTCTGACATGTGCATAACACAATGCTCATATCTCCCTTCCCCTGACTTCAGTGGCTAGTTGTATATCAAGTTAAGTCTCCTTGTGGCTTGTAAAGCTGTTTTATATCAATTTTAACAGTCCGTAATACCTAACATTGTTATTTACGCCTTGCCAAACTTGGCACATACCTTCCTAAAATTCCAAAGGTCTATTTTGCAACTCTTAGTGATCTTTCAGCTCTCCGGATCTCTCAGCCCCCTGTAGATGTTTAAGTAAGTGCTGTCTGTAGACTCTTTCAGGTATCATTTTAAGAATAGCCTATTTTCTGTCAACTTGATTGTAATTATATTCTTATTTCATTTTTTGTAAAATCTTTAATAAACCATGCTGTTGTCTACTTTGCTGTACTTCTCACTTTCTTCTTCTTTACACTTAGTACTTCAACTGAAACATATCAATGTATTCTTGCATGTTTTTTAAAGCCCATTGTGGTGAATTTTAATGTATAAAATAAAGATTAAATGAGATTTAAGTATGGGTCATTCCATGTCAAATCAACCGATTTTTTCCAAAACTCCCACGCACTCTGGTCTCAAAGAATTCTGAAAACATCACCCAATTTATCCATGAGAAACCCTCTAAAGTTATTTTGGTGTAAGGTCAATACATTCCAAGATACAGCCAATGTTGTGAGGGGAGAGGGGTGTCAAATTTGACACAGCTTTATTTTTTCATCGATTTCACAAGACTATATCTGAAGAACTAAACAACCTAGCAGGCTGAAATTTTGAATTCTGGTACCTTTATAGGTATAATACATAATGAAATCAAAATGTTTGGTCCAGATGACACCACTTGGTAAGAGAAGACCTTCGAAAATGGGGGGGAAAAAACATTTGTGTGTTTTAGCTTTGCAATATTTAGGCTTTCAGAAAGCATATTTCTAACTGATACAGCCTGTTGAAATTTCCATGTTTAGATACCTACAACGGGCTTTTCAATAGGTTATAAACAAACAAACTGTATCCAGGTTTGACCAGCAGTCCTCTCAAATGTGAAAAAATCATTTTGGGTCTAATTTTCAGACCAGCATAATGCACTCTGGGAATGTCAAGACATCCTACATGGTCCCTTCTTTTCCCCCCAAAAAAATCTTACTGATATGAATCTTTCGTTTTTACTTCCATTCTAAACATGTTAAATTCACCATTTGTCAATAATGATAATCATCAAGTTCTTCATCACTAACTTGGGTATTGGATTAATGGAAAAAATAAATCACCAAAGGCACATTAAGCACAATACATGAACAGCAGTTGCTTGATTTATCATTAAATACAGCACTAGATATAATGAAATTTTAGCAGATTGGTATTGCAGCAGCAGGAATGTGACCCATTTCTGTTTCAATCAAAGTACAGAGTGTAGGGCATCTTTGATTTTGAGATCAAGATGGTACTGCCTCCCACTGACCGTTGTAGGAGCACTAAGCAGTGCAATGACACACTGTAACGGCACCTAACAAATACCGTCACTAGGTGGCAAATGGAAAGTCTGTGCAGGATAGTATGGATGCATGAAACATATCGGGATGTCTGATCCTGCTTCACTCTTGTTATGAATCACACCAATCCAACATTTTTCATCAAACATGCACCCAGCATAGCCTCCAATAGGATAGTGCTCTAATGTGAGGGATGCATCTGATCCATCAGGAGTGGTGGATATTCGGACAGTCAATTCACTGTCTTCACCAGACACCTGGCTGACTTTGAGTTTGCCATCTTCTGTTGGGATGTAACAGTGGTACAGTGATCCCTCGCTATATCACGCTTCGACTTTCACTTTTTTCTCATACACGCTTACGTCACTACGCATGTGCTTTCTGAGAACTTTTATCTAAGCCCCACGATGGCTCCTAAATGTGCTGCTTTTTCTAAGCCTTCTGACAATGAAACTAAGCGCCGCAGGAAGATGCTTACCATCCAGGAGAAGGTGAAACTCTTGGATATGATCAAAGATCGCAATACCCTACAAAAGCCTCCTCACGCATATGAAAAGACAGCGCCAGCAACTGCCTATCAAGATGTTCTAAAGCCGCGCACCCAGACACCCACTGCCTACTCCTAGTACTCCTTCAGCGGAAGAAGACAATGACGCACCTGCTGAAGATACTGCACCACCTTGTGACGCTTGGTCACAGATTTGCACAGAGACACAGGAGGTTGTAGAAAAAAAATAACTTTATTCAAAGCACTGGCAACAAACATTTGTCTCCTTTCAAAAGTTTAAACGTGCTTCATGACAAGTCAGAGATGACAGTTCCACCAGGAGCAGAGAATGTCAGAGAGAGAGAGAGAAACGAAACAACCAATTCCAAAGCTGAGAGGCGCTGCACAATACTTTTAAGTAAGCGGAGTACCGCGTGAGAGGTTTATTGCGCGTTATAGCGCAAGTAAGAAGGGTAAGGAGCAATGTGAAGGTAGACTGTCAGCTGTTTCAGGGGTTTTCCCAGGGGCGTCTGTGTCCTCTGAGGGTGCGATCAGACTCTCCTACTGAGCTCGTGCCTTCATAGGTTAGTGGTTGTGTGTAAGAACTGTGTGTGTAATTAAATGTACAGTACAATAATAATAATATGATATTTGTAACGTCTAATATGTCTTATTTTCTCATTTTGTCTAATATATTGGGCAAAAAGAGTGTAATGGTGACTAAAGGGTGTTATTTAATGTCTAGAGGGCTCTAATAATGTTAAAAAAACGTATTTAGAAGATCGTAAACAGGTTTTCTATACTCTAACTGCGAAAATATTCGATTTATAAATAAAGAATCCTACTTCGCGAAAATTCATTTATCGCGGTAGAGTCTAGAACGGATTAACCGTGATAAACGAGGGTTCACTGTATTCTCAAGTACCAGGTACTCTTTTTGACCATGGAGAATCGCATTCTCTGTTCAGCAACATGAGACAGGACATCGTCATTTGATATGAAAAAAGGTTTGACATTTTTGATAACTTACTGATTGAAACCTCAATGATTACCATTATTGACACTTGGCACATTCAGCCTATGATTTGGATGGAAAATAAACATAAAGGATTTACATAAGAAAAGTAAGGTTTGTGTTTTGAGAAAGAAGGGACAATGAATGATAAATAGAAAATATTTTAAGAATTATCTGAACATTCCCATGTACTGTGAGGGAGCTCTGAAAATGAAATCCAAAATGATTGTTTGGATTAGAGATGTATGCTGTTTGTGACGATGCGGGTTCAGCTCCATGCTCCTCTTCTATTAGGGAGCCCTTGAACCCATCACCGTCGGTAATGTCACCGATGAGCTAGACAGTGAGGCAATAAACAATTGAGCAAAGGGGATGATGTTTAAAGTGCAAAAGTGCTTTTATTCAAATAACAAATCCAAAGTGCAAACAAAGTGCTGTGCAGTTCAATATCTTCTTTAAATAAATAAATAATCCAATAAAACATGTGAAAAGTGGAGGTTAAAAACAATAGAAAAACTCTTCTAAAAACCACGAGGTAAAATAGTACAGGATGCAATAGGTTACAATCAAAAACACGGTGTCTTCCGTTTTCATGACGGCTCCCCTGCTACACCCATCTGGTCTGCTCTACAGGAGAGTCGCCTACCTGCAGGATCAGCTGCCTTTCAAACCGGTCCGGTAGCCCTCCATTCCTTGGCTTCGTCGGGCTCCCAACCGGACCGAGACTTGGGATATTTCCCAGCGGCCAAGGCGCTCATGCTGGGGCTACACCTGCCCAAAGCCTCCTCGACTCCCGCTCCTGGCAACGGCCAAGTCGATACTTCTACTGGTCACTCCAGCTACTTAGTCGCTCAGCTGGAGCGACCGCTTCCTTCAGCCCCACTGAGTGTCGGCCAAACACTCCTCTCGTAGGCTCTCCTCCCAGCTGCCTGCTTTCTCTATTGCGAGCTTGCTCTTGCCCGCTCGCTTGCTCTCCTTCCTCACACCGGCTTTCTCCACCTGCTTCCTGTCTTCTCTCTACCTCCCGTTCTCTTCCCTTTCTTTTCTTTTTACTTCTTTTCTTTATACTTCTCCCCCTCTAACCGACTCGGGCTTCTCTTTATATACGGAGAGGACATAGCAGTTGCAGCCCATTAGCCACAGGAACGATCACGGATGTGGGCAGTCTCTCACCTGTGCACTTAGGTGAAAAACGCCCACACCGCAGATCGCCCTGCGGCTTGCTACAGCCACCACACCCCCTCGCTAAGCCGCGAGCGCAGCGATTATTTATTTAAATAAAAACGGCCTTTGGTGGGAGAGCTGTGGGCCCATAACACCACACTGTTCAAACCCTGATACAGTTAATTTTCTGTTAATTGCTTTTTCAGAAAGTGTATATAGTTATATGAATAAGGAAATAAAAATCAAAAGTTGATGTTGGTTACAAATATGTGCTTCCATAGCTAAGCCAAAAACTCAAATTAAATCTTGGTCAGTTTCAAGGGGCTGCTTTGAAAGTTTTAATTTCATCACATAGTATACCTGTTGATTTACCAGCATGCAAAGTCTGAGCCTGCTCAGTGGTTTAGTTCTTGAGCTATGGACTTGTGAAATATGATGAAAAAATGAAGCTGGGTAAAATCGGCAGAGCCTCCCAGACCCTCGACAAACTGGCTGTATCTTGGAAATTATTGAACATACATCAGAAAAAAAATACAGGGTGTCTCCTGACTAACATGGGTGCACCTGGTCATTTTTCCAGAATTTTTTAAGTCTGAAGTGAGTGGGCCATTGTTTGATTTGACATAGAATGTGACCCATATAGAAGGACTGGCCCAACTCCTTTCCATAACATTTTTAATAAAGGAGAAGCAGTATCTTTCCTTTATTAGCCATTGTCAATTGTTCAGTACCTAATGATTACCTTTAAGAAATGTCCATTTTCATTCATCAACTATTTATTTGTTAGAACTATGTAGACACAGGCAGGTTTTCGTAGTATAAAGCTCTAAAAGAGAGAGAGAGAGAGAAAGAAAAAAGCATCATTATGAATACCATTATTTTTTTCAGTGCCCTAGTAGGAGGACAAATATTCCATTATTTAATATTACTACTTCTTGATATGAAAGGAGAATAATTGTAACATTTCCTGTTTGCTCACAGTACAAACACTAAAATATAGTTTATAACTTGCTACATGATTTTAAGTCTGTTTTTTGGTTCAGCATTCATTACTTCTTAATTTAGCTCTGTCGTGTAAAGTTAATAGTAATCCTCAGCTTGATGCAATATTAAATTTAAAATAATTAGGTTTGAAGCTGAGCTTTTGGTAATTAACACCAATGAACAATATACTGTAGCTGTTCTATCAATGCATATAAACACTTAAATATAAACTTTGATACATATTCCACAGTTAAATGCCCTGTTTTCTCAGTATTGTATTTTTATTTTTGTTTTGCAGATAATTTTCCATTAACTGAGAAATACACTGTTTTAGAGAATGTGACAAGAGGCAAAGCAATTTCAAAATATGACCTGGGCCATTTCTTTGTAAGATGCCTCTCCTCTGATGAGTGGAACCACAAGGCTGTGTGGCTCTATGGGGAGTACAGTTAATGATGTTCATCGTGTTCAGTTCTGGTTGTTTTTTTCAGACAGGAATTGCATTTTTTTCTAATCAGGTTTACTGTGCTGTTTAAGATTTTATTTTTTTTGATCCTTGCTGTCATACCATTATATTGGTGTCTTTCTCTCTCTTGTATTCCTTTTTTATTTTCACCTCCCTTAAATGTCCATTTAGGGAGCCAGTGTTAAACTTTAGAAATACACTGAAAATTACAACGGAGGATTCCTAAAACCTGAATTTTGCTTTCTAAAACTAATATTGCATTTTTTTTGCTCAGAGGTTTATCCGATGTTGCTATGTTTTCAAAACACCAATGTAAGTGTATTTTTGTTGAAAACTAAAAATTGATTATTAATTTTCATAGGCTGTCGACATTTTCAGATTTGATTACAGACCAGTTTCTGAAGCAAACCATTTACATTTGAGAGTTATTGGATGTAGAGTATGTTTAGATTTCCTTTTATGATTCTGAATATTAACAATAAAACTAATTTCACCCCCTTTTCTCTCGATGTTCATTTTTTTGATTTTGTTTTGTAATGTGCAGCTTTTCATTTTTTTTTTTTGCTTCTTCCAGGAATGGTTGCTTCCTTACTCAAAATGTTGCTAGGATAAATGGATGGATTCAGCACTTGTTTGGATTAATAATTTTAAATGTGTTTATCTTTAGTAGAGTCCCAGTGAGGTAAAAAGGTGAGCAAGGTAGGAGGTTCCGGTTCCTTAATGTTATCTCCTGGGTGTTCTCAAGAAATTTTGAGGTGTTATGCCCAAGTAGCTTCTCTCTGTTTAAGCTACCTTATAGTATTTTAATAACAGGTATCATTGTTTTTACTGGATTGCCACACTCCTTGCTCTGTAACATACAATTACATGGTGTCGTATGTGGTGTTTACTTCTCCACCTGACCATCCATTTATAGGTACTTCAATAACCAGCCTCAGCTCTTTGTCCTCAACAGTCATTGTTTTAATTTACTGCGGTATTTTGTCTGAAGCAGGTAGCTAATGTAACAATTAGTTATCAACATGCTCGTCTTTCCTGTCTGTCCTTGAGTGTCTCTCTCGGGCATGCCCTTATAAATTATGGGATGTCCACTTCTTAATTTGTCATCTCTTGTCATCTCTTGCAGTTTTGTTAGAGCTTCTGTGCACGTTACATGTTAAATATCTTCTGTAAAGACCTATTGACTCATTTGACTTGAAACTCTCTTCAACAAAATCTATAATGGAAACTTTCTTAGCTGTACTAAATTAACAGCTACAGTGCATCCGGAAAGTATTCACAGCGCATCACTTTTTCCACATTTAGTTATGTTACAGCCTTATTCCAAAATAGATTAAATTCATTTTTTTCCTCACAATTCTACACACAACACCCCATAATGACAACGTGAAAAAAGTTTACTTGAGATTTTTGCAAATTTATTAAAAATAAAAAAAATTGAGAAAGCACATGTACATAAGTACTCACAGCCTTTGCCGTGAAGCTCGAATTTGAGCTCAGGTGCATCCTGTTTCCTCTGATCATCCTTGAGATGTTTCTGCAGCTTAATTGGAGTCCACCTGTGGTAAATTCAGTTGACTGGACATGATTTGGAAAGGCACACACCTGTCTATATAAGGTCCCACAGTTGACAGTTCATGTCAGAGCACAAACCAGGCATGAAGTCAAAGGAATTGTCTGTAAACCTCCGAGACAGGATTGTCTCGAGGCATATATCTGGGGAAGGTTACAGAAAAATTTCTGCTGCTTTGAAGGTCCCAATGAGCACAGTGGCCTCCATCATCTGTATGTGGAAGAAGTTCGAAACCACTTGGACTCTTCCTAGAGCTGGCCAGCCATCTAAAGTGAGCGATTGGGGGAGAAGGGCCTTAGTCAGGGAGGTGACCAAGAACCCGATGGTCACTCTGTCAGAGCTCCAGAGGTCTTCTGTGGAGAAAGGAGAACCTTCCAAAAGGACAACCATCTCTGCAGCAATCCACCAATCAGGCCTGTATGGTAGAGTGGCCAGACGGAAGCCACTCCTTATTAAAAGGCACATGGCAGCCCACCTGGAGTTTGCCAAAAGGCACCTGAAGGACTCAGACCATGAGAAAGAAAGTTCTCTGGTCTGATGAGACAAAGATTGAACTCTTTGGTGTGAATGCCAGGTGTCACGTTTGGAGGAAACCAGGCATCGCTCATCACCAGGCCAATACCATCCATACAGTGAAGCATGGTGGTGGCAGCATCATGCTTGGGGATGTTTTTTCAGCAGCAGGAACTGGGAGACTAGTCAAGATAAAGGGAAAGATTACTGCAGCAATGTACAGAGACATCCTGGATGAAAACCTGCTCCAGAGCGCTCTTGACCCTCAGACTGGGGCAACGGTTCATCTTTCAGCAGGACAACGACCCTAAGCGCACAGCCAAGATATCAAAGGAGTGGCTTCAGGACAACTGTGTGAATGTCCTTGAGTGGCCCAGCCAGAGCCCAGACTTGAATGTGATTGAACATCTCTGGAGAGATCTTAAAATGGCTGTGCACCGACGCTTCCCATCTAACCTGATGGAGCTTGAGAGGTGCTGCAAAGAGGAATGGGCGAAATTGGCCAAGGATAGGTGTGCCAAGCTTGTGGCATCATATTCAAAAAGACTTGAGGCTGTAATTGTTGCCAAAGGGGCATCGACAAAGTATTGAGCAAAGGCTGTGAATACTTATGTACATGGGATTTCTCAGTTTTTTTATTTTTAATAAATTTGCAAAAACCTCAAGTAAACTTTTTTCACGTTGTCATTATGGAGTGTTGTGTGCAGAATTCTGAGGGAAAAAATGAATTTAATCCATTTTGGAATAAGGCTGTAACATAACAAAATGTGGAAAAAGTGATGCACTGTGAATACTTTCTGGATGCACTGTATTTTTCATTTTAGGCACATAATAAGTGAACTAGAGATATAGACTATAGACCTGTTTGCAGGATCACCACTCTAAAGCCTTCAGCACTTGAATATACCTCAACTGTATTGCTCAAATGATAGAATTTCAAGACTTGCATTACACACTAAAAATTTTTAGTTATTTGAAATACTTGTATTCTTCTTCCCAGAGTCACTGTATGTTCTCTTCCAACAACTTCCTCACTGGAAGAGTGGCTTCTGAGAAATTTAGAATGGAATTTTCAAGCTATTGCCCCACTACCATTCATCTCTACAGCGCTGCTTTTACCTCTTACTGTGACATTTCCTGCGTTGCTCTAGACCTGCTTATCTGGCTTAAATTTATCCTCGCTTGACACATTCTTTGTGTAGCTGATTTCTGTCAATTATATATTCCTCTGCATTCAGTGCATTGCTAGTAAAATTCCAAAAGGAAATCACATAAATTGTATACCTTCCAAAAGGTTTGTTTAACTATCATTGCCTGTAACATTCTTAATCTAGCTAGATTTCCCAGAATCTCTAGGCCGACATTCACAACGAACAATGCATTTGCATCAGAATTTTCTGCAACTACCTCTTTTACTGCTCTGATGATGATAATCTCTTTTGGTAGAATTTTCAGGTCCTGTGGGCCAATCGTGTGTCTTAATGTTTAATATTGAGGCAGAAAGTGAAAATGTGTTATGTAAGAATTTCACTGCACTCTAGACTGCACATGTGACAATACTATTAATAGTGCTGGGTTTCACCATAGTCCTGTAGCTGGTTATTCATTCTGTAAGCTTTGGGTTCTCCACATAATTCAGTGCCTATTTAGTTATTTTTGTTTCTTTTCTTGGCATCTTGACACTTTTCAGGGAGGCAAGTTTGTCATGCAATCTATCAGTATGCCTCAATGTAATAAACTCTTGTAGTATATCCAGGCCCTAAAACAGATCTGTATATTCTTCCCATATGTTTGTTTCAACCTTGACTGACACCTCAATTGTGACCATTCATCAAATTATACTGCAAGGTAAATTAATTAGGTTAAAAAAAAACTTATTTCCATGCTGTTGGTGTCTGCACTGGCATTCAAGTGTTATCTTCTTCTTTGGTGATTTTATTTTTCAGGTGAGAGAAGCCACCTACTTGTAAAATATTATTTTTATCACTTTTTTGTGATTTTAGTTTTTCATTAAAAGACAACACATTAGCAACTATTACATTACAGAAATAGTAAAGGCAGCAAAAAATAGAACATTTTATATTTTAACTGTCTTTTGTAAATGAAAGACAAATCAAAAAGATTCTTGTCATTAGTTCAGGTGCCATTAGTAAGTTTTAGTGCAGGCATAGAACTTAATATTAATTTCAGTGGACAAGTGGTAGCGAACCACAGTGTTGTGAATCATAAATGCAGCACCATGTATTAAAAGCGAATTAAGCCTCAACTTCACTGTAATAGTATCCATCCATATATTCATTTTCCTAACCCACTTATATCCATGGCAGGGTCACAGGGCACCTGGAGCCTATCCCAGCAGTCATCCTGTGTTTTGTACCCATGACTGAAACTTTTGACATTTATCTTCCAAAACTCTATATTGAAGTTCTTTATTTCTACAGTAGAACAAGCTAGGTGGTACACATATGCATTTACAAATTTGAGGAAGCCCTTTACAGCCAGCTATGAACATAGGATTATCCAAATGGTGAGAACTGTATAAATGATTTTCCTAATATTACCTGAGAGATGGTCTGAGAACTGCTTGATTTTTTTCAGCAAAGTGAACAGGGAGAGACTGATATTTTTTTTGTCATTGAAGCATTAGCCTCTATATATGGCATAAAAACAAGCTATTGTAAATAAATCAGAAAGACAAAAATAAAGAGATGGGGATTGGCCCTGTATATTGTTGGCAGAGTAGTCCAAAAAAACTGAAAAAGACAAATGATTAATGGCAATACAAAGGCTTTATATTTAGGCGGCAGGAATTAGGGTGAGGTCATCAAAGCGAGAAGGAAGTGAGATCAACAAGGTGGAGCGGAAGTGAGATCATCTGGAAGGGAGGAAAGTGACTGCGGAAAATGAAAGAGAAAAGGCATTAATACTCTTTTCCAACACTTTTCCCAATGTTTTCACGCCCTGAATTGGACCCTTTGGCTGTTCCCTAATTGCTTGTGTGTGACGCCATATAAAGATTTTAATGTTCAAAACTCACGATACTGAACTGTGAATTGAGTGAATTAACATTGATTAACCTGCCAGCAATAAGTACAGCCGAGTAAACAGCCAGCAATTAGAAAACCTGCACCTTCTGACTTTATTTAAATAGAATCTCCTTAAACTCCTTAAAGTCTGAATCCCATTTTAATCACACTCTGCGGATACTTTTAATGACTGCTATAGATATAGATTTCTGTGGAGAGAGTGTCGACCTTGTCGAGGGGTTTACTTACCTTGGCAGTGACATTCATGTCTCTAGTGACTCTTCTTATGAAGTCAGTGGACAGATTGGGAGAGCACGGAGGATCATTAGGTCGCTGGGAAGGGGTGTGTGATGCTCCTGATATCTTTGCAAAAGAACGAAGGTCCATGTCTTTAGAGTCCTGGTGCTTCCTGTCTTGCTATATGGTTGCAAGACATGGATGCTATCCAGTGACCTGAGATGAAGACTGGATTCCTCTGGTACTGTGTCTCTCTGGAAAATCCTTGGGTACCATTGGTTTGACTTTGTGTTGCTCATGGAGTCCCGAATCAGTCACATTACCTGCATTGTGAAGGAGCGTCAGTTACAGCACTACGGCCATGTGGCACGTTTCCCTGAGGGTGATCCAGCTTGTAAGAACCTTATTGTTGGGGACCCAAGTAGCTGGACCAGGCCATGGGGTCGCCCAGGTAACACCTGGCTGTGACAGATAGAGGGTCATTTCTGGAGGATGGAACTGGACCACTTGTCTGCCTGGTGGGTTGCCAAATGGGATCCCGAGTTGTTTCGTTGTGTAGTGGATGCGGCAACGCACTGTACCAGTGCATGCTCCCCGACTTGAACTTGACTTGACTTGCTATAGATTGATTTTAAATTCTATATCTTTACTGACTTGAACCTTGCATCTTTATGTTTATTGTTTTAGATCTTAAACAGATTGTTAAAATATTTTTTTTTTTGCAATTTATTGCACACTTACTGATTCACTGCACGACAATTTTTTTGAAAAGTCTTGCTTCCTGAAAAGTTTTTGCTGATTGTGACCTGGGTATGCACAAATATAGTTTTGGTTTTACTGCATCACGTAGGAGCTCTGAGAAATAGACATTTATATGTTTACTGACAATAACGTATTTAGTCACATTTATGTTTCGCATAAGCTATTAAATTCAACACAATTAAAAGTATTTTGCTCCTGATTTTCTTTTGTATTCAATGTCTGGTGCATCACGTTCCAGTTGCCCTGGTATCGTTTCTCCATTGTAGCGATGTCCTGGTGAAACCTTTCACCGTGTTCGTCACTGACAGCACCAAGATTTGCGGGGAAGAAGTCCAAGTGTGAGTGGAGGAAATGAATCTTGAGTGACATGTTGCACTTCATTGTCTTGTATGCTTTGAGAAGTTTGTCTACCAGCTGAATGTAGTTTGGGGCTCTGTAGTTTCCCAGAAAATTGTCAACAATGTCTTGGAAGGCTTTCCAGGCAATTTTTTCTGGCTCAACTAACAGATCTTCAAACTGCTTGTCACTCATAACATGTCTGATCTGGGGGCCAACGAAAATGCGCTCTTTGGTGTCAGTTATTCTTGGGAACATCTGTCTTAAATAACGAAAACCTTCGTCTTCCTTGTTCAGTGCTTTCACGAAGTCCCAGTTTTATGTGAAGAGGAGTCGACAAGTGATTCATGTGTCACATTTTTCTGTCCTGGAACTAACTTTTTTTTAATGGAGTGGCCAGTTCTGTCGAGAATAGTGCGACTCTTTGGCACGGCTGTCCCATTCACAGATGAAACAACAGTACTTTGATAGATACTTTATTAATCCCAAGGGGAAATTCACATACTCCAGCAGCACCTTACTGATACAAAAAACAATATTAAATTAAAGATTGATAGTAATGCAGGTAAAAACAGACAATAACTTTATATAATGTTAACGTTTACCCCCCTAACACCACCCCCCCCCGGGTGGAATTAAAAAGTCGCATAGTTTGGGGGAGGAACGATCTCCTCAGTCTGTCAGTGGAGCAGGACAGTGACAGCAGTCTGTCGCTGAAGCTGCTCTTCTGTCTAGAGATGACACTGTTTAGTGGATGCACTGGATTTTCAATAATTGATAGGAGCCTGCTGAGCGCCCGTCGCTCTGCCACAGATGTCAAACTGTCTAGCTCCATGCCAACAATAGAGCCTGCCTTCCTCACCAGTTTGTCCAGGCGTGAGGCATCTTTCTTCTTAATGCTGCCTCCCCAGCACACCACTGCGTAGAAGAGGGCGCTCGCCACAACCATCTGATAGAACATCTGCAGCATCTTATTGTATGTAATATTGTATATTATAGGGGTGCACGATTCAGAAAATCTAACGATTCGATTCGATTTCAATTCTTGGGCTCACGATTCGATTCAAAACGATTCTCGATTCAAAACGTTATGATTGTTTTTTATTTTCCATCAGTCTGATACAAAATACAGCCCTGAGATAACAGTTGAAGTCACATTACAAAAATATAAACTGTTGCAAATATAAACTGCAAACTTTCAACTTAAATTAAACAACTTATATTGACACTTTAAATAAAAGTAGATTAAATAAAACCAAATAAGAGCTGCTATAGTTGGTTGTAAAGTGCCATTATCAGAATAAATAAAAATGCTGCTACATTGGGCTGTAAAGTGCTGTAACAAGTGTAACATCCAAAATAATAATTAATTGTGAACATTTTCTTTTTACCTAAACCGTTTCCATTTCAGCAGACAACAGTTTTTGAACTGTGACAACTACAGTCAAACTGACAACAGATCAGAATATATTAGATTAGATTCAGGTGTATGCGCACATTAGTGAGTTTAAAGTCCACCATCTGCTGGAATGTACATGTTCTTTTTGTAGAAACAGAAGCTGGTCTACATGTTCTGGAGTGAGCATGCTCCGCTGTGCAGTTACTATGTCCCCAGCAGTTGAGAATACCCACTCTGCTGCAACACTAGTACCAGGAATGCATAGGTAGCATTTAGCCAATTTTGCAAGGAGGGGAAAGACAGTCTCCTGAGACCTCCACCAAGTTAGGGGGTCTTCTGAGAGTGACAATGATGGAGTTTCCAAATACTTCTTCATCTCTTCCTCAGCTCTGGTGCCAGCGGATTTAGGAACATCTCTGACATTAGTGAAAGTCTTGCCTAGTAAATTCAGCAGGGAAGTTTTTCTTTTTTTGGAAACAGGGGGGCCTTCATCATCCAGCACTACATTTGGGATGTCTAGCTCCTCATTCTGCATTAATGCACCATAAAAGAAAACAAAAACGCAATCAACCAACCTTTGTCTTTCAATTAGAAATTCAGTGTTATTATTAATTATTGTATATACCATACATATATACCATATATATATATATATATATATATATATATATATAAAACAAACTAAGCAATAACTAGATATTATTGTGGTACATTTAAAGTGCTACATGTCAATGGTAATTTCACAACCATACACACTGTGTATGTGGTTTTGCTAATAGCATATTGTCATGCCACTGTCATGCAACTAGTGTTTTTCACTTTTACTATTAAAAAATATAATAAATTACCTCAAGTGTTGCCGCTTCAGCAATCACCTTAGAGTGTATGTCCTTTTGCTCGTCCTGAGAGAGAAAGGGCAGTGTTTTGAACCTGGGGTCCAGGCTTGAAGATATGTGGAGCATATTTTTGTCTGTCACACTCGTGTATCTCTTGGCCAGATCTTCGTGAATTGCCTGTTTGATTTCCCGGACGAGTGCTGTTTCACCACAGAATCCTGCTTTTGTTTCGTGAAGTAGCTGCGCATGTAGTGGGGCTATCACAGACACTGTCGGCGTGGCTTCTTCAGACATTATGTTTGTTGCCTCTTTTAATGGCTTGAGGGCTGCAGCAACTTCTTCTGTGTTGGCGACGTCGGTTTCGTCTAGTGTGCAGATGCTGGCTCCACATTTTCTTACTTCAGCAGAGAGAAGTGCAGCGCAAATGGCTGGTTGTTGCTCCAGGAATCTATCGATCATGTCGAATGCACTATTCCATCGTGTAGCCACGTCCGTTGTCAACTTGTGCGGTGCCAGCTCCAGAAGTTTCTGTTTCAAGACATGATTTGCGGTGGCACTGCGATGAAAAAATCCGGTAATTCTCCGAATTTTCCCCAGCAGACGTAAAACAGACGGCAGCTTCAGAGCTCTCTGTGCCACGAGGTTGATGGTATGTGCGAAACATTTAACGTGTTGAAAGTTTCCCAGCTGTGCAGCAGCTAGCATGTTAGCAGCGTTATCGGTAACAATTACCAGGTCAGTGGTTGTGAGCTGCCATTCCTGTGCGACAGATTGAATGTTCTCCTTTATATGTGCGGCTGTGTGGCTTTCATTTATTGCTGTAGTTTGTAAAACTCGTGACTCAAGCTCCCAGTTGTCTGTAATATAGTGAGCGGTAAAGGTTACATACGACTGGACTGCCCTTGATGTCCATGCATCGCATGTTAAGGCTACTCTTGTTGCTTTCTTCAACGCTTCTGCTACTTTTTTCTTTGTCTCTTCGTATAACAGAGGTATCGCTTTTTCAGCAAAAAGCTGACGGCTTGGTATAGCGTATCTAGGCTCAACTGTTTTCAGCATGTACCGAAAGCCTTCATTTTCAACAACGCTGTAGGGACGCAGATCTTTGGAAATAAAACAGGCTATGGATTGAGTTATTTTCTTCGCCCGTTCAGAGTTGGTTGGAAGTTTGCAACATTGATGCAGAGTGCGTTGGTCTCCTGGAATGTTTCTTACTTTTGGCTGAACTTCGTTTGCATCCTCTGGATGATGACGTGCCATGTGAGTCCTGAGGTTTGTAGTGTTTCCAAAATATTTGATTTTAGCTTTACAAAGCTTGCATATTACGTGAGTTTTATCAAGCTCTTTCTTGCCATCGATGTTGTAGAATCCAAAATGTGCCCAAACGTCTGCCTTAAATGAGGACGGGGCAGGTTGAATATTCTTTTCCACTGTGTTTTCCATGGCTCGTCTATCGAATGCTTGCGCGAGCGCGCACTCACTTTCTTCTTACTCACACCAAGGATTACTATCTGAGCAGAAACTGGCATAGCGCCAGCTATAGGATTGACAAACTCCTATCCGGAAAAATAGTTAAACTCGCGCCGTTATAAAATGGAAAATATGAATCGATTTTGAATCGGTAGAGATAAAATTGCGATTCTTTCGCGAATCGATTTTTTTGCACACCCCTAGTCTATTATCTTTGTATAGCTGAGCTGCAGTCCTAGTAACAGAGCAGCGACTTTAAGATCTCCACAGATATTCCAGTTGTACCTGCTATACTGGATGTGCTTCAGCAACAGTTCCATATTCTCATGCGTTTCTTTCATGTGTGCTGCATAGCCAACAGGTACTGAAGGATAAACGTTGCCATTGTGTAGCAGAACAGCTTTCAGGCTTAACATTGACGAATCAATGAAGAGATGGCACTCTTCCGGGTTGTGATCATAACCCTAGGCCGAGAACAATCCTTCAATGTCACAACAGAAACGGAGACTGTCAACTTGCGCAAAAATTTGGTTATATCATGATGTCGGCCTCAACACAGAAATTTTCGTACCTGGTGACAGCAAACACCATTCCTGCAGTCTCAAACCCAGCAGCTTGGCTTTTGCTTTTGACAGACCCAAATCTCTGACCAAATCGTTGAATTCGGACTGTGTTATCAGATGTGGATCGCCTGATGAGCACGGTTCAAAATCTGAGTCAATGTCACTGTCAGTACCCTGCATTGCAGTTTCATTATCTAGTTCTTCTAAGGTCCAATCCTCTGGTGGTTTTGGAATTGGAAGACTGTCGTCATGTGGCATGGGTTTCATTGCTGAAGCCAGATTAGGATATTCAATTGACTTCTTGTTTTTGGCAGAGAAACCAGACACATTAGTCAAACAGAAGTAACAGTCCATCACATGGTCTTTCTGTTCTCGCCATATCATTGGAACAGCAAACAGCATTGTCTTTCGAGTGCCCCTGAGGAAGGCTGTCAGACTGACAGCACATATCGCACAGCAAATGTGAGGCGCCCATTCCTTGTCTTCACCAATTTTGCAGCCAAAATACAGATGATAAGCTTTCTTCACAAGAGCAGTCATCCAACGTCTCTGAGGCGCAAGTGTATATTCGCCACAGATATAGCAGAATGTATCACGGCTGTTACGACATTGACGAGACATATCGCCCAACACCAAAATGTCTATAGCATCAAGCTTACTTACTGTTATATTGCTACAGATACAATACTAATACTATACATACAGTACACACTGACTATATTAACCAAATGAGCAGGATCGGTGTATGCAAGCCACCTTTATAGCATGCTGAGACAGCGTCAAGCTCGTTCAGACCTGCCCAGGATGTCAACTTCCACAGAACAGCTTCCATCCTGGCCTGATTCCATGCCTGGATATGCCCAGGCTGCACAAACCGTTGTCGATAAGTCACTTACGGGAGCAAAAATGTTTGGATACAAATATAAGAAAAAAATCATGACAAAACTGAAACAGTACGTGATGGGTAAGTTTTGATGTGATATTCGTGATCAGCACCCAAAAATCTATAAGAAACACCCAACAGTGTTCAAGAAACAAAAACTTTGTTGTGCAGTGTTATTCTTGTAATCATTGTTAATTCGATGTGAAGTTAGGGTTTTAAGTTTAGGATGCATGCTGAGCAAAACAAAGGAGGAAGAGAAGAACAAGGAGAGTCGAGAAGGAAACAAAAGAAGGAAGAACCCAAAGAAACTGATAAGACCTCTGCAGGATGAACAACAATCTGAAGTAACTTTGTACTTGTGTTTCTTCACCCTTATTTTCTTCATAAGTATTTTTTTTAATAAGACTCTCTTAAAATGTTGGGAAATATATGTGAAAAGAGTTTAATAACCCTATATATTTGAATCTTTCAAATATATTTCCTACTTTTGCTACCATTAGTCTTACTTTGATTTTAAGAATTTTGCTTTATAATGTTGATTTTATTCTGTTTGATTAGGCTAAAGTATATTATGTAGAGCACCTGATGTGACTAATTGCCATATGGGGTCAACAGTTGAGAAGAGCTGTTTTCAAAGGAAAGCTGCACATTGAGTGGGCATCTACTTTAGTGATTGGCATGGATGTAGCTTAAACGTTTGGTCTGCTTGTGCAGAGCTGTTAAGTCTCTGTGCTTAAAGCAGCTGTCCATGAGTAGGTAAAGGCTGTACATACGCTCACCAGCCACTTTATTAGGTACACCTTGCTAGTACCTGCTTGGACCCCCTTTTGCCTTCAGAACTGCTGTAATTCTTCATGGCATAGATTCAACAAGGTCCGTATTGATATGATCATCACACAGTTCCTGCAGATTTGTCGGCTACACATCCATGATGTGAATCTCCCGTTCCACCACATCCCAAAGATGCTGTATTGGATTGAGATCTGGTGACTGTGGAGTGTGGTAGAAATGACCATTAAGCAAAGACAGGCAGAAGCAAGTTTAATCATTTACCACAATCTTTATTAAACAGCATTGTAACAAAGAGACTTCACCATAGTGTGAGCACTTAAACTAGGAAGTGTGTTGGCTTTTATTACATTTAGTATCATCTATGCCAAATATTCTCCTCCTTCTAGCTCTTCCCACCATTACCTAATGTCCATCACCTGACCGAAATTGGCCACCATTACTTCATACCCTGTGCAGGTGTCCGAAACTTACTTACTGATCAGTTGTCAATATTAGGGTTGAGATAAGGAGAACTCACACATAAGATGTTTTCTTAAGTGTTATTGTATTACACTCTGTCCATGACTTCTTTGTTCAAGCAGTTTATCCAATATGAATACATTCTAATCATCAATACCAAAGGTTAATCAATTAGGTTAATTCCACAGGAGGCCTTTTGAGTACAGTGAACTCATTGTCACATGGCACATTATCCTGGTGGAAGTAACGATCAGAAGATGGGTACACTGCGGCCATAAAGAGATGGACATGGTCAGCAACAATACTCTGGTATGCTGTGGCATTTAAACAATGCTCAGTTGGTATTAAAGGGCCCAAAGTGTGACAAGAAAATATCCCCCACACCATTACACCACCACCACCAGCCTGAACCATTGATACAAGGCAAGATGGATCCATGTTTTCATGTTGTTGATGGCAAATTCTGACCTTACCATCTGAATATCGCAGGAGAAATTCAGACTCATCAGACCAGACGTTTTTCCAATCTTCAGTTGTCCGATTTTGGTGAGCCCATGTGAATTGTAGCCTCAGTTGCCTGTTCTTAGCTGACAAGAGTGGCACCCTGTGTGGTCTCCTGCTGCTGTAGCCCATCTGCTCCAAGGTTCGACGGGTTCTGTGTTCAGAGATGCTCTTTTGCATACTTCGTTTGTGATGAGTGGTTATATGAGTTACTATTCCTTTCTATCATTTCAGGCCAGTCTGGCCATTCTCCTCTAACATCAGCAAGGCATTTTCGCCCAGAGAACTCCCGCTCACTGGATATTTTCCCTATTTCAGACCATAATCTGCAGACCCTAGAGATGGTTGTGTGTGAAAATCCCAGTACATCAGCAGTCTGAAATACTCTGACCAGCCTGTCTGGCACCAACAACCATGCCACGTTCAAAGTCACTTCAGTCACCTTTCTTCTCCATTGTGATGCTCGGTTTAAACTTCAGCAGGTCATCTTGACAATGTCTACCAGTCTAAATACATTGAGTTGCTGCCATGTGATTAGCTGATTAGATATTTGTGTTAAGAAGCAGGTGTACCTAATAAAGTGGCCAGTGAGTGCATATAAACAATATAACACTCATATAAACTCATATAAACAATATAATTAATAGTAACTATATTATAGGTAACCCAAAATAATGAACATAGGAATCTGTATGATGATATATTCAGGATAAAGTGATAAGAGCACCTGGTGTGGGTGATTGCCATATTCTCACAGGAGTTAACAGCTTAGGGGGGACGCCTCCAATAATAATAATGAATGATTTTTTTTTAGCACACTCAATACAAAATTCCTTAAGAAGAGGGTTACAGAATACGTGAAGATGAACAGTTAATATTGCATTTAATTCCAGAGAAAAGCCAAGCAAAATGACACCTTTTATTGGCTAACTAAAAAGATTACAATATGCAAGCTTTCGAGGCAACTCAGGCCCCTTCTTCAGGCAAGATGTAATACAGAAACTGAAGTTTCCTATGTTTATATACACACTCTAGGACAAGAAACAACATTGGTAAATATTTAAATGAGAAATTTTGAATGTAAAAAATTAATAGATTCATTCAGGCTAGGGTTAATTTAACAAGAGAGGAAAGAACAATGTATTGTCAAGATCTCTAGATAAGATAACTGTCCAACAAAGTCTTTTGAAGTTTGTAATGAGTTTTTTCAAAACAATGTGGGTCTGTAGACAGGTTGTCTGTCATTCTGAGAGATGTAAACAATCCTCATATCTGGCCATAAAACTCTTGTCTTTATTCAATCCATGTTGTAAAGTATTAAATTTTAGCACGAGTTTAACTTCCCATTCTTTTCTCTCTTGCTGTGTTTTGAAGTTGCCCATAAGCACTGTGACTTTAATGTCCTTCTCACAGTGTCCATGGCTGTTGAAGTGGGCCAAATGGCACATCTCCGTGCCTACAGAAAAGATGCAAAACATGTGCCCACATCTATGATACAAACCGTATAGTTATACCACACTGCCGACTTGAACATCACATAAAGGGATCATTTTCCTGCAGATCATCTAATGTAGTCTACCTAATTTTCTGCATGAAATGTCCTGACACTGCACTCTATGTGGGAGAAACTGGACAAACACTCCGCCAGAGAATGAATTTACACAGGTTCCACATTAAACATGGCCACACAGATGTTCCTGTGGCGGCCCACTTCAACAGCCATGGGCACTGTGAGAAGGACTTTAAAGTCACAGTGCTTATAGGCAACTTCAAAACACAGCAAGAGAGAAAAGAATGGGAAGTTAAACTCATGCTCAAATTTAATACTTTACAACATGGATTGAATAAAGACAAGAGTTTTATGGCCAGATATGAGGATTGTTTACATCTCTCAGAATGACAGACAACCTGTCTACAGACCCACATTGTTTTGAAAAAACTCATTACAAACTTCAAAAGACTTTGTTGGACAGTTATCTTATCCACAGATGTTGACAATACATTGTTCTTTCCTCTCTTGTTAAATTAATCCTAGCCTGAATGAATCTATTAATTTTTTACATTCACAATTTCTCATTTAAATATTTACCAATGTTGTTTCTTGTCCTAGAGTGTGTATATAAACATAGGAAACTTCAGTTTCTGTATTACATCTTGCCTGAAGAAGGGGCCTGAGTTGCCTCGAAAGCTTGCATATTGTAATCTTTTTAGTTAGCCAATAAAAGGTGTCATTTTGCTTGGCTTTTCTCTACATTCATAATGGCTAACACGGTACAACACCCTAGTACTATGTAATTCCAGTAAAGATACAAAGAAAAAAAAACCCAGTGAAGGATTTTAATTTGAAATGTGTGCTGTACATACTGTATATCAGAGCAGAAGTGGCAGAAGAAGCATGGTGCAAGATTGTACTTGCTATTGGATCATGTAACATCAGCAGCTTTGAGGTACATTCACTATGTGTTGTGGAGTGGACACTCAACATTTCGGGACTGCAGACACTATATTAAAAGCAAACTGCTTTGCTTATAATATTGTGCTCAAGCAGGCTGTAATGACCTGGAAATGAATTCTCTGGACAAAAAGTGGTGCTAAAAAATTCTGAAGAGCAATGTTGTGAATGGCACTGTAAGATTACATGTAATATTATAAGATACTATAATAATATAAGATGTAATATTTTGTATTTATCCTCTTGTATTACCATGATATTTCCCTCTACTTATTCTTTACCTATTTTCTTCAAGGATACAGTAAGTGTACTCACCAGGTTCGTTACCGGGTTGGTCTACTGTCACACCTTAAGATTAACACACACACACACACACACACACACATAGATAGATATACGCATACACACAGACCCTAACCACAGCAGTGCCCTATGAGTGGCGTGCACACAGCTGGTTAATCTCTAGCACTTCCAACCACACAAGTGCCTATGAATAACACATACACAATTTGTCACTCATTTAGCATTTCAAGAGACTTATTATCGGCATGAACAACATACAATGTTTAAAATATATCTCAGACATAAACATTACTTCGGTCTCTAGGAATATATCTACTCTAATATATATAAAATCCTAATCCTAAATGTGCAACCATTTTGTGCATTGATTTTATGTGACTTTTTATGTCACGTTTTTTGTCACACTTTAAATCGGGCTTATTTTAAAACCTACATATATATGTTTGGTATCATTCTTTTCAGAATGTATCGAACTTTAATGTGATTTTGTTAGATTTTCAGATTCTTTTTCCGTTTTTAAATTATAAACTAAAAAATATCAAGAATTCACATCCCACGAGACGAGACTTAACCAAGAGTGCCAAGAGATTTAACCATGCCCAGGACCGGAAATAAAGGACAAAGAGTAGGACAAGCTGCCGTACAGGCTTTTAAATGTTCGAAGCGCCGCACTAGATGCAGATCACGCGGCATGGCAGCAGCAGCAAGCCAGCAGCTGATCGAGCAAATTGGAGGTAAAAAAAAAAACTATTTGTTTCCCATTGTATCACCGTTTAAGAGGGGGCTTCAGAGGAATGACCACGCCTCCTTGGGGTGCATTCAGCCCCCCTCTTCACAAATTGAGCGGCAGACTGACCGCAACTGGGGGTTCGGCGCCAAAGGAGCTGGGGGGGCAAGCCCCCCTAGTTCATACATACAAAGGCTCAACATCCTTGGCTATAGTCCATTTATCACCCAAGAATGCCTTACTTTACATACTGTTCCCTACTATTAGGTGGCGCTCTGACCTTCAGTCTTAATAAACCTGGCAGATCAGAGTGTATGGCAAACTTCCAACTGCTCCAGGTGCTCTTCATAAAAAAACTTATTACCTCAATCACTCTAACTATGAGGACAAAGTATAGAAAGTTAAAAAACAGTGTGGTATTTACCGTATTACATGAATAATAATACCAGATAGAAGAAGGAATAATAGAAAATAAGACTGATAGTAAAATTTGGACATAGTCTTTAGGAAAAGCTTACATGATGTAAAGGTGATCTAGCACTTAAAGTTGTTCATGAGATGCTTTGCTAACAATCAGATGAAAATAGCCACATGTTGCTGTCACCATCCTTTGATGTCACTCTTCTGTTGTCACTGTTTCCTCTTCTTCTTTTTCTTCTTCTGATGTTGCTCTTCAGACGAGGCATGTCTTATACTGTATATAAACGTCTACGAATGGAAGTTTGTCTGTCCGGCCCAGAAGTGCGAGGCTACAGCATGAAGCTCATAGAAATCGACGTTGTCGCCAAAGTGAAACCGCCAAGAAAAGAGAAACTTGCTTAGCCTCTAATACATAAGAGAGGCGAGCACATCGGCAAAACGAAACCTCCGAGGAGAGTGAAACTCACTTTGGTACTGAAAGAGAATGGAGGCGAGCATGTCGGACAAACGAAACTGCTGAGGAAAGAGAACCTCGCTAGCCACTAACACACAACCGATGCGATTGATTGACTGAAGTGCCAGAATCCATGATTTCTAGTAGCCTGGGTTTTTTACAGCACAGGCTTACACAGCTAATTTATTATAAAATTCTACGTGGGAGTTTCGCAACATGTGATTGTTAGATATTCTGATTGGCTGGCTGTCATGATAAATGAATTCAATCAGACTCTTATCTATTTGAATACATCCGTTTTCCCAAGCAATACAGTTTTTTATGCTTTAACTAGGGGGCTTTGCCCCCTGCTCTGCATCTCGCACAGCAATTAGAATATTTAAAAGCCTGTACAGCAGCTGTCCTTTTGTCTCACTGCCTTGTGTCTCATCTCCCCACAGACGTCCTCTGCTCCTGTTGGGGGTCCCGCTCCCGAGGCACACCCCTATGAAGAAGAAGATTTTCCATTCTTTTAATTGAGAGACAGAACTGTCCCCTCCGACTACACACAGAGCTCGATTCACTCCTAAAAGAGACTTATGTTTGTTTGAAGTGTTTGAATAACGTTTCTGTCTCTAAATTTTCCTGTGTATCTGTGGAACTTTGTGACCTAAGTGTGACAGCGTATGTGGATTTCACTTTCACCAAACAACAAATCTTTTAATTCCCGCGGATACGCCTCTTCATTGGGAAGAAACACAATTCGTTCTCTTTTCGCTGTTCTGTTATTTAACCGAGTAATAATTTCCATTTGTTTGTGCTAATGCAATCTTTACTATCATTTTTTTGAGACTTTCGAATTTTCCTACTTCCATTATCTGTAACCTGCTCTGCATGTGTATCGCGCTGTTTTGGAATTCTTTACGACGTTCTACTTTGTCATCTATTCTTTGTCTTTTTCCGGCTCCGAGCATGGTTAAATCTCTTGGCACTGTGGACGCTAGGGGCGCTGTTGCCCCGTGGAACCCACCAGACAGACGTCCAAGACACATATTTAAAACACCAACAAGATTCTTTAATAATAATTTTTCAATAAAGTGCACAAAGCACCGCACACTCCACAATTCTCAGTAATAATAATCACCAATACAATAATCACAATAACGAATCCTCCACATCCAGCAGCTCCATCACACTCCCACCCAAGTCCGGCTCAGTCTGCTGGGGTTTCCCACAGTCCTTTTAAAGTCTATGACCCGGAAGTATTTCTTCTCCGGGTCAACACCACATCTTCCTTTATCAATTGTCCCGGAAGTATTGCGGGCTTCCGTCCTCGTGACCCCGAAGTACTTCCAGGGTGGCGTAATCGTAAAAGTCCCAGGGTTCTTGGTGAGCTCCCCCTGGCGGCACCCAACAGGGCTGAAGATACTGACTCCATGTCCCATGCTGCCTTGCGGGAATCCGAGGAACCATTTCCATCCAGGGGATCTGCCATCTAGCGTCCCGGGTGATGCAGTGCCCTAAAAAGGCTGTCTTCTTTTGTTGAGGGACGTCCCAGCCGGACTGAAACGCCGGCTGTCCATCACAGCACAAAGTCTCATCTCGCGGGACGTGAAAGTGTCTTTCAGAGAAAGTCACATCTCGTCTCTCTGAACAGGTCTCATCTCGTCCCAAGATTTTTTTTATATAATAGGGAGACGATTTCCTGTCTCAAGCTGTAAACCAACTTAGTCCTGGTGCCCTTCCCTTCACAAGTGATAAAATCATCAATACAGCTTGAAACATCTCCTGAATTCCTGCTCAGTTCAAACAGATGGTACTGTGATTAATATTGGTGCAATTCAGAAAAACAGAATGCTTATGATGTTAAGCTGCCCATGCAGGTGTCCTCTTGCTTTGACTTGAGCAAAATATTATGAAAATATAGACCAAAATTTACAGATTTTGCACACCACAACACCACTTTTTAAATCTAGTCACATGTTCTTTAATTCTTATCTACATTATAATCTTAAATTAGAATGACCAGATATTCCGTAACTCAGATGTTAGCTGGGAGAAATTCTTTTCCCAGGGGAACTGGAGAAAAAACAGATAAAGCTTCCTTGTGTTTTTCACAAAATGTACTTGTGTAATCAAAGATTTAGGTAGAGGTACCCATTTCTAGATCAGCTAGCCAATTATCTGTGTGTAACATCATGAGGTACAGAAGCCCACATGCACCTTTTGGCATATACTGTATAATGGCCCGTCCGAGACACAAGAGAAGACAATAGTGGCATCAGAGAGAGCCTCTCCATTGTGTCAGATTTCATTTGCCTGTATGTTGAAGGCGTCATCCATGCTCATCCATACATCAGGTCAACTGCTGAAAACTCCTACTCTGACACAAATAATACCTTTATCTTTACGGGAAAGTATTCTGTAAATCTTTCTGACTTTAAATCAAGGGAGTATTAGGTCTTTACATCCAGATTTTATTATTATTTACTATTTTTAAAATGATCACTTATTTAACTGAGGGAAAATGAAGAGGAAGAAGAAGAAGTTTATTTGGTATTATAATATTCTGTTCTTAAGAATTACCACTTTACCTGCTTCTCAATTTAAATGCTTATTCTAAAATGTTATTGATGAGATCCTGCCAGGTATTGAAGAAGTTTTGCACAGATCCTCTAAGTGCGAATTTGATTATTTCCGTCCATCCATCCATCCATTTTCCAACCCGCTGAATCCGAACACAGGGTCACGGGGGTCTGCTGGAGCCAATCCCAGCCAACACAGAGCACAAGGCAGGGAACCAATCCTGGGCAGGGTGCCAACCCACCGCAGGACACACACAAACACACCCACACACCAAGCACACACTAGGGCCAATTTAGAATCGCCAATCCACCTAACCTGCATGTCTTTGGACTGTGGGAGGAAACCGGAGCGCCCGGAGGAAACCCACGCAGACACGGGGAGAACATGCAAACTCCACGCAGGGAGGACCCGGGAATCGAACCCAGGTCTCCAGGTGTCCCAACTGCGAGGCAGCAGCGCTACCCACTGCGCCACCGTGCCGCCCTCTGATTATTTCCAGTTTCAAATAATATATGGCATCAGTTACCCAGTGACTCTGAATTGGTGAGTTAGGATTCTTCCAGTTGAGCAAAACAAGTCTACGTGTTAATAATGAAGTAAAGGCAATTCCAGTTTGTTTGTCCTTCTCCACTTAAAGCCCCTCTGTGAGCCCACCAAACACAGCTGTTAGTGGATTAGGATGGATTTCTCGATGCATGCTCAATAATCCAGGTTAGGAAATCCTAGAAATTTGATTCTGTTCATCTGGACAAAGTTTTTAAGTGGGAGAAATATTTCGAGACTTATCCAAGTCTCTTCCTCAGTCTCAATTGACTGCAGGTTTCCCCAACCTTATAAACAGTACCTTTGCTTAATCACAGAGACTAGCACCATTGACAAAGGGCCAGTTAATCAGTGATATGCAAATTGTCCACTGATTAGTAGTAGTGTGAACCATTCATAGAGGGTTGAGGAATGGCTGCAATCACAGCATTGTAAGATGGCGACAGATGTACCCTTAGGCCCCCTCCAGTTACGCAGTTAAGTGCCAGGAGGAGTGCCGTGAATTGCACATCGGGGAAACCAAGCAGCCACTGGCTAAGCGCATGTCACAACACAGAAGAGCTTCCTCGTCAGGCCAGGACTCCGCAGTCTATTTACATCTACAGGATAGTGATCACTCCTTTAAAGATGAAGAGGTGCACATCCTGGACAGGGAGGAGCGCTGGTTTGAGAGAGGAATCAAGGAGGCCATTTACGTGAAAAAGGAACGACCATCTCTGAACAGAGGAGGGGGCCTAAGGGTACATCTGTCGCCATCTTACAATGCTGTGATTGCAGCCATTCCTCAACCTTCTATGAATGGTTCACACGTCTACTAATCAGTGGACAATTTGCATATCACTGATCAACTGGCCCTTTGTCAATGGTGCTAGTCTCTGTGATTAAGCAAAGGTACTGTTTATAAGGTTGGGGAAACCTGCAGTCAATTGAGACTGAGGAAGAGACTTGGATAAGTCTCGAAATATTTCTCCCACTTAAAAACTTTGTCCAGATGAACAGAATCAAATTTCTAGGATTAGGATGGATTGTGACACCAAGGCTGTCTGATAGGCATTTAAAGATTTTGGTCCAGAACATGTGGCTCAGGTTGAATCTCGCCCTGGAAACATTTTGGACAATTTTAAACGAGAGAGGTGCGCTTGATATATAATTTTGAGTTGAATAATTGTATGCTTTGCACATATGGAGCTCGAGTGAATTCTCTGCATTGCTACCTTCCACTCCCTTTCTGAGATGTTGAGTGAGAGATCCTTTTCCCAATGTCCTCTGGGATCTTTGAAAGGGAGGGACTGTAAAATGGTTTTATATATTGCAGAAATGCTGTCTAAGTCCTCAAGACTGAGCAATATTCTTTCCAGCATAGAGGTAGGTGGGAGGTGAGGAAAATTGGGCAGGTTCTGTTTAACAAAGTTTCTGATTTGAAGGTAGTGAAAGAAATGTGTTGCTGGAAAGTTACATTTGGAGTATAATTGTTCGTAGGATGCAAAGACATTGTCTATGTACAGATCTCTAAGTGATTTAATCCCAAATGTTTTCCAGACATTAAACACTGCATACTTTTGAGTGGGTGGGAAAAGCTGGTTCTCGTGCAGAGGTTCTCTCCCCTCTTTTACTCCATTTACCTTTTTTTCATTTATTAATTTATCTATTTACTTATTTTTACTAGCTTTAAGTTTTACTCTGCTGGCCTAGCTCTCTTTCTTAGGGGTGGGGGTTGATTTGTTTCGAACCTTTTTTTTTATAAAACTAAAGTTATTTGTATGGAATGCTAATAAGATGGCTCTGTGTGGCTGGCCGTCTGCTCGTCTTGCTAATCTATTTTTTAACTTCGTTTTTATGTTTTAGTTTATCTCAACGGCCACTGTCCTACGATCGTGATTCTTTACTTAACATATTTTCTTGCTTGCTTTTCTCTCAATTTTAATCTCCTGATGGGATATAATGTGAACCTCCACCTTTGTTTTATTCATCTCCTGACTTCTTCACCTGGACGCTGGTGTTCACCTGTATCAGTGAACTGAATGCCTCTCGGAGACCCAAATGCACTCGCCGCTGCCGTGGAAAAAGAGCCGGTATTGCTGTTAAACAACACCGACTCAAGTTCCAGAGCTTGGATTCCCGATGCCTGCGAGTCGTCTATGATCCATCTTCTCCTGCACAGGACTCCATCCCTGGTCCATGGGCGCTGGATACCGGATTTCATTTCTCCATCTCAAGGCGGCATCACTCTTCCTCTGTGTGCTCTCGGGGAGTAACCGCTGCTAATCTTCGCACGCTCGTCACGCAGCGAGCTCTTCTACTTCTATCAAGGCTGCTCTTTTGAATGTTGAGATCAGTGTCTAATAAAACTTTTATTCTGCAAGACTTTATTATCTCAAATAATCTGGATTTCTTTTTCATGACTGAGACCTGGATTGTAAATGGTGACTCTTCATGTTTTACTGACTTGGTACCATCAGGTTATCCATTTTTAAACTCTCCTCGTCTGACTCGTCGTGGTGGGGGCATTGCCACTGTTTTTATAAGTATGTTCTTGTGTCAGAGCCTTACAAAAGGTCCGCCTAGTAGCTTCGAACTGCAACTCTTCAAAGTGTGCAGCTCCCCTTCTTTATTGTTTGCCGTGGTTTATAGACCTCCTGTATTTAATGATATCTTCATTTCTGAATTCTCAGATCTCCTGGCTGATATCATCCTCTCCCATGACAAAGTATTTATTGTTGGTTATTTTAACATTCACGTTTGTTATCAATCGAAACCTTTGGTTAATGACTTTTTATCACTATTGGACTCATTTGATTTTATCCAGCATATTAATATGCCAACTCACTCTCTCGGTCACACCCTTGATCTCGTTCTTACACGTGATATTTCAGTTAATAATATTGATTTATGCGATGTTTCTTTTACTGATCACTTTTCTATAATGATGGATTTGAACATTACTGTTGATGTTCCTACTACTAGTTGTGCTCCATGCTGTTCTCGCTTTATAAATTCTTCTGTTATATCCGATTTTAAAACCATATTCTCTAGTCTTGATGTACATGTTCAATATGAGGGTATCGATGATTCTGTCTTAGAATTTGTTTCTTCTTGTTAAACGGTTTTAGGCTCAATTGCTCCGCTCAAGATACGCTGTAATAAGGGAAGACCTACTCCCTGGCTAAATGAAACCACACGATCGCTTCGCCTGTCGAAGTGCGGAACAGCGTTGGAAAAAAGATGGACTGATTGTTTCTAAACAGATTTTTAGGACTTCTCTATTCAACTTCCAGGTTGCAATTAAGAAAGCTAAACATGATTTCTTTGTTGATTTAGTATCACATCATTCTAAGAATCCTAGGGTCTTATTTAATTCAATTAATGCGGCCATTCACCCTCATTCTGTGACGGGATTAAATAGTACTGTTCTTTCATGTGAGCAATTTCTTTCATTCTTTGTCAGTGAACTGGATACAATCCGCTGTAGTATTGTTCCAACTGGCTATGAACTTCCTACTGTTAATCATGGCATTGTCTTGGAATCTTTTGATCAAGTCTCACTTTCACAATTAAAAAGAACTATTGACACCCTTAAACCTACTCTCAGTTCTCTGGATATTGTACCACCACACCTCTTAGTGGAAGCCTTTGATGTTTTGGGTCCATCTTTACTAGCCATTATCAATGATTCTATTAGTGCAGGGGTTGTGCCCTCATTTTTTAAACATGCTGCAGTGCATCCCTGTCTAAAAAAGGAAGAACTAGATCCTGGAGTTTTAGCCAATTTTCGCCCGATTTCCCAATTGCCATTTCTGGCTAAAATATTAGAAAGAATTATTTATAATCAATTGGTTGATCACCCTAACTCCAATAATTTATTTGAGATCTACCAGTCTGGTTTTAGGCGTTATCATGGTGTTGAGACGGCCCTCCTGAAAGTATTCAATGACATCTTTATTATTACTGACTCAGGTAGCGCTGCAGTCCTTGTCCTCCTTGACCTGTCCGCTGCCTTTGACACTATTGACCATGAGATATTGCTGTTGCGGCTTGAACATCTTGTTGGGCTTAAAGGGGCTGCTCTTAACTGGTTCAGGTCATATTTAACTGGTAGACACTTTTCAGTGACATTAAATTCCTCTTTTTCATCTACTGCTCCTCTTAAATCTGGTGTTCCTCAGGGATCCATTTTGGGTTCTATCTTATTCTCTATATACCTTCACCCTATTGGAGCTATTTTAAGGAAATTTAATATTGCTTTTCACTGCTATGCTGATGACACACAGGTTTATATTCCCGTGTGCATCTCTGCAATGAATCAACTGCACAACTGTCTTTCTGAACTAAGACCCTGGATGGCTAATAATTTTCTTGATCTGAATCAAAATAAAATGGAGGTGCTTATAGCGGGTCCATCAGCTAAAGCCCAAATTGGTCTTGGACTTCTCGGCTCTTTCTCTGTCTTTTGCAAACCTCAAGTCCGCAATCTTGGTGTTATTTTTGATAGTAACCTCTCTTTTGAGAAACAAGTTAATTCTGTAGTCAAGAGTTGCTTTTCCCAGCTTCGTCTTTTAGGTAAGATCAAGCCTTTTTTTTATCTTCTAGGGATCTTGAGGATACTACTCATGCTTTTATCTTTTCTCGCCTTGATTACTGCAACTCGCTGTATTCTGGGATTAGCAAATCCCTGATACGCAGGTTACAGTTGGTCCAAAATGCTGCCGCTCGCTTTCTGGTTGGGGCAAGAAAGTCTGACTCTGTTTCTCCAATATTAGCTTCTTTATACTGACTACCTGTCAGTTCTCAAATTGATTTTAAAATCTTGTTGCTAGTTTTTAAATCTTTACATGAGCTTGCTCCTGCCTATTTATCTGAATTGTGCGCTTTTCACCAGCCATCTAGAGCAGGGGTGTCGAACTCCGGTCCTGGAGGGTTGCAGTGGCTGCAGGTTTTCATTCTGACCATCTTCTTCATTAGTGACCAGTTTTTTTGCTGCTAATTAACCTCTTTTGCCTTAATTTTAATTAACTTGACTCAGCTCCTTTGTTGTTTCTTTTTCCTTAATTAGCAGCAAAACAATAATGAGACACAAAACGAGCTGCCCACACGACCAGCTATCTACAATATCTGAAAATAAAGAAAGGTGAAGGTCTCAGTAAGACTGATCTCTCAGATCACCAAAACATTTTGACGGTGTTCTTAGAAAAAAACAGAAAATCAACAATTTTGGAAATGTCTGCTGTAGCAGAATGAAAGCAGCAACAAGTCATGGAATTAAAGAACGAGTTTAATTAACAGCAAGAATCAGCTTCTCATTAAGAAACTGGTTGGAGTGAAATTGGTTAGAAATTGAAGACCCAATTTAGCTGGTCATCTGTTGGCTCGTTTCACATCTAATTTCTGTTTGACTGTCATTTAATGAAGAAATTAATCAAGTCAGAGCACTGAATCCTTAAAAAAAGGCTATTAAAACAAAGGCAAATGAGTTAATTAGCAGTGAAAACTGGTCACTGATTAGGAAAAGGGTTAGAATGAAAACCTGCAGCCACTGCGGCCCTCCAGGCCCAGAGTTCGACACTCCTGATCTAGAGTGCTTAGATCTTCTGGTCAGTTGTCTCTTGTTGTCCCTCGTACCAAGTGTAAAACTAAGGGGGACAGACCGGGCTTGTGCAGCTGCTGCTCCTCGCCTGTGGAACTCTTTACCTCATCACATAAAGGAGCCGTCTACAATTGAACTGTTTAAAACAAGATTAAAGACTCATTTCTATTCACTGGCTTTCCGTGACCATACTGATGGTTTCCTCATTGTGATTATGTAATCTTACTTCTATTTATTATTTATTTTATTTATGTTAATTTATTTTATTTCTATTTATGTTAATTGTATGTTTTTTTTCTTCTTTTATTGTAAAGCATTTTGGCCACAGCATTCCTATGTTGTTTTAAATGTGCTATATAAATACAGTAATCCCTCCTCGATCGCGGGGGTTGCGTTCCAGAGCCCCCCGCGAAAGGTGAAAATCCGCGAAGTAGAAACCATATGTTTATATGGTTATTTTTATATTGTCATACTTGGGTCACAGATTTGTACAGAAACACAGGAGGTTGTAGAGAGACAGGAACGTTATTCAAACACTGCAAACAAACATTTGTCTCTTTTTCAAAAGTTTAAACTGTGCTCCATGACAAGACAGAGATGACAGTTCCGTCTCACAATTAAAAGAATGCAAACATATCTTCCTCTTTAAAGGAGTGCGCATCAGGAGCAGAGTCTGTCAGAAAGACATAGGAAAGCAAACAAATCAATAGGGCTGTTTGGCTTTTAAGTATGCGAAGCACCGCGGCACAAAGCAGTTACAATGAAGGCAGCAGCTCACACCCCCTCCGTCAGGAGCAGAGAATGTCAGAGAGAGAGAGAAAAACAAACAATCAAAAATCAATACGTGCCCTTCGAGCTTTTAAGTATGCGAAGCACCGTGCAACATGTCGCTTCACAAAGCAGCTGCACAGAAGGGAGCAACGTGAAGGTAATCTTTCAGCATTTTTAGATGAGCGCCCATATCGTCTGGGTGTGCGAACAGCCCCCCTGCTCACACCCCCTCCGTCAGGAGCAGAGAAAGTCAGCGCAAGAGAGAGAGAGGACAGTAAAAATCAATACGTGCTGTTTGATCTTTTAAGTATGCGAAGCACCGTGCAGGAAACATATCGCTTGATAAAGTAACCATATGTAAGCCCAGCAAAGAAGAGAGCAATGTGAAGGTAATCTTTCAGTGTTTTTTGAGGAGCGGCCGTATCCTCTAGGGGTGCAAAGAGCCCCCGTGCACACAATATATTTGAGGAGTTTTATTTAATAGGTAATACGCACTCTGATTGGGTAGCTTCTCAGCCATCTGCCAATAGCGTCCCTTGTATGAAATCAACTGGGCAAACCAACTGAGGAAGCATGTACCAGAAATTAAAAGACCCATTGTCTGCAGAAATCCACGAACCAGCAAAAAATCCACGGTATATATTTAAATATGCTTACATATAAAATCCGCGATAGAGTGAAGCCGCAAACGTCGAAGCGCGATATAGCGAGGGATTACTGTAAATTGACATTGACATTAAAAAAAAAAATAGCGCTTTACATTTCTATATTTTGTCTGTACATCTTAAGTGATTAAAATAAAAAAGTAAATAAATGACCCCTGGCGTGGGGAGATTTCTACATTCTTTCTTACAGGGTTAGCTGGCTGAAGGAGACGCCCCAACAGAGAACCACAGAGAAAGAATTGCACATCGTTGGTTGGTAAGTGGCAATAGCCAAGGTGTATCAGTCTCCATGTGTTTAGGTTATTCTTGGGGATCAAGGTTTGTTAGCCTTTAGATCTACAGTAGGTCATCTCCAAGGACACAAAAATAGGTGCGTCAGCCTTTATGTGCAGTATCTAGGTCAGGGTTTTTTAAACTATTTTAGTTCAAGAGTTGCCGCCTTTGGGTTGCGAATCACCATTGCATTTATTGGGAATGGGTGGTGAATGGTTTGCAAAGTGTGTCATGGTTGGTCAAGGTGGGCCATTTAAGCTGCAATTCTGAAAGGGAAACCATGCAGGTGATGAGGAGTGCCTGGTCTTTGTCAGACATAATGCTTGGGTGTCTGTCTAAAATTCTGTTTTTGTCTCATCAGACCATAAAGTCTTTGTCCTAATGTTCTCTGGGTCTTTTATCCAAGAGTGACTTCTGTCTAACCACTCTGCCATAAGCACATGATAGATGGGATGCTGCTAAGATGGTCATCCTTCCAACAGGTTCTCCCATCTCAGCGTACAACTTGTGACCACTTGGTTTTTGGTCACCTCCCTGAACAAGGCCCTTCTTGCCCAGTTACTCAGTTTGGCCTGGCAGTTCCAAATTTCTTCCATTCCATAATTACTGAGGCAAGTGTGCACCTGGGAACACTCAAGCTTTCCAAATGGCTTTGTACCCTTGCCATCAGGACTTGAAGTGGGCCAGTACTCACTGGTACGTGGTACCGGCACCTCATTGAATAACTACCTAGAGTACCAGCACCTTTTTTTTTTTTTTTTAGAGTATTGGTGATCACTACTAACACTATTGTAACAGGTGTCTGGTCACACTCACAGGATATCTAACTTAGACACCATTAAAATATCCGACTACGCCACCCAGTTTTATTAAGAGACTGGGAACTGTTGAAATTTACTGATAATAGCACACAGGGTTCTTTAAATTGGGCGGTGAGTAAACACACAATGAAAGACAACAGTAATTTCAGGAAAAGCAACAGTAACTTCTATTACAGAAGACAATAAAGTACATTAAAAAAATAAATGAACATAACAAAAAAATCAAGGTACGAAATTCCTTTTTTTAAAAAAGGAAAGCACACAGTCCACACCCTAAAAGTCCGTTAAAAACAAGAACTGGAGGATACAACCTTTAGTGGTGCAGAGTCCAGTTTGCGCACTGTGTTACCCCAACACTTAATCATTCAACTGTCCACGGATGCACTCTGTTCACCGGACACTCGTTTCTCAACAGAAGTTGTGTCAAATCGTTGAATGCTTGTCAGCATCTCTTCGTCGTTCCTTTTCTCCACTCTCGGCCTCTTGTGTTGCTGTGACCTAGGCACGCCTCATTACTCATCTGCCAGCTTTGCTTGGTCCTTTCATGCGGCTTCCCTCTCTCACTGGACCCACAACTGGCGTCTCCTTGTGGAGCTGTCTCTTCCTCCCTGGAAGTAAGTGTTGCCATCCTTGTGCCTCACGTCGTGCCAGTCAGGTACCCTCGTCTGCCTACGAGCCCCTGTGCTCTGTCCGAGTGTCTTGGCAGCGTTCTGAGTGGACCGTCCCTTTCTATGCCTTCTCCTGCCCAGTAGTTTAAATCTCCTTCAGTCCCTGCCATTGTCAGTCCTGGACAATCGGTTTAATCAATGGCACGTCTAAATTTCCTGGGTTTAACAATTAATGAAAACACAAGTTAACAAAATGTATTGTTACCAACCATTAATGAGTACAGATGTGCTGATTAGAAACCAATATTGTCAAACATGTTAATTTTTAAGTCAGGTAAATACAGACATCCTCCAAGGAAGGAGCAGTTCTGTTATCACAACTTGGTATTGTTTGCAATCTCAACTAGCCAAAGACTTCAAAGCGATGACTCCTTTGCAAGACAGCAAATACCGACATCCTGCAGACAGCCTTTTAACTTCTCACCCCCAGTCCCAACAATGGGCGCCTAATGGAACCTTCCAGTGTACAAAAAATGTCCCCCTCTGACTCTATATTGCACCGCTCGAAGTTTCACAGGGGACCTACTTAGAGTACTGGTACCTTTCCTTAACATAGTGGAGTATCACGGTGCTTCAATTTTCATGTGGCACACTCTTCAGTCAAATGTTTCTGTATCGCTGTGCTCAAGAGGACCCTCACTCTTTGATCAAATGTTAACAAAGAACCACCATTAATTCGGTTACACTTCATGCGCAGCTTGCACTGATCTGTGCATCACCACAATTTCATCATGGAGGTCTACAGAGAGTTTTTAGGGCTTTACGAGTTGATTGTTGTCCTAACGTGCTGGGTGAATTGTTGGACCTTCTATACACAGGTACACGTCTGCTTTTCTAAATAATGTCCAATCAGTTGCCACAGGTGGACTCCAAACAAGGTCTAGACACACCTCAATGAGAATTATAGCAAATGGGATGGAACCGAGCACAATATATACTGCTCAAAAATTTAAAGGAACACTTTTTAATCAGAGTACAGCATCAAGTTGATGAAACTTCTGGGCTATTGATCTGGTCAGTTCAGCAGCAGAGGGGGTTGTTAATCAGTTTCAGCTGCTTTGGTACACTAGAGGGGCAACAATGAGACGACCCCCAAAACAGGAATGAATGGTTTAACAGGTGGAGGGAGGCCACTGACATTTTTCCCTCCTCATCTGTTTTGTCACTCATTTTGCATTTGGCTACGGTCAGTGTCACTACTGGTAGCATGAGGCAATACCTGGACCCTACAGAGGTGGCACAGGTAGTCCAACTTCTCCAGGATGGCACATCAATACATGCCATTGCAAGAACATATGCTGTGTCTCCCAGCACAGTCTCAAGGGCATGGAGGAGAGTCCAGGAGACAGGCAGTTACTCTAGGAGAGCTGGACTGGGCCCCTCATAGAAGGCCCATAACCCATCAGCAGGACCCACCGGTATCTGCTCCTTTGGGCAAGCAGGAACAGGATGAGCACTGCCAGAGCCTAAAAAATGACCTCCAGCAGGCGACTGCTGTGAATGTCTCTGACCAAACAATCAGAAACAGACTTCATGAGGATGGCCTGACATCCTCTAATGGACCCTGCGCTCACTTCCTGGCACTGTGGAGCTCGATTGGCATTTGCCATAGAATACCAGTATTGGCAGGTCCACCACTGGTGCCCTGTGCTTTTCACAGATGAGAGCAGGTTCACCCTGAGCACATGTGACAGACATGAAAGGGTCTGGAGAAGCCGTGGAGAACGTTATGCTGCCTGTAACATCGTTCAGCATGACCAGTTTGGTGGTGGGTCAGTGATGGTCTGGGGAGGCAAATCCATGGAGGGACACACAGACCTCTACAGGCCTAACAACGGCACCTTGACTGCCATTAGATATCATGATGAAATCCTTGGTCCCATTGTCAGACCCTATGCTGGTGCAGTGGCTCCTGGGTTCCTCCTGGTGCACGACAATGCCCGGCCTCATGTGGTGACAGTATGCAGGCAGTTCCTGGAGGATGAAGGAATTGATACCATTGACTGTTCCCCACACTCACTTGCCTGACCCAAATCCAATAGAACACCTCTGGGACATTATATTTTGGTCCATCTGACACCACCAGGTTGCACCTCAGACTGTCCAGGAGCTCAGTGATGCCCTGGTCCAGATCTGGTAGGAGATCCCCCAGGATGACTCAACCCCCCCAAAACGTTACCAGGCATGCATACAACCATGTGAGGCCATACAAACTACTGAGTACAATTTGGAGTTGCTGCAATGAAATTTGGGCAAAATGGACTCGCCTGCCTGCTGCATCATTTTTTTCCTTTGATTTTCGGGGTGTCTTTAAATTCAGCCCTCTGTAGGTTGATCATTTTCATTTCCATCAAACGATGTGGCATCCATTCGTTCCTAACACATTACCATATCAGTAGAGATTTCCAGCAGGATTTTTTGTTCCCATTGAGATCTGATGTGTTTTCAAAGTGTTACTTTAATTTTTGCCTACACTCCTCCTCAGGGTTTGTCCTCTTCCTCCTGACTCAGGCCTTTGAGTGATGGTGACTGGCTCCTTTTATAGGGCACCCGAAAGGAATCCAGGTGCCCAACAAGCTTCTTCTGGCAGCTCTTCCGGGTTTGGTGGAAGTGTTGCCTAATAGGGCCCTGTAAAAGTCCAGGCACCCCATGGTGGTGGCCATTAACATTTTCTTTAAAAAAATGCCATAGTTTGAGTTTGTTTGCCGTCGAAGCTTTGTTTACAATTTTTTACTTCAAATGTCAACAAAACATGTAATTCAGAAAGGGGTGTCCAAATTTTTTGCACAGCACTCTCTCCATCATCTTTTACCTGCTTCATCAGAGAGGCAGTTGGTCGCGACATGAAGTACTGCTGAATCGTGCAGTGCCATATGAGGACATTCTGTGGTTTAGGGTCTCTCAGCTGCTAATGTTAATCTGGACTTGTTTTAGGCATTCAGGCTGTCTTTGAACCTCTTTCTCCGGCCACCCTGGGTTCTCTTTACTTTGCTTATCTAGAAATAGAAGACTATCTCAAAGAAAAGGCAGTCGGGCATTCTGATTCAGGGGCCTATCCACTAGAACTGGATTTACCAGATCATAGCTTTGATGCTGCTTGTTTTTGCCTTGGTGAGGACTCTGGAATTTTTTTGGTGATCTTCCCAGCTGATTGTGAGAATCTTCCATAGGCAACACTGGTGGAATCTTAACAGTTTGCAGGTAACAACAATAAATAACACAGGTCACACTAGTATAGAGGAAAGTATAGTCATGGCAGAAATTATCGGCACCCCTGGAATTTTCCTTGAAAACGCACCATTTCTCCTAGAAAATTGTTGCAATTACAAATGTTTTGGTATACACACGTTTATTTCCTTTATGTGCATTGGAACAACACAAAAAAAACGGAGAAAAAAAGCCAAATCTGACATCATTTCACACAAAACTCAAAAAACGGGCTGGACAAAATTATTGGCACCCTCTACTTAATATTTGGTTGCACGTCCTTTGGAAAAAATAACTGAAATCAAGCACTTCCTATGACCTTCAACAAGCTTGTTACACCTCTCAACTGGAATTTCCGACCACTCTTCTTTTGCAAACTGCTCAAGGTCTGTCAGATTTGAAGGGCGCCTTCTCCCAACAGCAATTTTGAGATCTCTCCATAAGTGTTCAATCGGATTTAGATCCGGACTCATTGCTGGCCACTTCAGAACTCTCCAGCGCTTTGTCTTCAACCATTTCTGAGTGCTTTTAGAGGTATGTTTGGGGTCATTGTCCTGCTGGAACACCCGTGACCTCTGACGCAGACCCAGCTTCCTGACACTGGGCCCTACATTGCGCCCCAATATCTTTTGGTAGTCTTCAGATTTCATGATGCCTTGCACACAGTCAAGGCATCCAGTGCCAGAGGCAGCAAAACATCCCCAAAACATCTTAGAACCTCCACCATGTTTGACTGTAGGTACTGTGTTCTTTTCTTCGTAGGCCTCATTCCGTTTTCTGTAAACAGTAGAATAATGAACTTTACCAAAAAGTTCTACCTTGGTCTCATCTGTCCACAAGACGTTCGCACAGAAGGATTTTGGCTTCCTCAAGTACATTTTGGCAAACTCCAGTCTGGCTTTTTTATGTTTCTGTGTCAGCAGTGGGGTCCTCCTGGCTCTCCTGCCATAGCGTTTCATTTCGTTCAGATGTCGACGGATAGTTCGAGCTGACACTGTTGCACCCTGAGTCTGCAGAACAGCTTGAATATGTTTTGAAGTTGATTGGGGTTGTTTATCCACCATTCAGACTATCCTTCGTTGCGGTCTTTTATCAAATTTTCTCTTCCGTCCACGTCCAGGGAGATTAGCTACAGTGCCATGTGTTGTGAACTTCTTGATTATGTTGTGCACAGTGGACAAAGGAACATGAAGATCTCTGGAGATGGACTTGTAGCCTTGAGATTGTTGATATTTTTCCACAATTTTTGTTCTCAAGTCCTCAGACAATTCTCTGCTCTTCTTTCTGTTCTCCATGCTTAGTGTGGCACACTCGGACACACAACAGAAAGGTTGAGTCAACTTTTCTCCATTTTAACTGGCTTCAGGTGTGATTGCTATATTGCCAGCACCTGTTTCTTGCCACAGGTGAGTTCAAACGAGCATCATATGCTTGAAATAAAACGATTTACCCACAATTTTGAAAAGGTGCCAATAATTTTGTCCGGCCCATTTTTGGAGTTCTGTGTGACATAATGTCAGACTTGGATTTTTTTTTCTCTGTTTTTTTGTGTTGTTCCAATGCACATAAAGGAAATAAACATGTGTATACCAAAACATTTGTAACTGCAATAATTTTCTGGGAGAAATGGTACATTTTCTGGGAAAATTCCAGGGGTGCCGATAATTTCGGCCATGACTGTAGTAATAAAAGAGCAAGGTGCTGAAGAGACTCCCATCAGAGCAGTATTTGATCTTGACACCACATGGAGAACAGCTAAAGATCAGAAGCTGAGTAAAATAAGTTTTGAAATTGATACAACTCGACACTAAGGAAAAGGTTTGGGGCAAGCCACTCGTGTACTTCAATCTCGGCTGCAAAAGGCAAAATTTGTAGTACAGTTGTGTACAGAATTGAGTCCAAGATCGAGCTGATTACAGAGGGAAGTTGTTGGGGTTTTAAGGCAGGTCAGCAGAAGTGACGTCATTGGTGGCTGGAACCAGAAGTGACACCTTTGTGGCCAGAACCAAGAGTGATGTCTGTTTTCCTCTAGGGGGCACTAGCTCCCTGGTTAGAATAAGTTCTTTTTTAATTGTGGCGTCGTAAGTAACCCGAAGTAATATCCATCCATCCATTTTCCAACCCGCTGAATCTGAACACAGGGTCACGGGGGGTCTGCTGGAGCCAATCCCAGCCAACATAGGGTGCCAACCCACCACAGGACACACACAAACACACACACACCAAGCACACACTACAGACAATTTACAATCGCCAATCCACCTAACCTGCATGTCTTTGGACTGTGGAAGGAAACCAGAGCGCCCGGAGGAAACCCACGCAGACACGGGGAGAACATGCAAACTCCACGCAGGGAGGACCCGGGAAGCGAACCCAGGTCTCCTAACTGCGAGGCAGCAGCGCTACCCACTGCGCCACCATGCCGCCCCCCAAAGTAATATTATAGATATAATATTAAAAGATGATATCCCTCCCTTAGTGATACAGTGGTAAGAAATCACATAGGAGAAATAACTTAGCTTTCTTTAATGACGATTTATGCGGCATTACAGACGAGGAAGCCATGACAAGACTTTTCACCGAAGTGGGATCTCGATGTATACAGTCTGCCATTTTCTTTGCTGCACTGGAAGGGTTTTCGGGATCGGATGACGTTATCTCCCATCCATCCATTGGCTTCAAAGTTGTGCCGGGCAATGTTCCAAGGTTTTATACCGGTGCAGGCTTTAATTTAGATAAATCATGCCATTCCAAACAAGGAAAAGAAGATCCAATGTCATAATGACTCTGACACTCAGAAATAGTACAACGTTCATTTTCGTAGTTGTCCCTTTCTTGTCTTCTAATGCTTGCCTAGCAGTTCTAAATGATGAGCCCCTGTGTGATAAATCTGGCCTTGTGTTAGCTGTACATGTGAGAAGAAGCAGATTTATGAAATATTTTTTGTGCAGAGCACAGTGACATATTAAACATATAAACTAATTACAATGTCTTCATGGCCGGAATCGGAAGTGATGTCATCGGTCTCAGGCAGAATTTCCTGTATTTGATCTGCAGGAATATCAGGGGAAAGTTTAGCGCACCCCGCCGCCCCCTGGCCAGACATGGAATTACCTTTGATTGGACCCTCTAGCTATCTCCCATGCATACGTGTGTGATAAGGTACACTGCCTTCAGAAAGTATTCAGACCTTTCATTGATTCACATTTTGCTTTGTTTCAGTCTTATGCTAAAATCATTTAAATTAATTTTCTTGCTCATCAAACTACAGTCAATAACCCAGAATGACAGTGTGAAGACGAGATTTTAGAAAGTTTTACAGATTTATTAAAAATGAAAAACTGAAATCTCACATTGACACAAGTATTCAGACCCTTTGCTATGACACCTGGAATTTGACCCAGGAGTATCCCATTCTATTGATCCTCATTGAGATGTTTCTGCGTCTTGTTTGGAGACCACCTGAGGTCAATTTAATCGATTGCACATCACTTGTCAAGTTACACATCTACTGTATCTATAGAAGGTCCTGCTTGTTGAGCAAAAACCAAGCCATGAGGTTGAAGGAACTGCCTGCAGAGTTTAGAGACAGGATTGTGTCAAGGTATAGTTCTGGGGAAGGCTACAAAATTTCTGCAGCACAAAGAGATGCAGGTTAGGTGGATTGGCAATTCTATTCTCTGTGTACGCGCCCTGCCCAGGGTTTCTTTCCTGTCTTGCTCCCTGTGTTGGCTGGGATTGGCTCCAGCAGACCCCCGTGACCCTGTAGATAGGATATAGCGGGTTGGATAATGGATGGATGGACTTAAGATTTCCAAGAGCACAATGGCCTCCATAATTCTTAAATGGAATAAGTCAGGAACAAACATGATTCTTCCAAGAGATGACTGCCCAGCCTAACTGAGCAATCAGGAGACAAAGTCCTTGGTAAAAGGGGTGACTAACAATCTGGTGGTCACTGTGGCTGAGCTCAAAAGAGCCTGTGTGGAGACGGGAGAAACCTCCAGAAGGATGATCTCTAATGCAACACTCCACTAATCTCGAGAGTGGCCAGACAACACCTCAAATCCAATTAGAGTTTTGCAAAAAGACACCTAAAAAGCTCTCAGACTATAAAAAACAAGATTTCCAGGTCTGATGAAACCAAGCTGGACTTGTTTGGTCTGAATTCTAAGTGTTATGTCTTGAGGAAACCAGGCAGTGGTCATCACCTGTGCAGTACCTCTCCAATGGTGAACATTGTGGTGGAAGCATCATGTTGTGGGGTTGAGGTCTAAGTGACTAGTCATGATTGAGGAAAAGCGGAGCAGAGCAAAGTACAGAGATATCATCAAAGAAAACCAGCTCTAGAGTGTTCTGGACATCAGACTGGGCTGAAGGTTTACATTCCAACTGGATAATCACCTTAGGACAACACAGGAGTGGGAATGTCCTTGAATGGCCCAACCACAGCCCAGACCTCAAGCTAATTGAACATCTCTGAAAAGACCTGAAAATAGCTGACCACCCACAGTCTTTATCCAACCTAACAGAGCTTCAGAGGATCTAAAGAGACGAATCTCAGGAAAATCCCCAAATCAAAGTGTGTGAAGTGTGTCTGCGCTCCAGTTTCCTCCCACAGTCCAAAGACATGCAGGTTAGGTGGAGTGGCGATTCTGCATTGCCCCTAGTGTGTGCTTGGTGTGTGGGTGTGTTTGTGTGTGTCCTGCGGTGGGTTGGCACCCTGCCCAGGATTGGTTCCCTGCCTTGTGCCCTGTGTTGGCTGGGATTGGCTCCAGCAGACCTCCGTGACCCTGTGTTCGGATTCAGCGGGTTGGAAAATGGATGGATGGGTGGAAAAAACATATGTTTATATGGTTATTTTTATATATTTTAAGCCCTTATAAACTCTCCCACACTCATAAACATTTCCCGCGCAGTTATACAGCATAAACCCTTTACATTCTCTTAGATATTAGGTAAGATTCGTTGAAATTATGCATGTAAGCACACTATTTATATACTACGCACAAACATATGTATCGTATATCATTGAGTTTTATTTAATACGTAATGATGCCGTAATGGCATCCTACAGCGGTGTAGCTGTTCCCTTCCTTCAACATATCCAAAACTTTTACCTTTTCGGCAATCGTTAGCATCTTCCGTTGGCGCTTGGGCACGGCCCGGAAGCAGGAGCAGATCGTTTTGGAGACATAACGAAGGGCATCACTAAGCACAAAGATAAACACAAAAGAGCACAAAAGTTAACTCTTTACACAGCGAAACACGTTGATGCTGAATGAGTGAGACGAGATGCTGGCTAACGCAAAGCGGGATCGAATGCTGCTGTCCGTCGCTGAGCCAATCAGCACCCAGGAACTTAACCACGTGCTTTGATTGGGTAGCTTCTCAGCCATCTGCCAATAGCATTCCTCGTATGAAATCAACTGGGCAAACCAACTGAGGAAGCATGTATCAGAAATAAAAAGACCCATTGTCTGCAGAAATCCGCGAAGCAGCGAAAAATCCGTGACATATAATATCCGTGATATAAAATCTGTGACAGAGTGAAGCCGCAAAAGTCGATGCGCGATATAGCGAGGGATTACTGTATATTTGATCATGTCTTATCATTTTACATTTTGTGTTTGCCTTGCATGTTGCATCTATTGTGCCAAGTCAAATTCCTAGTACACTTTAGGGTACCTGGCCAATAAATAAAGCCAATTCCTAAAGAACTGTCTGCTACTCAAAATCAGCAAAACCATGGAACTGGTGATTGACTCTCACCCCAACAAACAACCTCTACCCCTGGTCACTATACAGGGAGTGCATGTAGAGGTGGTGCATTGCTACAAGTACTTGGTGGTTCACATCAGTGACAGGCTGGACTGATCTCACAACACAGAGGAAATATAGAAGAAAGGGCAGAGCAGACTCTTCTTCTTTTTGGGAAACGCTTACTCTTTAAATTCTTTTAGGGCGGATGTCGACTTCTGTTGACACAAGGGGTTGAGGATGGATATCAGGGGCAGAGGGCAAAAGAAAGCTGTCAATGTTGATAAAACTCGCTGTTACGTTATAGGTAGTCCCTCTTTGCTCGGAGGACTGTTAGACTCGTTGACTTGACAATGAAACCCTGAGTAGCACAGAGTAAGCACAGAGTAAGCACCATCTAGAATGGCATCGACATCGAGCGAGAGAGCGAAGCAAATGCACAAAGCAAAATACTCTGTGCATATGATTTCTTTCTTTCTTTATTTTTTGCATATTATTGATGAATCGGACTCCGATTTATCAAACTCCGATTTTCGTACAAGTGATCTGGAGATCGAAAACCAGCTGATTGTAGTGCTGGACACGCTCGTACAGCTGGCACGCCAATGAAAACGTTCACCCTAGGAGGATTACACAGACACTTCGAGACCAGCTTTGCAACTGGACTTCACCAAATGACGCTGCCTGCTGCTAGACAATATGGATAAGGAGCCACTCAACTACTTCAAGCCATTTTTTTACCAGAAAGTGCCTTTCAGATTATGAGTGATGGGAGAAACACGTGCGAATAGGAGGCAGCTGAAGGAATACTGTTAACGTGTCCGCCTTGGGGGCGGCGGGGTGCACTGACTCTTTTTCTAAGTCTCCTGCAGACCTTTCCCAGGAAATCCTGCCAGTAGCCGGTGCCTCAGCTCAGAGCATGTCACTTCCGGCCCTGCCCCCTGAGGATGACATCACTTCCGGCCCCGAGGATGACATCACTTCCCCCAGACTCCCTATAAAGCCACTCTCCCCTCATCTGGATTTCAGTTCTGTTTTGGACTTAGTCTTGTAAACTACTCTGGTCTTACAATTTACTTTTGCAGCCAGGAACATATTATATGGGTGGCTGCCCCAAACCTTTATCATGTCTGGACTTTCTTTTTGTCACAATGCATACTGTAGTGACAACATAAGAATTTTATGTTGATTTATGCGTGAAACCATTACTTTGTGTGTTTTTTTAGAAAACTGTGTTTTTTTGTAAAAATATTCAGCCCTAAGACAAAAGGAAGAAAAAATAATTAGCCCTATAAGAGTTAATGTGGGTAGTGACATCTTCTTCAACTGTATGATGGCCAGTGTGATTTTCTACTCTGCGGCATGCAGGGCCAGTAACATAAATTCAAGAGAGGCCCACCGAATCAACAAACTAATTAAGAAGGCAAGCTCAATAATGGGACACACTCTCGACCCCCTGGAGGTAGTAGTGGAGGAGTGAATGAGGACACAAAATGACAGCCATTATGAACAATGCTGCACATCCTTTCTATGACACACTAACACTAATGCATTATTCAGCAGACGTTGTGTCAAGAGATGCTAATGGGGCACCTGGGACTCCAATATTCCTGAACTGTGCTTCACTGTGACTGTAACTGCCAAGCCACAAGTTTTCTTTCATTTCAGTTTTCTTTCTTTTAAGTCATTCTGGTGTATCACTGAGACAAGTTTATTGTTTGTCATAATATAATAAGAACATCCTAAGTGACAAATGAGAGGAGACCATTCAGTACATCAAGCTTGTTTGTTTAGCTAATAGCTAAGCTGTCCCGATATCTCATCCAGATACATCTTAAAGGCTGTCAAAGCTTCTGCTTCAACTCCATGACTCAGTAGTTTGTTCCAGACTTCCACAACTCTTTGCATGAAGAAATGCTTTCTGGCTTCAGTCCTAAATGCACTTCCCCTTAATTTCTGTTGTTGTCCTCAAGTACGTAATTCTCCTTTGAAAGAATTCTGCTGGACCCACTTTATCAATGCTTTTGAGAATTTTGAAAACTTCCTCTGCTTGAGACTAAACAGGTTTAATTCTCTTGAGTGTGTTAACATGTCCTTATGTCCTGGGATGCATCTGGTAGGTCTCCTCTGAAAACTGCTGCAAGTGCTCAATATCATTATTTATTTATTTATTAAGCATCTGTTAAAAGACAAATTTTCCCCCAGGAGACAAATATCTATCTATCTATCTATCTATCTATCTATCTATAATATAGTGTCTTTTCATATCTATCTATTGTAAGTGCCACAAGGGATGAATGGACATCCCAATCAGGAGAGTGGAAAACTGCAGGTTTTCATTCTAACCCCTTTTTAATTGAGTGCCTTGTTTGTGCTGCTAATTAACTTCTTGTGAATTCATTTTAATTGAATTGCTTTTTTAAGATTTGTTCCCCTGAATTTCTTCATTTCTTTCCTTAAACTGCACCCAAACAGAAATTGAATATGAACTGAGTGAGCCAACAGAAGACCAACTAAGTCAGGGCCTCAAACTCCAACCAATTTCACTCCAACCAGCTGCTTAATGAGGCGCCGATTCTTGTCGTTAATTAAACTCGTTCTTTAATTCCATGGCTTGTTGCTGCTCTCGAGGTGCATTAGCAGACATTTCCGAAATTGTTGATTTTCTCTTTCTAAGAGCACTGTTATAATGTTTAGTGGACCTGAGCAGATCAACATTCCTGAGACCTTCATCTTTCTTTATTTTCAGATATTGTATGATGGTCACAGTTTGCTGGTCCTGTTTTGGTTCATTTTGTAACTCATTATTGTTTGGCTGCTAATTAAGAAAAAGGAAACAATTAAGGGGTCCGGGTTTTCAAGAGCAAATCAATTACAATTAGTTCAAAAAAATGTAATTAGCAGGAAAAACAGGTCACTCATTAAGAAAAGGGTTAGAATGAAAACCTGCAGGCTGTAGACTGGAGCTGGCGACCACAGTCCTAGAGGAACAGACAGACATCCTGGCCAAGAAAGAGAAAGGTGCCAGACCTGAAAAGATCTTCTCGGGAGGATGGACAGACATCCCTACCAGGAAGAAAAAAATTCTTACCTGGGAGTGATGCCCCAGGCAGATGCATAGGCATATAAACGGACAGATTTCTAGGACCTTCCCTGGCCAGGACAAAAGGTAAGGACAGAGAAGAACTGTCTCTGGGGGGTATTTATTCCACTCAGTTGCTAGATGACAGAGGATCTCAATACCGGCACCTATTCTGGAACCGTCAGGGAATGCTGGGAATTGTTCAGGCGAGACGAAGTTGGGAGGTAGGAAGGAAGAAAGGCAGGCAGGAAATAAGGCAACACTCAACTGGAGGAGAACAGTGTGGTGGAGAGAGCAGAGGCGAATTGAAGGAAAGATAACTGTGTTTTTGTGCTTTATATTGAGGTATTGTATAATAAAACAGGTCTTTTTTTGAACCCTGAAGTGTCTTTGTTTGTTTGTGTTTGGGGCTCACTGGCGTCCCTAGCCTTCACTATCTATCTATCTATCTATCTATCTATCTATCCTCAAAAATGTAGTCAAAGGAAATAATCTGGACCATGAACGCTATATCCCCAACTTTTATTGTTGCAGCTTCGAACGTTTCTCTTTGATCATCTAGGAAACAAATAATCATAGCAAAAGCGCCTTGGGATGTTCTGAAATCACACTGGGATTCAGTTGGGGTTTTTGACAAAAGGGAACAGGCGACTTAGCAGCTTTCGGGGGTGAGAGCTGATGCCACTCGCAAATGGTAACTCGTGCTTCCACCATAGCAAGATCTGTAGCTGTAGGTCGTTCAAATAACCTTGACAGGCGTCATTCTCGTTTTCAGTAATATCCTTTGATGGATTATAAATATAACAGCCTGATTTTGAACCACCACTAGTCTGTTAATATTATTTTATTATATAAGCCAACATCTAAAAAAATAAAAATCTACATAAACCTTTTTTTCAAGTTAAAAAGTTTGACGTTGCAGCTGCCTAGCTTCCTGTCTACATACTTTTTATATACTCCTAATTTTAAAAGCACCCACGCACCGCCGTCACAATAACCCCACCTTCAATGGGCTTTCGACTCTGTTCATGGCCTTGTTTGGACTTCTGGGTGGAGAGAGAAGTGGGCGGTGGATCCTCGTCTATTTAGTGAACATGACCGGCGTTATTTGTTCTCCCTACTGTCATTTGCGTTCCTTGTACTGTATGTGGCTGTCCAATAAGAACGGAAAACCACAGACACCAGCTATGCTATTGGTTGAACTTTCAATGTCATAAAAAATATTCGTCCGTCAGTCGCTACTTGATCGTTAACTGACATCTACTTTGGCCAATAGTAATAGCGAATTGCAAAAACTCGCGATATCGCGACCAATAGAAGTTGACTCTGATGCAACCGCCCCATTTGGAGGCAGGGCGTAGCTTGTTTGCTGAAGTCGCAATCACAAAGCTGAGCTGAATGGCAAACAACACGGGATAGAGTAAGATGTTGAAGGTCCGGAAGATGGACACGAAAGTGGCTTCAAGACTGGCAGTGTTTAAAAACACAGTCTTCGCGCGGTAGCCCTTGAATGCAACTAAAGTGCAGATGTGAAAATTTCCAGACCGTCCAAGTAAGTACGAATAGGTTTCTTTAGAATTTTGCAAATGCTGTACTTTTAACAGTGTTGTTCCCCGCAAGGGAGCTTAGAAGCTATACGATTATGTAATGCACTTTAGCCTCACACTGCGGAGTTTATATTCTGTAACTTAAATAGGAAGACACTGGTGAGTGCAAACTTATAGTGGCTATTGGAAAAAGTCGCGATCCGACCTTCCTTATTATTTGACACGTAGCTGCTAAAAACCTAACAAAATCCCTCCCCCACATCCAGTACAGCAGGTGCTGTTCCACGGGCTCTGAACTGCGCGTCTCGTTTTCAGGGTTTATTAAGACTTCAGCAGTGTGTTATTCTTTTACATTTACACATTAAGGTTGACGATTTTTTTTTTTGACGTTTTCAAAACTCGCTGGTGTAAAGCGGTCATAAACTACTTTAGCGATGTCTGCTGTTTGAAGTGTAACGCAGCATTTGTTGATTTTTATTTTTTAATGTCCGAGGCGTCCGTTTTGAATAATTGCTTGGTTTCGAATCAGATGTATTATTCCAGTTAAAATTCTTCTTTTTGGAATTATCTGTCTGTCCGTTCTTTGCACCTGAAGGTATTTTTCGATTAAAGAAGCGGTATTATTAATGAAACATGTCGACGTTTGTAGTGTTACAACGTTAGTATTGAAAGCTGGCGAAATTGGACATATGAACATACTTCTGAATATCGCATAATCGGCATTGATTGCTTTTTCATGTCTATAATTTTGTTCTGTGGACACGGGGGTAAAACAAAATGCATTCTGGAAATACGTCGGTCCAAAGCGACATACAAATTGCAGGTCAATCTACGTTTCTGCAGTGTGTGTGCTGTCAAGTTTTGTGACTCACGCAGTCACAGTGTGACCCTGTCGACTTGTACTTCACAGTATAACACAGGGGTGACAATTGCAGATATCTTGTAGGCCTGCAGTGACCGCAGGTTTTCTTCCCATCTAATGTCTTAACGAGTAACTTATTGCTCCTGCTAATAGAACTAACTTCTTTTCCCTTAATTGCAATGCTCTTTAAGACCCCAAACCCTTAATATTTAAATATTGCTTTTATAAAAAAAAATGTTTTAAACATTCCTGTTGTGGCAGAATGGATGCTTAAACAAGCACTTGAATTAAGTATTGCATTTCACTGATGGGAAGAAGTGGCATCTAATTGAGAAACTGTAGCGTGAAAATGGAGTGTCTCCACAGTTTCAGGCCTCTTTAGTCAGTTGGTCATCAGGTAGGTGGCCATGCACCGGATTATTGCTTGGCTGCTGTTTAAGATTTGCTTAATTTCCCATTGGGATTAATAAAGTATCTATCTATCTATCTATCTATCTAAGATGAAAAAAGGATTCTGAATCTTAAAAATAAAGGTGTAAATCCTTATTTGACTGACACCTTTATTCAAGGCGCTGTACAACATTTGAGATCCAATTTATTGTCATTTTTTCTTCTTTCTATTGGAGTAAGGCAGGTGAAGTGACTTGCTTGTAGTCACACAGTGTCTGTAGCAAGATTTGATTTGAACCCACAACATCAGGGTTTGAACTCCAAAGCCTTAACTAGTATGTCACCCTGCAAACAAATTGTTTTCCATTAGCAGAGATGGTGCTTGTTTTCTAAACGGACGGACAGCGTGACAAAGGATAACAGAAGTGTTCTGACGAATTCATAACATATTTATTGGGATAAAAAAAAATATTGAAATTTACAGAAATTGGAATATTATAGAATGGGTAGGGGAAAACCTTATTTAACCTTTCTAGTGTTGGGCTCCATGGGCGAGGTTTCACTGCCAGTCGTTTAGTACACAAGTACCACAGAAATAATTGATTATTAAGTATGAAAGTGGCTGGGTGAAAAACGTGTATTTACAGTGGCCCCTCCAGGATATGCATCTAACCCTAACACCTAACTCTTGTCATAATACCAGTGCTGTTAAGCACAGGAAAGTGGTTGGCTTATAGGTGTTTATAGCTACTGGCCGCAGTAAACCGTTCAAATAACCTCATGTATGGTTAAGTGACATACGCTTGGTCTTGCAGTGAATGTGTACTACAGAATAGATTAAATTGATAGCCTGGTATTTGTAATGCATGTGCAGTCAGGAATTTATGTAAACTGTCACCATGGGCAATTCTATGAAGTCTATAAATCCTTATTCCTTTTAAATGATACATTCAGTATTTTTCCAGACACCGTTATTTCAATCATTGTATATGTTAATTTGCCACATGAAACAGTTTTCTAAAGTGAAACATATTTAATAAATTAAAAAAAACAAACAAACTCTAGCCTACTCGTGCATTTTACAATGGAGATAATAGATTCCATGGTTTAAATGTGGGGGAAAAAAAAACATTAAACCTTAAATGTTATTGATGTATATTTTGAGATTGCACACCTATTGCAAAACAGCATATCCATGTTGTTTGGCTTGTTTTTCCCCATTTTAAACATTTTTGTCAGATTTAGCCAAATTAAAAGGAGACTGGCTGCGCGCTTCACTGTGCTGCCTGACTACCTCTGCTGCACACTTTCAGGGCCAGGGGTGGGGATTCACTCTGGAAAGTTGTTGCCAAATGTAATTCTTGATGTTTATTATGAGGGAGAATCTAAAAGTAAATGTGACTTACCCCTTAATACCATTAACTGTGGGCAGATGAATATAACAGTTCTGTCACTTCTCCACATAGTCTCCATTTTACACTTCTTGTATCATTCCACTAACTTTTTTTTTATTCCTTGGGAGAAGAACCTTTTTTGGCAGCTTATGAATTCCCGGTCCGTAACACTTCCATAACCGCATCATCAGACTGCATAGAACCTCTAAGTGGACAAAGATGTCATAGTTGCTTGGTGTTAAATCATTGCTGCAAAGGAGATGTGGAAGACATTCAGACTGTCTGACTGTTGAATCGCCTCCACTGGAGACAAAGTCAGAGAGGCGAGATTGCATTGGTTTGGATATGTGCAGAGGAGAGATGCTGGGTATATTGGGAAAAAGATGTGAAGGATAGAGCTACCAGGCAAGAGAAAAAGAGGAAGGCCTAAAAGAAGGTTTATGGATTTGGTGAGAGAGGACATGCAGGTGATGGGTGCGAAAGATCAAGATGGAGAAGACAAGAAGAGATGGAAAAAGATGATCCGCTGAAGCAACCCCTAACGGGAGCAGCCTAAAGAAGAAGAAGAAGAAGCAGCAGCAGCTGTGGCCACTGCATAGTGATGACATATTTTACTTAGACTTTCAAAAAGCATTTGATACAGTTCCACACCAAAGATTAATTCTGAAACTAGAAGCTGTAGGCATCACAGGTGACCTACAAAACTGGATCTGTAGTTTGTTAACCAGCCGGAAAAAAAAAGGGTACAGATAAGAGAAGAATGCTATACACGGAGCAGGGTGATCAGTGGAGTACCTCAGAGGTCTGTCCTTGGACCATTACATTTTTTGATTTGTATTAATGATGTTGATTCTGGTATAGTGACTAAACTTGTGAAATTCACAGATGGCAGACACTGAGGAGAAGCAAAAAGACTTCAAAAAGACCTGGACAAGCTTCAAAACTGGGCAAACACCTGGAAAAGTGAAGTTTAATATAGAAAAGTGCAATGTGCAACATATGGGCAAAAGGAACAGCAATTATAAATACAAGATGGGAGACACTGAGTTGCAGGACGCAACCTCTGAAAAGAATTTAGGAGAGTATCTTGACACGACATTTTCATCGCCTAAGTAATACACTGAAGCATTTAAAAAGGCAATTAAAATGTTAGTGGCAATCGGAAGATTGCTGGTTCAAATCTCATAAATGCCAGAAGTGATTCCACTCCGTTGGACCCTTGAGCAAGGCCCTTTACCTGCAATTGCTCTGTCCTGGGTATGACGTTATGACTCCATAACTGACGTGAAGAGGACTCTATCCCGAGTCAATCCACGCAAGGCTGCAGGACCTGACAACATACCTGGTCATGTGCTCAAAGAATGTGCCAGTCAACTGGTTGGTGTCCTCACAGACATCTTCAACACATCTCTGAGCCTGTCGTCAGTCCCAACATGCTTCAAGTCGACCACCATCATACCAGTGCCGAAGAAGTCATCAGTGACATGCCTGAATGACTACCGACCAGTTGCACTTACGCCAATCATCATGAAATGCTTTGAAAGGTTAGTCATGTCACACATAAAGACTAATCTCCCTGCCTCCCTTGACCCTCTTCAGTCACTCTTCTGCATACCGCTCAAACAAGTCAACTGAGGATGCCATATGCTCTGCCCTTCACCTCTCCCTGACACATCTGGATAAAAAAGACACATATGTCAGGATGCTATTCATTGACTTTAGCTCTGCCTTCAACACAATCATCCCTCAAAAGCTGGTTGTAAAACTGAGCAGGTTGGGCCTGAACACCACCCTCTGCAATTGGATCCTGGACTTCTTGACAGAGAGGCCCCAGTCAGTTCAGATGGGCTACAACACTTCCAGCAACATCACATTGAGCACTGGAGCGCCACAGGGCTGCGTGCTCAGTCCACTGCTCTTCACCCTGCTGACTCACGACTGCACAGCCACGCACAACACCAACCACATCATCAAGTTTGCGGATGATACGACGGTGCTGGGACTGATAAGCAGGGATGATGAAACAGCATACAGAGATGAGGTGGAACGGCTGTCTGCATGGTGTGAAGACAACAATCTACCTCTCAATGTCGACAAGACAAAAGAGATAATTGTGGACTTCAGAAAATCACATCCTGCCCACATCCCACTCAGCATCAACGGTTTAGATGTGGAGACTGTTAAGAGTACCAAGTTCCTCGGTGTGCATATAACTGAGAAACTTACATGGATGCATAACACCCCATCACTAATCAAGAAAGCCCAGCAGAGACCACACTTCCTGAGGCGGCTGAAGCGAGCAAGTCTTCCCCCTTCCATCTTCACCATGTTCTACAGAGGCACCATTGAGAGTGTTCTGACCGGCTGCATCACTGTCTGGTATGGCAACTGCAACATATCCAACCGCAAGCGCCTGCAAAGGATAGTGAAGACAGCAGAGAATATTATTGGGGTGCCTCTCCCTTCACTACAGGACATATTTTACAAAAGCATTGTCCGCAAGGCCTGCAGCATTGTGCAGGACCCCTTGCACCCCTCACATGGACTTTTCACACTTCTGCCATCCAAGAGAAGATACTGCAGCATCAGAGCCAGATCTGCCAGGCTGCAGGAGAGTTTTTACCCCGAAGCTATTAGACTCCTTAACACCATGCTGCCCCCTGGGATCTTACACACGGTTGCAACCACCACTAAAAACAGAACTTTTATACATGCGAGCCACTGTCCTGCAAAGACGAGTGTGCATGTAGAAAAGAACTGAAAATCTGATACTGACCTTTAAGGCTTTTGACAATCTTGATATCCTTCTGCTGTGAAACATTCTGACCTGTCATTGTTTACACGTCTTAAACAACTATTATCATTCACTGATCATTTCTGTGTTACCTATATCTATTATTTATTTATATTATGTATCTTACAAATCAATATTACTGCTACTTCTTTTGTCTTGTCTTTGTGTTTTAATTTTAAATTTAAATTTTAATTCTATTTTTAATTTATTTATTAAACGTCATGTTGTTACACTGTGGACCCTGAGCTTCGCAATTGCGTCTATCTGTATACTTGTGTATGGCTGAGATGACAATGAAGTTCACTTTGACGTTAACCTGCATCCAGTCCTGCAAGTAGGCCCTCCAACCTGCAGAGAAAACTTGGGGGTTGGTGGCAGGATTGGCACTCTAGCTACCATAAAAAAACTCAGTGTTCCATTCCACCTGAACTAGTGTGGTGCTGAGGTGTCACCTGTCACATGGCTGCACTCGGGTCCTAATCAGGGATCCTGAGGTGGTTTGTCATGTGGTGGGTGCGGCAATGTGCTGTATCAGTGTGTGCTCCTAACCTCTGTATCATAAAAACTGTTGAATTTAAGTCAAGGGATGTTATGCTCAAACTGTGTAGTGAAGCGGAAACCTTGACTACCTTTAAGAAGAATTTGGATGAGATATTGGGACAGCTTAGCTGTTAGAATTGTCATGGAGCAACAAGACTGTTTTTGACAGTATTCTCCAACTTTTGCTGCAAATTTCAGGTTTCAGCCCCTCTGCCCAAAAAAAATCTCACTTTGGCACTGGGGCAGTCGTGCAGTGGAGTGTACATTTTAATTTGACCATGGCTTCAACTAGACTAACAGTAGAGCACAGTGCTGTATGTGTTTGAACCTCCCATAAGCCATCGTGAATGTGTTGTATTGCGTCGGTTCTATCCATTGGCGGTTACCGTGTCATTTTCAGATTGTATGAACTTTTTGTTTTACCCTCAGTACTTGTTGATACCCAGATGTGAATTGCTGTTTCTGTTCCGTAGACAAATAGATGGCAATAACTTAAAAAAAAAAAAAAAAAAAAGTCACACTTAAAATTACTCCTATTCTTTTACGATACAGAAGCTTATTTAGGTTTTACACAGAGAAATTGTCTACTGTTTCTGGTATGGTAATGCATGTGTGTTCCTCTGTGGTTTAGTGAGTGAAAGACGAAGTATGCAATCAAGTGACCAAAATTGAACAGATGTTTTGGGGATACATTTAGTTTTACTTGCAGATGTTTTAGAATAGGCAGAATGGTAGCAACTGTGCCGTCATTCCTGCCCCACAGCGCCAGGGTCTGCATGGAGTTTGCGCTTTCTTCCCATGTGCATTTACAAATTTATTGGTGTCAGTGAGTTTACTCACTCTAAAATGGTGTCCTCAGTTCTTTTTTTTTATTATATCTTCAGTAAGAGCAACTCGGCATGCTCTATAAAATCCATTAATTGGTTTATGGCATTTCACTCTTTTACTGTTATATTGTACATTCTGCCTTGTTTTCATTTTTTACATTTTTTTTATTATGCATGCACACAACACACCATGGAAAGTGCAGGTTGTTTTTGTTTTTTATTATAAATACAGTGCATTTTAATTATTATATAAAGAATCTCTCTTGTACACTCTTCACCGCCACACTGGGACTCGGCGTGAATCTCGCTCCATGGGTTATGTAAAATCACACAGAATGTAATACATGAAAAGTAGGTGCCGTTTTGGAGTAAATAGTCCTACGATTTGAATGTCTATCTGTTAGAAGCTATGGAAGAACATAACCGTTGAATAAACAAAGTTGCAGAAGCAAAAGTAGGATAATCACCTGAATATAGGTGTTTTGATGGAGGGTTGTCCACCCATGACACCCACTCTGATGTATCCTTGAGAAAATTGTTCCAAGAATCTGTGATAAACTGTATTAATTCCAGTTTACTTTTGTTGTCACAAGCATGCCTCAGAAATGTGAAATGGACAGCTTCTTCAATCGAAACCTTTGCTAGTTTAAAGTGTTTGTGTTCAGTTCATTTTTAAGGCTTTTTTTCCACATTGGGACCCTGGTACCCATTAGCTTCATTATAAAACAAAAGAACAGGCTAGTTACTACAGGGGGATAAAATTAATGAGCCACAGCATGGAGTTATGGGAAAGAGTAGTGAAAGCTAGGTTAAGAAGTGAGGTGATGGTTAGTGAGCAGCACTATGGTTTCAGGCCAAGAAAGAGCACCACAGATGCGATGTTGATGGAGAAGTTTAGAGAAGGCCAGAAGGAGTTGCATTGCGTCTTTGTGGACCTGGAGAAAGCATATGACGGTGCCTTGAGAGGAGCTGTGGTATTGTATGAGGAAGTCAGGAGTGGCAGAGAAGTACGTAAGAGCTGTACAGGATATGTACGAGGGAAGTGTGACTGTGGTGAGGTCTGCGGTAGGAGTAACGGATGTATTCAAGTTGGAGGTGGGATTACATTAGGGATTGGCTCTGAGCCCTTTCTTATTTGGAATGGTGATGGACAGATGAGACTAGACAAGAGTTCTCGTGGACTATGATGTTTCCTGATGACATTGTGATCTGTAGCGAGGGTAGGGAGCAGGTTGAGGAGACCCTGGAGAGGCGGAGATATGCTCTAGAGAGAGGAGGAATGAAGGTCAGTAGGAACAAGACAGAATACAAGTGTGTAAATGAGAGGGAGGTAAGTGGAATGATGAGGATGCAAGGAGTAGAGTTGGTGAAGGTGGATGAGTTTAAATACTTGGGATCAGCAGTACAGAATAATGGGGATTGTGGAAGACAGGTGAAAAAGAGAGTGCAGGCAGGGTGGAATGGGTGGAGAAGAGTGTCCGGTTGGATATCAGCAAGAGTGAAAGGGAAGGTCTACAGGACGGCAGTGAGACCAGCTATGTTTTATGGGTTGGAGACGATGGCATTGACCAGAAAGCAGGAGACAGAGCTGGAGGTGGCAGAGTTAAAGATGCTAAGATTTGCATTGGGTGTGACGAGGATGGACAGGATTAGGAATGAGGACATTAGAGGGTCAGCTCAAGTTGGACGGTTGGGAGACAAAGTCAGAGAGGCGAGATTGCGTTGGTTTGGACATGTGCAGAGGAGAGATGCTGAGTATATTGGGAGAAGGATGCTAAGGATAGAGCTGCCAGGAAAGAGGAAAAGAGGAAGGCCTAAGCGAAGGTTTATGGATGTGGTGAAAGAGGACGGGAGCAGCCGAAAGAAGAAGAAGGCTAGTTATTTATTTAATTATTGTATTTTATAAACTATGCTTCACTCAATTTCATGTGGCAATTAACACTGTATATAACATTACTGAGAAAAAATAACTTGACTTAAAGTACAGAACATATTCCTTTTAATTATTGTCCACTCAAAATATACAGTACCATCAGGCTCAGGCACTGCCAGATTTTTATTTTAATGCATAGGCAATAAGGAGTTTTTATAGTGCCTTTCAAGAAATACTAAGCTAATAGTAAGCTATAAAACTTTACTATAGTGGGAAGAAAACAACAGGTCACAAATTAAGAAAAGGGTTGGAATGAAAACCTGCAGCAATGCGGCCCTCCAGGACCAGAGTTTGAGACCACTGGTTTACAAGTATCGTCATGGCAGCCAGGTGAAGCAAGTCCGAGGCAGAATGTTGGAGCTTTTTTAAGAGAGGGGCTAGTGCTGGTGTTGGAGGTGAGGATTTGTATGGTGAGATGTAGAATGTTGAGATGGTATGAGCAGAGATTGAATGGATGAAGGAGTGGGAGGATGGTATGATGGCAAGGCTCAGAGAGGAGGACTTGAGCTGAATGGATGCTGAAATGCCTCAGATAGTTAAGAGTATCCAAGACCTTATTAAAGATGCTGGCCAACTTGGCTAAACCGTAAAAATGGGCATTAAATGATCTTCTGTTGCTGTTAATAACTTGCAGTACGATATTTTAGATGAGGGGAAACATACTTGTATTTTTGTGCAATATTGCACTTCATCCCAAATCAGTCTACGGGTCACAACAGGTTTCTTGTTTATTTACAAAAAAGTGACAGAGCAGGTTCAACTGCTTACTTGGGGTGGGCCAGTTGTAGTGCTGGATTTGAGAACTGGACCTGCCATGTCAATGGGCTGTAAGTCCAGGCCAAGGTCTTTATTGTCATCTCAACTGTATGATACATAGTTTCCTACAATGAAAGAAAATTTCATTCCTCTTTGGTCATAGTGCAATATAAAAATATTAAAATCTAAAATGTACAGTATCTAAAATGTACAAGTAAAAGATCAAACAATCAAATTAATAAGATGTAGAATTCAAAGACGTACGACAAATACTGTTAAAAACACCCAGTTAACCGAAAACAGTGTACAACTGAACGTTGTTAAATAGCAGATGGAGAAACACAAACCAATTTAATCATTAAGTACTACATATTTAATATAATCTTATATATAAACGTCTACTGGTGGAAGTGTGTGTGTCTGTCCAGCCCAGAAGTGAGAGGTGGAGTTGGGGTAAGGACTCCACCTCCGAGGCCAACACATCAGCAAAGCGAAACCTCTGAAGAATGCGTCACTCGCTTAGCGGCTAATACAGAAGCGTGGCAAGCACATCGGCAAAACGGTATCCCTTTTACTTTTTCTCCCGCCGCTAATACACAAGCGAGGCGAACATGCCGGCAAAAGGAAACCTCCGAAGAAAGACAGTTGCTTAGCTGCTAATACACAAGCTATGCATATTTCGTCAGCAAAACGAAACGTCCACAGAAAGACAGTCGCTTAGCCGCTAATACACAAGCGAGGTGAGCACATCGGCAACACGAAACCTCCGAGGAGAGAGACGCCCAGAGTAGTTCCTTTCAATTATCTGACATCTCTACATTTCAGTTTTTTTTTTTTTTCCTGACGATTTCAATAAGTTTCTAGGACCCCGGGCCGTATACAGCACGGGCTTACACAGCTAGTGTATTATGAATTCAATCCAGAGAAAGAGGCATCAGTCTGTTGAACAGACCCAGCCTTAAACTGAGAGAAGCCAAGGAGTACAGCAAGTTGGACAGCCTGGAGAAAAAGGCACCTTACACACCATGTGGTATTTCTGGAACCAATTATTATTTACCATGTTATAGTAAATGGGATTTATTTTTGACGTTTTAAAGTCATATTATGATTGCACTATACCACATTTCATAAGGCACACCATCAATATCTGTACAGAGAACAATAATTGAAATCAGACAGTAAGAAGGTGCAATGCAAGATACTTTATGTACCTGGTAAAGTATGTCGGAGGACGTGAAAAAAACTTACAAATGTTTTTTTTAAAAAAAAAAAAAGGAAAATTAAACTTTTTGAGGACATGTAGCTTAAGAACGTTTTATTAAATTATTTCACAGCTCTAGTTGCTGATCTGCTGTTTCATTCCTTTCTTTAGCACCTCAGTATTTAGTGTGAACTCCACAACACTTTTTTTTTTTTTAACTGAAATGTGAAAAGTCTTCTTTGACGGTGGTTTCTCAGGATTGTCATGGTTTATTTTATACAGCTGATTAACAGTATATGAGGCTTCTTTTATTCTTTAAAATGTGTTTGGATAAAAGAAGTTGAAGTTTGTTTTTTAAATTGCATCACATGTAGAATGTGGCTGAATGGATTTATTAAAGGGAATTGCCATATATTGCATCAGCATTGTCATCATTGGCGACCCTTTACAGGCAAAGCGGGATTGCTTTCCGTGTAGCCTGTTGGCAATCTAAAGATGGCTATTAATCCACATCACTGAAGATCTGTGGATATTGTAGATCTCAAATAAGCAGTGCATGCAAGATGGCCCAAAAATCTTAGAGAATTAGAAGCCTTTTACAAGGACAAATGGGTCGAAATACATTTAATGTGTTCTATGTGGTGATCTATTGCTGTTTACCGCTGCTGGTCAGGAGGAAGCCTTAGAAAAAAAAGACTTTTAAAATGTATCGTGTCATTACGATCGGGAATATGTGACGCTTGAATATAAAAGCACCACAAATGCATTTGTATGTCAGCATTTTGCTTCACCACATCGAACCATTCATCAAACATTGAAGCACGCACATTGATCCCGTAGGATCCGCATAGAGGCTTTCTGACACATGTAGGTAGTAAATAGACTCTGATGTCACATTCCAACTTTTAGCACACTGCGCCCCCCGACTTTTTGCTGGTACTGCAACTCGTGCACGCGTTGCGTTAATTTCTGAGGACCTGCTCAGAGGACGCATCAAATGAACGCTGGAAATGCGTGGCAGCCATGATGCATGCGCATTCTGAGCGTGAAATATAAACGAGCCCTTATCATCGTTGTCGTCGTCCCCCCGGAGTAGTGGCTGTTGGCTCCTTTTATAAGGCACCCGGAAGTGCTCCAAGTGCTTGATTACTCATTTCCTGCAGCACTTCCAGGTGTGGTGGAAGGACTGCCCATAAGGGCTCAGCAGCTCCTGCTTCAGCACCCCCTGGTGGCACCTGCGGATCCCAACAGGGCTGCACCAAACTCCAACTCCCATGAAGCCCTACAGGAGTCTGAGGCACCACTGCAACCCAGGGGGGTTGCCATCTAGTGTCCCGGAGGAGGTAACATTCTGTCCACACTTGCTCCCCCAGTCCTCCCAGTGCGGCGCATGCTACACAGGACACAAGGCATCATTAAATATTTAATATATTGAGCATTACTGTATACAGCAATTGATTCCTTATGTAAAGCTCTTCACTGAATACTGCTTCAGAGCCCTTGCACAAGTTTGCAGCCGTAAACTAATTACAAAAATAATTTAACCATATGTCATTTACATACTTGGTCACACAGTAAAACATGGCAAATTCAACATACACCTTAAGAAAAACAGAAGCTAATCTCTTTCCCTGGGCAAAGCAAATGACACTGCCTGCAAATTTGAACTACAACAGGTACCACCCACTCGCATGCACAGATGACCAAATGCATAATGCATTACAGTAGCTGTAGTTCTTCAAGCCATTACTACAAACAAAGGTCTTGGCAGAAGCAAGCTGTACATAAAACAGCATTAGAGAGAGCTTTTGTTTCTTTCATATGAAATTATAATAAATACTCCCCATGAAACGTATCTCCTCTCTCATAGCCAGTGAAACAGTCTGACTGAGATGACTGACAAGCAAAGATACAGACTTGGAAAGCATAAAAGGTTGGGCAAACTTGTGGCAGATGACTAAGTAAGTAAACAAAGTATTATATGTAGGAGGTAAAAATGTTAGGTTAGAATACACAATAGGAGGTCTGAAAATTGAAAGTACACCACTTGAGAAGGATTTAGGAGTCCTAGTGGGCTCGACACTTACCAGCTTCCAGAGAGTGTTCAGAAGCCATTAAGAAGGCTAGCAGAATGTTATGTTATATAGCGCCTTGATGTGTGGAGTACAAGTCACAGGAGGCTCTGCTCAAGCTTTATAACACACTGGTGAGGCCTCATCTAGAGTCCTGGGTGCAGTTCTGGTCTCCAGGCTACAAAAAGGACATAACAGCACTAGAAAAGTTCCAGAGAAGAGCGACTAGGCTGATTCAGGGCTACAGGGGATGAGTTATGAGGAAAAATTAAAAGAGCTGAGCGTTTACAGCAAAAGAGGAGACATGATTGAAGTGTTTAAAATTTATGAAGCGAATAAGTCCAGTGGATCGAGGATCTTATTTTAAAATAAGTTCATCAAGATAATGGTAGCACAGCTGAAAATTTAAGGGTAAACTTCGCACAAACATTAGGAAGTTTTTCTTTACATAGAGAACAATAGACCCGCAATAGTAGTGTGGTAGACAGTAGGACTTTAGGGAGTTTCAAAACTCAATTTGATGTTTTTTTTGGTAGAGTTAAGTGGACAGGACTGGTGTGTCTTGTTTGACTGAATGACTTGTTCTCGTCTTGATTGTTCTAATAAAACGCATGTATTAAAAAGGGTGGGTGGGCAGATGACGCACGCGAGCTTGTGTGGTGAGTTAACCTCGGCACTGAAATGAAAATGCGGCACAAGAATGTGATGATTTTCAGGGTGTTATGAAGAGTGATTGAATAGGGTGGGCATGTATATAGTGCAGTGACAGTGGAGTATATTAAAATTAAAAGCAGTTTTCGTGGTTGGTGTGGACAACTGGTTGGTCCATATTTGGCACAGTTTGAATCTGTAACAGAGGTGCAAAGAAGTTAATTGCATCAAGTTTAATGTGCTTTGGGGAGGAAGAATTCCTTCTCCTAACACTATTTTAAAATGGGTCAATAAACTTTAAATCTACTTTGTAATGTGAAGGACATGTTTGGACCATTGAGAACTGTAAGAATATACAATTTCAAAAGATAGTGACCAGCTATAGCTTCAGCACAATGCCAGTTGGTAGCATTAAACATTTAAAGACTGGACTGTTTGCCTAATTGTTCAACTAAAAATGTATCCTCTCACCCATAAATTAATAGTGTGTGAATTTTTTTATGAATAATTTATGCACTTTTTTCTCCATTTATTAAACTGTTAAATGAAAACTAGGATTATGTTGAAGGATTTGCAAACTCGTTTATAAAATTATATTGTGTTAAGGATGGAACTCATTTCTGGAATGTTCTTTTCTGAAATCATCATATCGTTGTGTTGCAGCCAAAGAATATATTTCTTTCAGTTTTACTAAAGCTTGCTCAAAAGTATTTACATTAGCAGTGATGTACCTCAGGGATCTACTTCCAGTTTTGAATGATAATTATTGTTTTATTAACAGCATGGGAAAGGCATTATTTAAATGTGTTATTAACAATACATTTGCTTTACACTGACTTTATTCATGTAAGGTAAATGCTTGAAATGAAACAAAAGCATGCATGGTTTTATATTATAAGGTCATTGTTATTTGTCTGTTTATAGCTGCACTATCATTATTACCCATTAATTGGGTCCCAGTATGGTACAAATTTTCTTTTCTGAGTCCTCCGATTAAAAAGTTTTAGAACCTTGTATAGTAATATATACAAGTACGTGTTCTGTGCACTCTATGAAGACAAAATCTTTCCATCCCTGTATTGCAAGGCTAACACTTTCACTGTGTCACTTCCTATGAGCAGGAGTAGCAGCTTTGTAGTATAGTACAGTCTCCATGTGCCAATGCTGAATATTAAGAAGAGAATCAGAAACAGAGGTCAGTCAGTCAGTAAACATTCATAATGCATATCTTGAATATTTGTGTTCACATGATTAACAAACAGATGCAGTAGCACGTATAAAAATTTTCTTATATTAAAATAAGAATTAGTTATGTTTACGCCGAATATTGTTTTAAGTACAGCTTGCTTCTGCTAATACCTTTATTTTTAGTAATGGCTTGAAGAACTACAGTTACCGTAATGCATTGCGCGTTTGGCCATCTGCGCATGCGAGTGGGTGGTACCTATTGTAGCTCAAATTTGCAGGCGGGAAAGAGGCGGCGTCATTTGCTTTGCCCAGGGAAAGGGATTAACTTCAATTTTGCTTAACGCGTATGTTAAATGTTATTTATTTCAATGACGGAAACACGAAGGTGGTTATTATTTTCTTATTGCGCGGTTTAATAGTATTTAACTAAAGTTTTGCACTCGCTTTGGAACTCTTACATTACTGGATGAGCGAACGGTAAGGCGATTTATTATTTTTTTTATGTACTTTTGCTCAGTTCGTCTAGTTACGTTTTAACTTGATTTATCTGCCACGACTAGATGTGGTTGTGCGTGTTAAATTGAAACGGTGATACTGTAGTAGATCTGTCCTTAAAGTATACTTAGTTTCTACATCAAACTGATTACTTTTCAATTAAAACCTGCGTATTGAGGCACCAACAACTTACCATTTAATATTAAGGTTACGATCTGAAGTAAACAATAGTTTAAATCCATGTTTTATAAGTTGTGGATGTGGCATTTGATCTTCGCTAGCCTCCCGGGTTTCTGTCTCCGTGTTCTTTTCACTTTTCAGCGGGGGGGAGGAATTGTTATTTGGGCCCTACGTCCTTATACTTATCGGGTGCATTTTTTTTGTCGGAAATTATTTCGGCTCATCTGTGATTCCGTGGAGTGGCGACGGCTCGTTTAAAAAAAAAAATAAATAAATAAAGTTTGCTTCGATCGGCTGGAGAGTGATTTAGGTGCAAGATTTTTTTTCTTCCCTAATGCTTTCCTGTTTGGGGGAGGGGAGTGTCTAGCGGTGTATCGAAATTACGCGATGCAAAGAGTTTTCTTCCGGTGTCGTTTGAATCACTCTGGACGATTCTCATTTCAGCGGCTTGTAACACTTATTTTGCTAATACTGCCAGTGGTCTACGGGAGTGGGCGTTGAAATGCACGTAGGCGCAGCGTATACTTTTAAACTCCACTTGCCTGTATTTTACAAACGAAAACTTCGTTTGTAACTTTGGCTGCATTACACTTGTATATGTTCGTGGTCCATGCATTTTGGTTGCATTGTCGAGATATTAATAAACTAATGGCTTCGTGATCGCGATATTTTCTAAGCCGGTGCCGGTCAGTGAAGGACTTGGCTACCACGGCGTAAAGACTGCAGTCAATGTGAGTAAAGCGGTTTAAAAGCGGAAAATACTTAGTTTTTCCGCTTCTAGGACCAGGAAACTGTACATTGCTCTAACAGAAATGTACAGAATATAAATCACAACGTATTTCAAATTCTTTTTAGGTGTGCAGAGGAAACTGAGAGATGGCCCCTAGCTTTAGCTTAAAGAGTAAACTTGTCCTGAAATTCTACAAGATAAGTGCCATGTACACACTTTTCTGTTTATAAATATAAATGTGTAAAGAAAACCATGCATGTTCATTGATTTACATATAACCGCTTTTTTTTTTTTTTTTACAAAAACTTAGTTTGGTAACCCTGATTTTCTACAATAATTCTGGTATGTTCCTATGAATCGTCTAGCAATAGTCCCTCATCATACTGACTTCCCAACATCCCTGGTAATGTAATTCAAAAAAAGATGTCTTGGGAAAGGATGTTTTTGCTAATAATATTTTCAGCTAATGGACGGATATCGGCTGAATATAAAATGCACTTGTACTCCGTATCTTTGAAATATGACCTAAAAGTGTATGGCACACATGGTTTTTCTCTACCCAGACTGAGTTATGGGTCTACTTGTGAGAGATGTTGGCAGGCACTTGCTTTCTTTTTTCACGTTTTAAGTACTGTTTCCTGCTTAAACCTGACTAGGTATTGAGGAATAGGCAAATAATTTATTCCAGTGGTACATTACTTCTTAATAGCTGTCTATTGTAGTGGCTACTGTGCTTAACATCAGAAACATTAAACCTGGCTGGCATTTTTTGAATGTTGTTCTTAATTAAGGGGGCATGCTGAACTGCTGCTAACAATTTAAACAATACAATTTTCTCAGAGCGAGTATAAAGATAAAATATAGATAGAGCCTTATTGATCTGTAATCTATGTACTGTTATGAAAACTTGATTACAGAAAAGTTGGATTGAATATTTTGCATTTTTAGACGTTGTGTTTAACCTTGTTTATGTTTTCAATTCATTTAAGTGATTATTTATTTATTTTTTTAGGATAAAGAATGATTGGTAAAGGATTAAAGCGGAAGCTCTCGGATGATGACTTACTTGAGACAGCTGTAATGCAGAAAGGTACAGGCTTGTATTTGGACCAAAGGCAGTCTGTACTGAATATTTCTCTAGACAAGTTTCACCGTGGTCAAATGATGGCAGAGCCCAGCTTAAGGAGGAGTGTACTAATTGCCAATACCTTGCGCCAAATCCAAGATGAAATAAGACAAGAAAACTCTGTTGGTGTGCTAGCGGAAAACTGTTCTAATTCCACTACAGGTTCTAGTACAATTAATGGTGCCCATTCTGTGCCACCTGTAGTAGAACCCAGTAACAATCGAGAAGTGCCTCCTCAGCGCTTGTCCTTGGAGAACCACCCTTTAAGTTCTAGTGAGGGGGATGATTGGATGATGCTTTCTTCTGAGGAAGACTTTTCGTTATCCTCTGCCATCTCGTCCATTTTAAAGGAGTTGGATGTGGTCCTTGATGGAAGTTCAAGTCCTGTTCCACCTAGGATACCTCTTAGCTCAATTGAAAATGTGACAACTGAAACCAAAGGCAACCCTGCTGTGAAGCTAGACACTTTAGTCTTCAAATCAGACAGATCTGGTAATTATGCTGATGGGTATAAACTCTGCGACTCTGTGTTTGGCAACTTTGAGGTCCTGAGCTCTAGTTACCTGAATGATGTTCCTCTGGATGATCTTTTCCTAGATATAGATACCTCAGTGTATGAAAGAGAATCTGGATCTCTTGGATCTGTTCTCAGTGGTCGGACCTTTTCCACTACAGCTGGTGAGGAGCTCTTGAAGTATTTACCCTCCTGCAGTCCATCCTTCACAACAAACTCTAGTTGTAGAGACTTGAATGAGCTTGAACACATCATGGAAATTTTAGTGGGTTCATAGATATAGTATTCCAATATATTTTGATAGATGTCTCCACTTTGACTACAGACTGTTATAAATTTATGAAATTAATTTTGTGTTACAACTTGAACCCTGAGCAGAAAACTGTAATCCCATTTTCAGAATAAGGACTTGAATTTTTCAGGATGGCAGTAAGTTTGATCCTGCAGCTTCACTGTAACGCAGATTGTGGCCTTAGACTAAGTCTAACCGTGAATTTTGGAACAAAATTTTAGAACAAATATGTTTTAGAAGGGTTCTTTACACATTGTCTTCTGTGAAGACCATTTTATTGTAACTGTTGGCAAGTAATGAAATTGTACTATAAACTTTAGCACCACAGTGTTTTGTAAATATTGGGCTAATATGAAATCCATTATCCATCACCACCCACTATTCACTGTTTAGGTTGTGTGGGGGAGCCAAAGCCTATCCTGACAGCTCAAAGTTCTGCTTTGTGCATCCAATGGAAATATCAGTGTTGATCTTGATAAAATAATTTCATAAAGTCCAATGAACTCTTGTGTAAGAGCAGAGGTTATTTTGCCAACCGTGATTTGATCTATAGGAGGAAGATCTCCAAGATGTTTGCTTCAGTCATGTTTAAAGAGAAAGCCATCATAGTTAACTGCTTAAAGTACTCTGATTTTAGATTATGGTCCACCTTGTGTCTTGTTCAAGACCATTTTTGTAAGACTATAATGTTTGCCTTTTTAGAAAGCATTGCAGCACTGAAAGTGGACCTTCTAAACATCACAGACCTCAGATTACCACTGCCATTTTGCTTTTGTGCAAACAAACCAGTGGAGCAATATTTTTAAACATCAGTGTATTTTGATTCCTGAATTCATCTTGCAAAATTTTTAAATTGTACTTACATTGCAGCTGCCTCCTCGTGTGGCATTGAGCCTACCTTTAATTTTATTAAGAGCACCCTTCTTCACAAGATTTGCGGTATGCTTTGAGGAAACCACAAATGACAACAGATTAATTGGCATCTGTCACTTTTTCCCATGCATTTTCATACTTCAGGTTCTGGTAGTTTAGACCTACAACATACGCTAATAATGTGCATGCTACCTCATAGTTAATACGTCTCTTTTTAACATATATAATGGAAAGAGTAGTCCATTTTTTTTTCAGCTGATAAAATATTCTGATCCAAAGAATCCACTAAGCTGCAATGTTTTTAATAGTTATGTATGTGGAAGGTAAGCATCTACACAAAAATGTAGCATAGGGCTCAGCCCACTAAAAGTTTCTGTTTCTGCATTTAACTTTCTAAAGTCTTTTAGCCTGTATTTTTTATATTAAAAAATAGTACATATTGTATGTAAAAAGATAAGGGGTGTAGAATCCCAGAGATTTTAATATTTATATAGAAGTTCCTAATAGATTATTATAACAATATTTATTAAGTAATTCTTAGAATTATAGAAGGTTTCAGAATTAAAATGGCAGTTCAGTAAGAGGTAATGGTGTGGCATGAGGGTCCAGCATTCTTATGCCGCTTTGGTCTGGTTACATTAATGATCACAACTGTTTGAAAGACAATGGTTTTTAAACATCAATGCTTCTGCCTGTATTCTTTCCTATTATGTCTGTCTTCTTACTCTTGCTCCTTTGGCTGGTAAAAGAATGTCCATAGTACTAAAGGCACAGTTCTGATGTAAAAGGGCAGTGTCCAGGTCAAATGCCTATGCATTTTTGTAGTAGAGAGTGTAATTTTTACTGTAAGATCCACTGAAGTGTTTTCTTTTGAAAATAAACTGCAACCTGACATTTGAGCTCCCATTGCTGCTACACTTTTTAATACAAATGGACTAGAGTAAGGATGCTACACTTTACCATGTTCATGTAAATTTAACCCTGTACATCAAAATGCCAATGCTACGCAGTAACTGTTTAAAGGCCACTGGGTGTGGCACACTTTCAGGTAACTAGTATCCCAATGTTGACATCTAATAGTTTTCTTTCTTTTACATTATTTGAGATCTTCTCATGGATGAATTTAAAGCTCAGTTCTATCTGCATTTCAGATATCTTAGAATTTTCTCAAATTAATTGTATAAATTATTTTTTGTTTGTTTTTGGCTTTTTTCCCATTATTGTGGAAAGTCTCATGTGGACAGCTGCCTTAAGTTTGCTTTGCCTAATACTACAACTCTGTTTTTAATTTATCCAATACCACGATGTGGCTAATGTTGCGCACGGTTATACAGTAGGAGCTAGAAAGCTGTGATCTCTGAGATACCTGTTCTAGAAAAAAATGTCCTGTGGATTTGATGTGCTAAAGCCTTGCTGCCTATGTAGTTTCCAATGGAAGAAATCCCATGAAAATAAAATGCAGAATTAATTTTGGCTTGCACCTTAAAGTTGTTGATCAGTATTTTAGACGCTTTGGTAAAAAGTGCTGCAGGCAAAGTGGCAACCTGTTTAGTTTACGGTTAGCCATGTTGTACATACAGGACATCCTGTCCAGCTAACAGAAGGAGGGGGGATTGGGGGTGGGATTGGGATCTGGTTGTCCTAATCAATGTATCTGGAGAAGGGCTTCGACTTTTGGCAGAAAACTGTTGGCTTTTACATTTTTATATTTAAATAGTGTAATTTAAGGGAAGTATTTCAGATTTATTTTTACTTTTCAAATAGTTATATTTAATGTTTATTTATAATACATGCAAAGAGGAACAATGGCTTCACATGTTTCTAACAATAGACTGATATGCAAATAATGCCTGGATACATTTTACTGGCGTAAGCCAGGGAACAAAATGTTACAGCTTTTAAATAAGGACAATTCGAGCACTACTGGTGGAAGTGCCCAAACTATGCAAATAATGTAAAATGGATTTGATGCCATGTATTTTCTCTTCTGCAAATAAATTGTCAAATTACTGATTTGGGATGTTGGTTTATTTTTGTTGCCCCTTAAGGAAAAAAAGCATAAGGATGGGATGGTATGTAATGGTTTACAGTACACCCTTGAAATTCGCGAGGGTGAAGTTCCTAGAGCACCGACGAATTGTGAAAAACCGCAAATTATGGATGTGGTTAAAAATACCTATTTTTATAGTTTCAACCCTAAGGCTGGATTTATACTTCACGCGACGCATGCTGCAGCGGATGCTCCTGCTACGCAATCGTTGTAGTGTTTATACTTGCGTGCATACTTTGCATAAATCTGGAGGAATCCACCAGGTGGCAGTGCGAGATATTATCACGGTGAGAACAGGTTCGGCTTCACTGTGTTGTGAATTGCCTGGAATACCCATTAAATTCCGATGACACCTTACCGCAATATCTCTGAAAAGGATGTTTAATGATTAAATCCATCAATTTGTCCATTTCAGCTAGCATTGGGCACGAGGCAGAAACAATCCCTGGACAAGGCATCAGCTCATCGCAAGGTGAATACAAGCACTCGCATACACTGGCGTCATTTTAGTCTAACCAAATCTGCATATCTTTGGGAGGAAACCCAGCAGGAAAACATGTAAACTCCAGGCAGGGAATATCAGCAACGTGACAACCCTGCAAGACAGCAGCGCTAACGCTCCGCCACTGTGTAACCCCCATGTGTGTAATCATAAGCAGTATTCATTATTTAAACAAAATTACCGATTTATCTGTAACAGACATACTTTAATGCATTTCATCATGAATGTGATATCATGTATAAATCTAAGGATTCTATATGTGCAGAGAGTTAGAATATCATACATTTAATGTGCTTGATGTGGCGATCTATAGCTGGCGATCTGCTGCTGTCAGGACCGGATGGAAGCCCTAGAAAAAAAGACGGCACAGAAGACGGTATGTGAGACTTTTAAAACGTATCGTGTCATTATGATCAGGAATATGCGACGCTTGAATATAAAAGCACCACGAATGCATCTGTATGTCGGCATTTTGCTTCACCACATTGAACCATTCATCAAACATCGAAGCGCGACACTGATCTCGTAGGATCCGCAAAGTTTTCTGTCCCATGTAGATAGTAAACAGACTCGGACATCACATTCCAACTTTTAGCACACTGCGCCCCCCGACTTTTTGCTGGTACTGCAACTCGTGTCGCGTTAATTTCTGAGTTCCTGCTCGGAGGACGCAACAAACGCGAGGCAGCCATGATACGGGCGCGTACGCGTTCTGAGCGTGAAGTATAAACGAGCCCTAAATATGCCCCCAAAACACTTTTAATTTCATTTCAACCTCCTCTTACTACATTACCTAAAAAAAAAAAAAAAGGTAAACCCGTATACTGCACAGTGCTGTACTGCTATGTCTCCTGCAGTGCTAGAACGTAAAATACCGATGTTACCGCTATATGTACTGTAATTCACGCAAGCGTGTTTTCATTGCCAGACGCCTTAGAAGGTGTAGGGTGTTTCGACGGCATCTTGGGGCTTTAAGCCTTAAACTGCCACATACTTGGGGGTTAATGCATCCTGGACGCCAAATACTTTTTTGCTGCACTTTAAGTAAACGTCACAATTCACAAAGAAAAAGTGAAATTTTAATGGAACATGTATTTTTTTTTTCCTGCAAAGAGCATCACAATTACTGCAACACTGATCATTTTACACACTACCAATGAACTGTAAAAACTATTTATATATAAAAAAAAAAAAAAAACTACTGGAACAATATGTACAAAGTGCAACTGACGCCATGGATGAAATTCAGTAAATCACTGAGCCAACTGCGCTTGAACTGGCTGCGCGCAAGCACTCAGAGGTAAACGCTAATACTTGCAGGCTAGTCTACTGCAGCAGCTGAAACCCAGGGACAGTGAGACTGCAGGGGCCGGCAGTGGTCATGAGCTGGCTGCTCAACGAATGTACGGCACTGACTGATCAGCTCCGGCATGCTGGTAAACTGCACTGGGAACTGACAATTGCTGGTTGCGGCGTTCAATGAATGTACGTCGCCAAATATACTCGGCTCCAACGTGCTGGCAAATGGCAATGGGAAATGACTACAGCCAGTTGCGGCGGTTTAAGGATTAAGAACAACAAAACGGAAAACACAAGAACACTCGGCTGGAGATGCATCACAGGGCTGCAGTCAATCAGCAGCAAGGAGAAATGAATAACGCTGTAGCGGTCCAGTGCCACTAAAATTCACACCGTTGAGAACACAGTGATTTATTTATTTTTATGGTGGAGATTCCAGGGATGCACCCAGCCTTGACCCGACCCGCACGCACTCACAAACAGAGACAAAAACAAAGCAAACAGTAAATAAAGAATGTAATGAAAACGATACCACCCCTGTTCCCCTTACGCCGATTATACATTAAATACACAAAACACACACAGTAAAGTCCATGAAAAATGGCAAGGGATGAAATGTAATGATGAAGATAGTCCAGAGATCCGCACGTTGAATGGGAATGTAAAGATAGTCCTACTGCTAGTTCCTGAAATGGTGAAGACGGGTGGACGGGTTCAGGGGTGCTCCTTTCTTCTCAGGATAGCAATGAATCCACTTACAGTCCTCATGTACACAGGCAGATAGATAGATAGGGTTAGGGTTAATAGATACTTTATTAATCCCAAGGGGAAATCCACAATCATGGCAGACAATCCAGACCTCAACCACGAAACAATCCAGGACAAAACAAATAAGTACAGGTAACCCAACAGAAGGCAGGCAGAGAGACAGGAACTTGAAACACAAATAACAAAAACTTTTTTTTTTCTTTTGGTCACCGGCCCCCTTTGTAAAAGCCGCGCTGACATCCTTTGAACCCAACAGCCCCTGCACCCTCAGCAGGCCAATCGGAACCATTGCAGGGACTGCTGGGAGTTACAGTTTCAAATTCTAGTAGAATACGGTCTCTGATTGGCTACTTCCACCACCCCAAGCCGCATTTTCCTCTATGGTTGCTTCCTATTCTCTCTACAGTGCAGTACTGACATGAAAAAAGCCATACAAAATTGCGGAGGATATTTGCAGTTTATGCTAACAATTATTGTTTTGGTTCTAAGGAAAAATCCACAAACAACTGAGGACGTGAACCCTGAACCTCATCTTCGCGGGGGTCTACTGTATTTCATTTGATGCCAAATTAATTTTGTTGCCATTATGTTTCAACACCATACTAGTGTTTTGTTTTATATTACATGAAACACAGACCACAATTTTTATATTTCCATTTTTTGAAATCACTTGAAAGAAGCCTTTACTGGGCATTGAAGATCTGTAAGTACGAAATAGCTGTAGTTGTCAAATCTGCTGCAGCATCTCCTCTTATATGACTGGCATACTATACTGTATTGACAAATTATTAAATACAGTTTTGATATTTTAATGTTATAATTGGTTGCCCAGTATTTTAAACCCTTTTAGATGTTTTGTTTACATACATAGAACTACAAAGCCATTTCTAAGGTTCTGGGACTCCACTGCCCTACAGTGGGGGCAATCATCTCCAAGTATAGAACACAACATTTTGGCAAAGTGGGGTATTTTCCCTGAAAATAGGCTGTCACGTCAAAGGCACAGTGATAACTCATTCAAGAAGTTACAGAGGATCCCAAAAGAACATCCAAAGTTCTACAGACCTCTCTAACCTTAGCTAAGGTCAGTTGCTGTATTCCATTTTCCTCTGATGTCGGAGTAGGGAATGATGTCACACCTGAGTTGTCCTCCTTCCAGTTTAACATTCAGAAACAGAACTCCAGTGCCTCCGAGACAACCATTGTTGTGCTTTGAAGTATTACTGAACAATGCATTGCATGTTCTTTTTTCGTGTGCATCCAAGCACTATAACAACATATCCATAGATAAGAGGCTGTAAGGTCTCATGTGTACAACTGATTTAATGAAACACGAATGGAAGTCATAATATACAGTATATTAACTACAGGTTTCACTAAAGTTTATGCTGTATGTTGCCATTTTGGATTGCTGTCATAATCTGAAGTTGGACAAACTCAGACTTAACAGACCAGCCCCAAGTTTCCGAGTAGGAAATCTGACTTGTGGGAATGTTCCAATTGGAATATACAAGTTGCTAGTTTTCTCCGTTCAAATGGAATGCTGCGTTACTTTAAGATTCCATGATAAAGAGACTGTGAGAGAAAAAAAAGGATTTATGGGAGAGTAGAAAGGTGGAAACCTCTAATATCATAGAGTGGCATCAGGGCTCATCTAACATTCGCAAAGAAACACCTGCATGATCCCAAACCTTCTGGAATAATCAGGTCAGGTTGGGGAGAATGCACTAGTAACATCCATCCATCCATTTTCCAACCCGCTGAATCCGAACATAGGGTCACGGGGGTCTGCTAGAGCCAATCCCAGCCAACACAGGGCACAAGGCAGGAACCAATCCCGGGCAGGGTGCCAACCCACCGCAGGACACACACAAACACACCCACACACCAAGCACACACTAGGGCCAATTTAGAATCGCCAATCCACCTAACCTGCATGTCTTTGGATTGTGGGAGGAAACCGGAGCGCACGGAGGAAACCCACGCAGACACGGGGAGAACATGCAAACTCCACGCAGGGAGGACCCGAGAAGTGAACCTAGGTCCCCAGGTCTCCCAACTGCGAGGCAGCAGCGCTACCCACTGCAGCACCGTGCCGCCCGCACTGGTAACAGCTTGTGGCCATACCCACCACACAACTGAATAGCTCTGGATCCTCATTGGCAACCCCCCAGGCAAACATAAGGTCCAGTCCCACACCACCAGAAATGACCTACCTGCCACAGCCAGATGTTACGGGGGCATCCCCTTGGCAAAGTCTAGCCACTCGGGTCCCCAACAAAGATGATCCTGTGAACCGGAACACCCTCTGGGAATCGTGCCACATGGCTAAACATTTAAGGGCCATAACTGATGCTCCCGTATAATGCAAGTAATGTGCATCATTCAGGACTCCATGAGCAACTGCTCATTTGATACAAAGGATACTCCGAAGAGAAACAGCAATGAAGGAGTCCAGTCTTCATCTCAGGTCACTGGATAGCATCCATGTCTCGCAACCATATAGCAAGACAGGAAGCACCAGGACCCTAAAGACTTGGACCTTCATCCATTTGAAAAGATATCAGGAGTGCCACATACCCCTTTCCAGTAACCTCATGAACCCCCCCAACCCATGCTCTCCTAATCAGTCTACTGACTTCATAAGAAGAGTCACCAGAGAAATAAATGTCTCTGCTGAGGTAAGTAGACGTTTCGATTCAATCGACACTCTCCCCACAGACAGACACACACTGCTGATGGCTGTGCCCAAGAGGTCATTAAAGGCCCGGATCTTGGCTTTTTATCAGGACACTTGCAAGCCCAGACACTCAGTCTCTTGAGAGCCCCGTTCAGAGCCTCCATTGACTTTTGGAGTAATAATGTTCTTGTCAAAAGTAGAACTGTTTGGACAACACAAATCCCACAGTGTCAGGCTTTTGACAGTAAGACCTTCAGGCCATCAATAAAACATGGGAGTGCAATGATGCTGGGATACTTTGGTGTCTCAGGACCTGGAAGACCTGCCATTATTGAAGGAAGCAATTGTCTGTGACCTGAAGCTGAAGTGTCATTGTGTTTTTCAGTAGGACCATGAACCCAAACCACCAAAGCAAGTTTGGAACTGAATGGTTCAGAACATTAGAACAATCTAGATGAGAATGGGCCACTCAGTCTGATAAAGCTCGCCAGTCCTATCCACTTCATTCTTCTAAAAAAGTCGAGTTTTGAAAGCCCCTAAAGTCTTACTGTCTTCCACACTACAGTACTTGGTCACTTATTCCATATGTCTATGGTTTTCTGCGTAAAGAAAAACTTAGTAATGTTTGTGAGAAGTTTACCCATAACAAGTTTCCAACTGTGTCCCCATGTTCTTGATGAACTCATTTTAAAGTCACCGTCTCGATCCACTGGACTAATTCCCTTCATAATTTTAAGCACTACAATCATGTCTCCTCTTAATCTTCTTTTGCTTAAACTGTAAAGGCTCGGTTCTTTTAATCTTTCTTCATATCTCATCCCCTGTACTCTTAGAATCAGCCTTGTCGCTCTTGTCTGGACTTCTTCTAGTGCTGCTATGTCCTTTTTGTAGCCTGGAGACTAAAACTGCACACGGCACACCAGATGAGGCCTCGCCAGTGAGTTATAAAACGTCAGCAGAACCTCCTGGGACTTGTACTCCACACATCACTATATAACCTGACATTCTGTTAGTTTTCTTAATGGCTTCTGAACACAAATGAGAAGAAACACAATTGATGTTCTGGAGTGGCCCAGTCAGAGTCCTGATCCAAAAGAGATGCAGTGGCAGGACGTGACATGAGCAGTTCACTCTCACAAACCCACCAATGTGTCCGAATTCACAAAGAACAGTGGACAAAAATTCCTCCACAGTGATGTGAAAGACTGACATCAAACTATGGAAAGAGTGATGATTGCAGCTGAAGGAGATGCAACCACATATTGGTAACCATGAGGGCACTTAACTTTTGCACATGGATGATGGGCTGATGGATTCCTTCAATAAAGAATATTTAAAAATGGAGAGAAAATAAACTCGGCTTTCTTCTCTCTCATACTGTGTTTTTGACTAAAGGTCTGTGGCCGTTCATTGTGTAAATTATGCAAAATCAGGATGTTAGGAGAAAATTTTTTTTCTATACCACTGTAAAAGAAAATATTTTTGGGATATACACTTTATTTGGCAGACACTTCTCAGAAAGAGGGACAACATCACAGCTACATATTTTTGTAGAATTTCACCACTGCTGGGATACATCAAATCACAGTGTTGTGAAAAAGTATGTGCCCCCTTACTGCTTTCCTCTATTTTTGTTTATTTTTCTTTTAACACTTAACTGTTTCTAATCTCCAAACAAATTTAGTAGAGTACAACAAAACAACCTGAGTAAACACAAAACAGATTTTTTAAATGATCATTATTTGACATGTTGTTCAACTAAGGTGCAATCCCGCAATGGGGCATCCATGTTCATTTGACCTTGGCTTCAATTAGACTTAACATCAGAGCGCTGTGGTGTGTGTCTGTGTTTGAACTACCGATAAGCCATCATGAACGTGTTGATTGGTGTGGAGTCCATATGGTGGCCTAACTGTTTCACAGTTGATGTGGTATGCTTCAGATTGTGAGCCGTTCCTTTTCTTCTCCATACTCTTCTCTTTTCATCATTTTGGTACGTGTTCATGTTTGTTTCATCTCTCCAAATAATAATGTCCCAGAACTGAAAAGAGATGTTTTTAGAAGTTTTCTGGCAAAGTCTAACATGGCCTTCCTATTCCGGAGGCTTGCCAATGTTTTGCACCTTGCGGTAAACCTTTTATATTTACTTTTATGAAGTCTTCTCTTGATTGAAGACTTTGACAGTGATACACCTGCCCCCTGAAGAGAGTTTTTGTTTGACGTGTTGTGAGGGTATTCCTCTTTACCAAGAAAACAATTTCTACAATCATCCAGGCCTTTTTGGTGTTGTTCCTTCTGTAACAAATTGTTGATCTGGCCAATAGTTTTAGGTATGTCTTATGATGGGGTTGTTTTGCTTTCACAACCTAACTATTGCCTTACTTATATACTTACACTGACATCTCTTCTGACCTCATATTGAAAGTTCACAGCAGCAGCTTCCAAATGCAAATTCCACATTTGGAATAATCTCCAAACCTTTCACTTGCTTAATTGTTAATAAAATAATGAGGGACCTGCTCATACATTGCCACAGAACAGCTGCTCAGTCAATTATTCAGTTAGTTTTGGTCACTTGAGAAGCAAAGGATGACACATTAAAAGTTCTGGAATTTCTAAACCATTCACCCAACTTGGATGTCAACCCCCTCAGTCTGTGCTTTCAAGCCCACAATCACTGCACAGCTTCAAGGCCAATGCTTTTTGGGTAAAAGGCTAAAATAACAAAAACTTAACAATGGGGAAACACTCACAGACCTGTGCTTTGCCAGGCCTTTAACTACAGCTGCCTTCAGTTTGTGCTTGGTTGTTGGTCTTTCTGTGCATTTTATTTGAACTATTGTTAAACACTCAACGGCCACTTTATTAGGTACACCTGGGGGGTATTTTTCGTACGTGGATTACTCGTTTAGCCGGATGTAATTGTTGATGATTTGGCCTGATCCTGGATCTGTCGGTTTTTCGAAACTCTTGCTGGATGTGTTGTCATAGCAACACATCCTAATCCTCAAACCTGCTCGGAGCAGGTTTGTTCGATGTAAACAAGGATTAGCTCACACACTTAATCAGTGTCCGTGCGTGGAATTCATTTAGTCATGACTTCACCGTACATGAATGAGCGACCAATTGATATATCGGTACGCAAATTATAAGAAGAGAATTTCATATAGAGAGGGTTTTGCGTGATCGGCAAGATCCTTTATTGCTCCATGAGGAAATTATTTTCAAAAGATACCGCTTTAGCCGAGGGGGAATATTGTACCTCAAAAATTTATTAGCACCTTATATTCAAAGTCAAACTTGACGAAGTCGGGCTCTCACAACCACACAGACAGTATGCATTGCTTTGAGGTTTTTTGCAAGCGGCATTTTTTTTATATACTGTAGGCGATGCGGAAAATCTGTCTAAAAGTACAGTTTGCCAGGCAATTCGTAAAGTCTGTTTGGCTCTGAAATATTTCCTTCAGGTTTTCATAGTGTTTCCTGGACACCTGCGTGTACAGACAAAAGAGGCGTTTCATGCCATTGCAGGTAGGTAATACACAGATAAAAACACCCACAGCTCCATAAAGAATCTCACAATCAACCTAACATTCTCATTACCCAAGGATTTCCAAATGTGATTGGGGCACATGGGACTGATCACAGTGGAGTTTGATCAAACATTATTTGGAAAATGTACCTCTCCTCCTGATGAATAATCAGACACAGTGTCTTCATCAAATATTTGACCTTTGTCAATATCTTGTTGGTCAGACACAGGTTCTAGGGATATGACATTCCCTGCAACTGACCCAACAAAAAAAGAGGGATATATGGAACCTACCTATGGCACACATTGAGGAGAAATATATGCAATGACCATCCTTTACCTGAAATGAAGTGACCACTGCATCCTGCCACTGGTTCTGAGGAGGAGCTTCCCCCTGGAATGCCCTCAGAAACAGGGAGATGGGCATTTTGCTGGAGAGCCAACTCTTCTGCAGGGGTTAGGTCTGGACCGCATGGACCTCCACCTATTTTTTGCTTGTCTGCCTTCTGATTAGCTTTAAAATGAATGTTCTTTACATTATATATGATTCTTTATGTCAACAATTCTTTAAATAGTTATATACCAATATTTACGAGTTTGAAGTATATTCTTGGACTTCACTTTAATCTGTTCCCATGTTCTCCTTGTGCTCACGTTTGATCTGGAATTATGACATATTAAATAATAATTAAGGGCGGCACGGTGGCGCAGTGGGTAGCACTGCTGCCTCGCAGTTGGGAGACCTGGGGACCTGGGTTCGCTTCTCAGGTCCTCCCTGTGTGGAGTTTGCATGTTCTCCCCGTGTCTGTGTGGGTTTCCTCCGGGCACTCCGGTTTCCTCCCACAGTCCAAAGACATGCAGGTTAGGTGGATTGGTGATTCTAAATTGGCCCCAGTGTGTGCTTAGTGTGTGGGTGTGTTTGTGTGTGTCCTGCAGTGAGTTGGCACCCTGCCCGGGATTGGTTCCTGCCTTGTGCCCTGTGTTGGCTGGGATTGGCTCCAGCAGACCCCCGTGACCCTGTATTCAGATTCAGCGGGTTGGAAACTGGATGGATAATAATTAATCTCACACATAGGAAATGAAACGCTGCTTTCAGTAAGTACAGTGCACATGCGTTTAATTTGTCGGCCACTTTTTGCCAGCCGTCTTTTCTGGTTTGGGCTGCTTTTGCAGTGTTACGCCTTGTGCATATTAAATCTTAAAATTCTTCATGTCCTTCGAATAAAAGGTCTTGTTCCGCTTGTGTGAAAAAAAAAAATGCGCCCGTTCTGTCGTCACTTTGTTACAGCCTATCAAAGACTTATTGATCATGTTTTTTAGATTCAATATATATGGGCTTTTCAATCGGCGCGGGCGCGCATTCATATCGGATGATTAGATCCAGCTAGACTAATCTATTACACGGCTGCATTTGAAAAACCGACTTATCCCGGATGAATTTCACTGGCATTAACTCATCCAAGATGAGGCATCTGATCTCGGATGATTTAAACGACATACGGAAAATACCCCCCTGTTCAAATCCATATTAACACAAATATCTATTTGGCCAATCACAAGGCAGCAACTGTAGACATTGTCAAGATGACCTGCTGAAGTTCAAACTGAGCATCAGAATGGAGAAGAAGGGTGGTTGAAGTGACTTTGAATATGTCATGGTTGTTGGTGTCAAGCTGGTCTGAGTATTTCAGAAACTGCTGATCTCCTGGAATTTTTATGCACAACCATCTTGAGGGTTTACAGAGAATGGTCCAAAAAATGGGGAAAATATCCAGTGAGCAGCAGTTCTTTGCTCAAAAATGCCTTGTTGATGCCAGAGGAGAGAGGAGAATGGCCAGACTGGTTTGAACTGATAGAAAGGCAACTGAAATAAGCACTCACTACAACTGAGGTATGCAGAAGAGCATCTCTGAACACACAACACATCAAACCTTGAAGCAGATGGGCAACAGCAGCAGAAGACCACAGTGGGTGCCACTCCTGGCAGCTAAGAACAGAGGCTACAATTTGCATGGGCTCACGACACATGGACAACTGCAAACTGGAAAAACATTTCAATTTCTGCTGTGCCCCTTGGGTGGTAGGGTCAGAATTTGGCCTCAACAACATGAAAGCATGGGTCCATCCTGCCTTGTGTCAATGGTTCAGGCTGGTGGTGCTGGTGTAGTGGTGTGGGGGATATTTTCTTGGCACATTTTGGGCCCCTTAGTACCAATTGGCTACTTCCGGCAGGATAATGTGCCCTTTCACAAAGCTCAAATCATCTCAAACTGGTTTCTTGAAGATGACAATGAGCTCACTGTATTCAAATGGCCTCCACAGTCACCAGATCTCAGTCCAATAGAGCACCTTTGGGATGTGGTGGAACGGGAGATTTGCACAATAGATCTGAGAAATCTGCAGCAACTGTGTGATGCTGTCATGTCAATATGGACCAGAATCCTTGAGGAATGTTTCCAGCACCTTGTTGAATCGATGCCATGAAGAATTACAGCAATTCTGAAGGCAAAAGGGGCTCCAACCTGGTACTAGTGAGGTCTACCTAATAAAGTGATCAGTAAATGTATATGTGTCTGAATAAATTTCACAATTATTTTTGGCAAATAATGCCAAAGACAACAATGTGTAAACATAAATAATAAATACATAAATATAACAATGTAACATAATAATAATAGGCTAATTGCTTGATGGTAGACCCATTTTTGAAACAGAAAACCAGTTTTACAATGAAGTAATAAAGTTTTATTACAGTGGAGCACAGGTGGATCTACTGTCTCGCAGCAGGAGATGCGGTGGAGTGTTGGTTCACATTCTGGATGCTCACTACAAAGAGTCTGCATGTTCTCCCCTGGGCCAGCGTGGATTTCCTCTGGCATTAACCCACAGTCAAAATACATGCAGGTTATGTGGACTGGTGTTGTTCAATTGACACTTGCTGTGTGTGTTAGCACTGCAATGGACTGACACCCTCTCTGGATGTTTTTCTTACTGCCTTGTGCACGACAATTGCTAGGAATAGGCCTCAACTCCTCTGTGACCCTGCCGTGGATCAACTTTAACCTGATCTCATGTCCTACTTGGCACACCTTTCCCTATCACAGTGGTGGATCAGAAAGCACAGCGCACATTCTCTCCATATCAGGCATCAAAATAGCCTATAAACCTGCAAACATTCTACAGACTGGTTTTTTAATGCCAAAAGCAAGACATCTACATCAGAGACATAGAACGCAGTATACAGTATACTGTGCAGTGCATGCCCATCTGTATACGTGCCACAAACATCTAAAATTACTTGCAATATACATACAAGAACACCGCAACACTGACAGAAGGAAGGACCCATGATCTCTGATATACGCACATACAAGTTCAACTGGACACATGTTTAACTGAGACACGGTGCAAGTGAAATTCAGGACTAATACTAAATGTGGCAGAAAGCTGGCTGAATCCTGGCTTTCAAGTGAAAACGGCATTAACAGACATTTGGAGAAGAACCCAGCATATGCAAGCTTAAAAAGGAGAACATCTAAATGATAAACAAGACTTTATGACCAACACTCTCTGAACCCCACCTTACTGATTAACCCCCCTCTTGCACCGCAACCCCCTCATTTGCTATATACTGCCTTTGATTCCTGTATGTCTAACCATTTTCCTCTGATGATGACACCTGGTAGGTTGTTGATAGCTTAGGAATAAAAAACTATTAAGTTGCGTGATTCATTTTCTCCCTTTGTGGATTACTAGCTATAAATATGCAAACCGTATTACAGACCTTTGCTTCCATAAATATATATATATATATATATATATATATATATAGTCACGCACGAGCGCATTGTGTGAAGGGGGGGTTACTGGTTGTAAAGATTTTATTTATTATGAACATGTTCTTCTTAAGTTTGCATATGCTGGATTTATGTCCAAGTGTCTGTTGATGGCGTTCTCATTTGATAGCCAAGATTCAGCCAGCTCTCTGGCACTTTTGGTACTGGCCTTAAATCTTACATGTACATTGTCCCAGTTAAATGTATATCCTGTTGATTTAGTATGCGTGTAGAACCACGTAATTTTTTGCTATATATTGCCTTTGATTGTTGTAAGTCTAAGCATTATCCTCTGATGAAGGCCCCTGGTAGGGGCTGAAAGCTCAGGAATAAAAACTACTTTATGATACGTGATTCATTTTCTCCCTTTGTGGATCTCCTGCTTTAAATATATAATGTAAACGCTAGGCATCGATGTTGCCCCATTAACTCCAACAGACACTCACTGGACATCAAGTAAAAGTCCCAAGAAGTATTCTTAGCGACAGTGCCTTAAGCACCCCAGCCACAATAATCAAACAATTAAATTACGAATACCAATAATAATAAATTCAATTCTCTTCTCCACACCTCCCAGCAAGTTTTGCCCACCTCCACCCGACTTTGGCTCGCCTGCTTGGTTCCCAGTAGTCCTTTAAATAGTCCTTGACCCGGAAGTGCTCCTGTCCTTCCAACCACATGACAAGCTAGCACTTCTGGGACTAATAAAGAACTGGCTTTTTTCTTCAGCCCGGAAGAAATACTCGTGACTACCTCATACTTCTGGGCTATAGAGAAAGGATGAGTCTCCGGGTCCTTCGACAGCTCCCTCTAGTGGCACCCATGGCACCCAACTGGACTGAGAAACAGAACTCCAAGTCATAGGATGCCCTGCGGGATCCCAGGGCACTACTACACTCCAGGGGAGCTGCCATCTAGCTGCCATCATCCATTTACATTTTATTTTAATGAGTTTCAAATTAACCTACGATCTGAAGAGACGTGAAATACATTTTATTTTAATTAATAATAAACAAAATACTTATCTGTGTTGTTCATTTTGCTTTATTTAGTTTGGTGTGTAGAAGCTGAAGAAAGCAGTGAGTACAGCATCAGTCTTTGAATGTACTTATTTATTCATGCATTTTAATTTTAACAGGTGTTAAATAAAACTGAAGTGGTGTGGTTCATTACAAAATTTTTATTAGTTATTTTTGTACATGAATACTACCTATACAGCTGTGCCTCATACTTCAAATTTGACTCATTTCAGGAGGCCATTCAAACTCTGAATTGTTCAAATTCCAAATAAAATTTTCCCCATTAGAAATAATGGAATTAATCCGTTCCCAAACCAAAAACTATACCCATTTCGATAAACTTAAACAGAAAATACACATAATTTAAGGTTAAAATAACAATGAAATGCCCTAAATAATAAATTAAAGCACAAAATTAAAAAATAAAATACATAAATGCTGTATAATAAAATGAAAATTGCATGTACTGTACCTTTTTGAGGACTGGTGATATCCTGCGTGGCTGGTGGGGAGGAAGAGAAAGGTTACTGTTTGGAAGGGAAGTCACCCTTGGATGTCATGGTTAATAGATAGGGGTTATACTGTATATGTAACCAAGCACACTGCAAATAAATAGAAAAAAGCACTGAAAACACATGAGTGTAACGCAAGAGATGCTTTCACAGCAAGAGCGAGACACGACTTCGGCACACATAAACACCATCTGTTGCTGCATCTTTTCACTGTGTGTGCATTTTGAATGAAGAGACATTGTTTGCATTCCAGATCGAATTTAGCATTCATATATATATATTGATACCAAAATTACAAGGGGTATACTGAATATATAAAACAGGAAAGAAATAAAAAAACAAATTAAGTGGGGATACATTTGAGTATTTTGTTTAAGGCTTTACATAATTATGGTACTTTCTGAGACTTGAGATTTACAATAAACAGCATACTGTATTCTCAAATAATTAAATTATTGTTTATTAGCTGAAATATTCTGAACTATGTTTGTTAATAAAGAATTGCCAATGTCCATAAAAGATTGAACATAATTTTATAAGAACATTTGCCAAGCAGACGCCTAGGTAAACAGACTGGTCATTTCATTCTCGAAACACAAGGTGAGGTAACAATGAAAGAAAAGATGTTGCAATGTTTCAGTGTCTGAATAGAAAATGAATAGCTAACTTCCATATTTTAATACAATTTTGACCAGAAAGCGTTAACAGGACACATCTTATCTAATAATTCATAACAGATCCCTCAGGCTTTGGAAAGCAATGGACATTATCAATTTTGATATCTTCAATATTCAGACAGCCAATGAAAAATCCAAGAGGATTTCGAGTAAGATTGGATTGTTGCAGACACACATTTAAAAGACAGCAAGGCAGGGGTCTCTCTCACAAGATCAAACTTGTGCCCTTAATGGAACACCAATATTTAATATAAAATGAGAATGGGCTAACTGATAACCTTCATTATCCAATAGCTTGTTAATAAACATAATACTACTGTTTAGGCAATCACCTAGGTCAGAATACGCCACCTCGAAGCGAATTGTGCTTAGTCAAACAGCACTCGTTCGCCATTGAATTTAAATAGCTTGGAGGAAGACAGAAAATTCGTGGGCTTTTTTACTCCATGTACAACCTACACAACCCAGAAGCATCTAAAAGCAAACCGGCGTCAATGCGCTGCAGCTCTGCAAAACTAGCATAAAACATCAATACCGGCCAATAGCGTATTGCGACAGCCTTTCAAAGCTCCACTCCGTGGAGGAGCCAATCAAATCGAACACATTCGCGCTCATTTACATTATACGTCAAGGATGTTACGCGATTCGCTCAGGAAATTGCGTCTTTCTTTAACAAGCCCATTTCAAAGCGCTTCGTTCTCAAAAAACATTCTGAACACTGTGGACAAAATGCAGACTAAAATTACAAACCAAATACAGTACTATACACATAAAACGCGGGAATCTTTAATCTCAAATGACTCGGTAGTGATGACATTATGAAATGAAGATATGAAACTGAAGTAAACAGAAAAACAACTGAACGCGTAAACTGGACCGAGAAATGCAGCAAATGTATGTTTAGTTTCTCTCGTGTTCCCGCTGCATTCGTTATTCCGTCACGATAAGAAGTCAATACATCGGGAAATTTAATAAATGCACCTAAGTGACAAAAAGGCAAAAGAACAAAGACGTAAATTATATCTGTAAAACAAACCATGGTGGTAGTCTGGGCTCATCATCAGACGGTCCGGTAAAATATTAGGCAGTACTTGTCAGTACTGGAAAATCTTGGAGATTATAAAATTAACCAACGGCAACACGAAAGTAGGATAAATAGACTAGATACAGCCAAAAAAATGAGTAAAGCAAAAGAAAGCGTTAAAAAAACGAAGGGTATCTAAGGTGAGATCAAATTTAAAATGCGCTAAACAAAAATGAACAAAATCCTGTGCATTAGACTATTGGAAAAGTGTGAAAGCACAATAAAGCAAAACGTGCTATCCTGCCAAAACGATATACAAAATGGTAAACAATCAAACTGGCAACTTACATATAGAAATTAGTTTTGTAATACAGACAATAAATGAACTCAGTTTAGTTTTGTATAGCGCTTTTCATCGCAGACCGCTAGGACAAGTTTTCAGGTAAAATGCAAGTAAATGATTAATGCAGTATTAGTATATTGACTTGCGTAAAGACACAGAAAACATTGTGTTTCCATTGACGCGCATGGAAAACAGACATTTTTGCCCATTAATTAATTAATTAATTTTAATTAATTGTTAAATTGTGCCTAGTTCAAAGTGATAATTACGCAATTAAAAGAAACTTGCTCCGGAATGTTCTTAAATTCCAGTTTCGGGGAATGCTTGTTGAATCAGAAAAAAGTCAAAAGGTACACATCGGATTTACGTAGGCGCTCCCTGTTCTCCAACCATAGAACGTGGAAAGGACGATTATTTGACAGGTATAAAAAACCTGACAAAATACCCAGTGATAAGGGGCGGTTAAGTGAGTTCAAATATAGATTGTTAAATTATGTTTTAAATTTCTTAAACAGGAAGTTAAAGTGCTCCATTTGACACCTAAGTGCTCCGATTTGTTGAAAACATTTTACAGATACGATATTAAACATGAAAACTGGACATATACACTAATGTGATCAGTGATTTTTGTTTTGGTCGGGCTTTAGTTACGAAAAAAAGAAAAAAAAAACTTTCGCCCAACGTGGGGCTCGAACCCACGACCCTGAGATTAAGAGTCTCATGCTCTACCGACTGAGCTAGCCGGGCACTGGTAAATGTTCCTTCCATTTGCTTAATAAACTTTTTCGGTTTATTGTGAAGATATTGAGATTCTGCTTTGCAATCAATCAAGCTGTCCTGGACCTGTAGCGATTTTGTCTCTCCTCGGTGCTTGCATTTTCAAAGACACAGCGGACAACAGCGACGCGTCAATCGCTGTTCTCTTCTATCGGCTGACCAACAATCGCCGCCACACAGTACCTCGACTAACATGTGCAATCCTCAGACAAGGATATCGCGTATTAGTCGAGGTATAGCTGCGATTCTTGAGAGACTATCTACCAGAAATTATTATCTTAACTTTCTCTTCAACGAACGGTGCTTTGAATTCTACTTTGCAGATTTAATTGTTTATTTTTATTTTTTGATTAAACAAAAACTGTTTAATGAATGATTGATTTGTTAAGGAACACGTGGACAACAAGCATAGTTAAAATCACAATTAAACTGCCTGCAAATTCTTTTGAATCATAATTATAACATAATAACGCATTTCACTTACTTATATAGCACCTTTACCATGGTCTCAGACGGCTGCACAGATAATCAATAGGGGTACAATAAAAATGAAAGCACAGTAAGAATGAATAAATAATAATTCACAGCCTTGTGTTTGTATGTACTTATAAAATTTGGGAAGTAATATATTCTAGTTGATGCTGACATTTAATTAATTTGAAGTATGTAAAAATAAATATTTGGAAATATTGCAAAGGGAAATGTTTATATACTTATAGTAAACAGCACACACACCATTTGGTTAATTATATATATATATATATATATGTTCTTCATTCGGCTGCTCCCGTTAGGGATTGCCACAACGGATCATCTTATATATATATGCTGTTCTACAGCACGATTAGAATCGTCTGAGTATTAAAGGTGTAGGTCTATTTTATAAACATATTTTATAACATCAATGTTAATATAGAGTATAACTATTAATAATTATTATTCTGTATTAGCATTGATATGAATGATTTGTGAAATTAGTGTTAAGTATAAAAAATGAAACAATGATTATACAATTCAATGTTTATTATATTTATACATTATTATATTCGTCTTTAAACGTTTTGCACACATATTTAATAAAAGTAAAAAACTGCACCAAGAATGGTTAAAAAATCATTCAAAAAATGTGTACGTGAATGTAAATATATCTGTACAAACCGACACTCGTGAGTAACATTTTTAGAAAGTTCAAAATGAAACGCAAATCGCAAAGCGTCTGTGTGCAAACTCGAACAAGCTTTTTGCAGAATATATTAACTGACAAGAGGCTGTCCCGCCCTTTCCGAGTTTTGGTAGCCAACACGAGCCGTGATTCGCCAATTCTTGGTAGCCGAACGAGCCGTCATTGGCCAATTCTTGGTAGCTGAACCGTGTTGTGAATGGTCAATTCTTGGTAGCCGATACGGGCTGCGATTGGCCCGAGCATTCAATTCTTGGAAGAATCTTGGCAGCAGAAAGCGATCGAATTGGTTTTCGCTACCAAGAATTACCTCCACTCACGGCTGCTCGGGAGAGGGAGAGAGAGAGAGGACACAAATTACCGCACGGATACATGTTCGAATCCCGCTCGCGGCACATTGCTGAATGTAAGAAATTATCTCTAAAATTAAAAAAAATTCTCGTCAACGAACGATGCTTTAAATCCTTAATTGCATAGGTAGTTGTTTAGTTTTCTGTTTGATTAAACAAAATCATTTAATGAATGACTGATTTGTGAAAGGAACACATGAACAACAAGTATAGTTGAACATCATGCTTAAACAAACTGCCTACCCATTCTACTGAATCAGGATTACAACAAATAATAATGCATTTCACTTACTTATATAACACTTTTACCAAGCTCTCAGATAGCTGCACAGATAAACAAGAGGGGTACAATAAAAATGAAAGCACAATAAGAATGAATAAATAATAGTGCACAGCCATGTGTTTGTATGTATTTATAAAATTTGAGAAGTAGATACCTTTTCTAATCCATTTAGACTACCAGATTACAAACAAAATGTCACATAAGTAAAAATATATCAATGGGTGGTTAAAAAACAATAATCAATACATTTATGACAAAATTAAATATACATTTTTTACTTAAGGGTAGTTATCTCCACAAAACGAGACTCGTGAATAACATTTTTTGAAAGCTCAAAAATAAACGCAAAGCATGTGTGTGCCGACTCGAACAAGCTTTTGCAAAATATATTAATAGCCAAAAGGCTGGATCGCCCCTTCCAATTTTTGGTAGCCGACACGAGCCGTAATTCACCTATTCTTGGTAGCCGATTGAGCAGTCATTGGCCAATTCTCGGTAGCCGAAACGGGTTGTGAGTGGCCAATTCCTGGTAGGCGTTACGGGCTACGATTGGTCAGAGCTTTCAATTCCTGGTAGAATCTTGGTAGTGAAAAGAGATTTGATTGGATCTCGCTACAAAGAATTACCTTGACTCACGGCTATTCGGAGATGTGGCTGCGATTGCTGGTGGACAATCTACAACAGGGACTTTAGTTCGAATCCCGCTCGGACCACACTGTTGCTTTGAAAAAAATATTGCTAAAACAAGAAAAAATCATCAGTCATCAAAGGATGCTGGAGCCGCATGTTAAAAAGTAGACGATTTACCCCAAACTGCAGCAACGGGCCCAGGTGTGAATCCTGCATTGCTGCTGGATCTACTGTACTTAAGAAAATGCTTAGGTACATAATAGGCTATGTTAATGCAATAAAATCTAAATTTATACAATAACAGAGGGATCAAAATAATATGTATTATGCATATGAATGTATATGTATTATGCATTTAATATAAAAGCATATACGATAATGGAAAGATTGAAATATGCATTTATACAGTTAGCACATAATGAACGTAATATATAATGTTTCAGTCTTTTTTTAATTATTTCATTTAATTATTATGCAATATTGCTATATATGTAGTTGTTATACGACTGTACATGTTTATTTTATATACAGTACATCCGGAAAGTATTCACAGCGCATCACTTTTTCCACATTTTGTTATGTTACAGCCTGATTCCAAAATGGATTAAATTCATTTTTTCCTCAGAATTCTGCACACAACACCCCATAATGACAACGTGAAAAAAAGTTTACTTGAGGTTTTTGCAGATTTATTAAAAATAAAAAAACTGAGAAATCCCATGTACATAAGTATTCACAGCCTTTGCTCAATACTTTGTCGATGCACCTTTGGCAGCAATTACAGCCTCAAGTCTTTTTGAATATGATGCCACAAGCTTGGCACACCTATCCTTGGCCAGTTTCGCCCATTCCTCTTTGCAGAACCTCTCAAGCTCCATCAGGTTGGATGGAAGCGTCGGTGCACAGCCATTGTAAGATCTCTCCAGAGATGTTCAATCGAATTCAAGTCTGGGCTCTGGCTGGGCCACTCAAGGACATTCACAGAGTTGTCCTGAAGCCACTCCTTTGATATCTTGGCTGTGTGCTTAGGGTCGTTGTCCTGCTGAATGATGAACCGTCGCCCCAGTCTGAGGTCAAGAGCGCTCTGGAGCAGGTTTTCATCCAGGATGTCTCTGTACATGGCTGCAGTCATCTTTCCCTTTATCCTGACTAGTCTCCTAGTTCCTGTCGCTGAAAAACATCCCCACAGCATGATGCTACCACCACCATGCTTCACTGTAGGGATGGTATTGGCCTGGTGATGAGCGGTGCCTGGTTTCCTCCAAACGTGACGCCTGGCATTCACACTAAAGAGTTCAATCTTTGTCTCATCAGACCAGAGAATTTTCTTTCTCATGGTCTGAGAGTCCTTCAGGTGCCTTTTGGCAAACTCCAGGCGGGCTGCCATGTGCCTTTTACTAAGGAGTGGCTTCCGTCTGGCCACTCTACCATACAGGCCTGATTGGTGGATTGCTGCAGAGATGGTTGTTCTTCTGGAAAGTTCTCCTCTCTCCACAGAGGACCTCTGGAGCTCTGACAGAGTGACCATTGGGTTCTTGGTCACCTCCCTGACTAAGGCCCTTCTCCCCCAATCGCTCACTTTAGATGGCTGGCCAGCTCTAGGAAGAGTCCTGGTGGTTTTGAACTTCTTCCACTTACGGATGATTGAGGTCACTGTGCTCATTGGGACCTTCAAAGCAGCAGAAATTTTTCTGTAACCTTCCCCAGATTTGTGCTTCGAGACAATCCTGTCTCAGAGGTCTACAGACAATTCCTTTGACTTCATGCTTGGATTGTGCTCTGACATGAACTGTCAACTGTGGGACCTTATATAGACAGGTGTGTGCCTTTCCAAATCATGTCCAATCACCTGAATTTACCACAGGTGGACTCCAATTAAGCTACAGAAACATCTCAAGGATGATCAGGGGAAACAGGATGCACCTGAGCTCAATTTTGAGCTTCATGGCAAAGGCTGTGAATACTTATGTACATGTGCTTTCTCAATTTATTTATTTTTAATACATTTGCAAAAATCTCAAGTAAACTTTTTTCACATTGTCATTATGGGGTGTTGTGTGTAGAATTCTGAGGAAAAAAATGAATTTAATCCATTTTGGAATAAGGCTGTAACATAACAAAATGTGGAAAAAGTGATGCACTGTGAATACTTTCCAGATGCACTGTAAATAACAACTGCATATCCCATGCACTTTTGGGTTAAAAATAAAGGAATATATAAATAATGTGTGACAGACTAAAGACTGCAATGAACGATCGTCATGAAATTGGCAGGCTTAAATATGTAATTTTGGGATAAACAAAAGAGCAAATAAACACATAAAGAACAAAAACACGCGCAAAACTTACGAAAGAAACATATGACAGCAGCGAGGATGACCAATGTACAGATACGTTATGATTGGCCCGAGCTTTCAATTTTCAGTTCTTTTGTGATTTCACTTCTTGGTGGTGAAACTTGATTTGATTGGTTCTCGCTTCCAAGAATTACTTGGACTTCTAGCTGTCTGCCGCAAACCGCTTTTAAAGCTAAATATTTTAGCACACATTATCACGATGGGCGCGAGTTTGAATCTCGCATGAACCACAGTTTCACGTGCTCTCTTACTTACTTATTATTAAGAAGATACCTCATAATTATTTCTCACAACCTCCGGTAAATCTGAACAATATTAGAAAGTTTATCCTACATTGCAATAACGGACCGGGAATTAAACTCCGCATGTATCATTGTGGTATTTTAAAGAAAGCTGTGCTAAATCAAAACAACACGTAATGAAGCACATGTGTAAAGTAGATCCATATCCCAATGTCATCCTTTTGATACCGTGTCGGTTAGCAGAATTTTCACACGTGTCATGTTCAGAGGACCACAGATAAAACAAAATCCTTGTAATGAGCAAACATGTAATGGGGCACACATGTATTAATAATATCCCAATGTCATTCACTGTGTACAAAAAGAAACAACAACTCCCTAGCAAATGATAAAATTGTGTTAGTTTACAACTTTTGCAAACCTATTTATGGCAAAATTGGAGGAAGATTTTATGTCAATGTGCGTCTTAAAACCAATGTTGTATCTCCGTTACATAGATGACATCTTCATAATCTGGACTGCCAGTGAGAAGGGCCTCCTCCATTTTCATAATGAATATAATTCTTTTCACCCCAACATTAAAGCCGAAGCTGAATTACTCAAAAACAGAAGTCAGCTTCCTTGACACCACCGTTCAACTGAAAGACAACACCCTTGTAACTTCTGTTTTTCACAAACCAAAAGACAGACGGACCTACCTGAGAAGTGATAGCTTCCACCCCAAGCATATAAGGCACTCCATTATTTTCAGCCAAGCAATACGATACAAAGACAAACCGATACGAGACAAACCGGGATCAACAACTGTAGGAGCTCAGACAAGATTTCATCAGGCAAAGTTATACCCCCAAAACAATAGACACTCAAATAAGAAGAGCTACTGCCATACCCAGAGACAACCTTCTTGAATATAAAAACAAAGTCAACAAGAACCGCATCCTCCTTGCTGTCACCTACGACCCACATCTTGAAGCACTTTGAAAAATTATAAAAGAACTTCAGCCAATTGTAAACAATGACCAAAAACTGAAAAATGTATTTCCTGAACCTCCCCTCCTGGCATACAGACAAACAACAAAACCTGCAGCAACTAATTGTCCGAAGCTTCATAAGTGAACCAACAGAAAATGGCACATCTCCTGCCTACAGAAAAGATGTAAAAAGTGTGCTCACATTTATAATAGAGACCGTATAGTTATACCACACTGCCGTCTAGAATATCACATAAAGGGATAATTTTCCTGCAGATCATCTAATGTGGTCTATCTAATTCTCTGCATGAAATGTCCTGACACTGCACTCTATGTGGGAGAAACTGGACAAACACTCCACCAGAGAATGAATTTACACAGGTTCCACATTAAACATGGCAACACAGATGTTCCTGTAGCGGCCCACTTCAACAGCCATGGACACTGTGAGAGGGACTTTAAAGTCACAGTCCTTATGGGAAACTTCAGAACACAGCAAGAAAGAGAAGAATGGGAAGTCAGACTCATGCTAAAATTTAATACATTACAACATGGCTTGAATAGAGACAAGTGTTTTGTGGCCAGATATTAAGATAGTTTGCATCTTTCAGACTGACACAGACAACCTGACTATAGATCCACATTGTATGGGAAATCTCATCAGAAACTTCAAAAGACTTTGTTGGACAGTTATCTTATCCAAAGATCTTGACCATACATTGCTCTTCTCTCTTGTTAAATGAACCTTAGCCTGAAGGGGTCTATCAATTTTTTACATTTAGGATGTCTCACTTAAAGATCTACCAATGTTGTTACTTGTCATAGTGTGCATATAAACACAGGGCACTCCAGTTTCTTTATTAAATTTTGCTTGAAGAAGGTGCATGAGTTGCCTCAAAAGCTTGCATATTGTAATCTTTTTAGTTAGCCAATAAAAGGTGTCATTTTGCTTGGCTTTTCTTTACAACTTTTAAAATTTAGTATGCACAAGAGTAGAGTTTTAGCGACATCTACTGGCTAAATACAAACAAAAAATAGCCAGAATTTAAGAGTAAATGGAAAATCTGAACTTTCGAATAATTATGGTAGCAAACTTGACCCTTGCTGGCAAATTTGTATTAAAAAATATTGTTACATTTGTTAATAACAATCGGATCATCTGTATAGTACTGAAAATACCATGTTGCCAACTTCATAATTTGCCCATTTTTGGGGCATCCTCTAATATGGATGTGAGCAACGTTGAAGCACCACCAGGAACTGTCCTGTCTGTTTTTTTCTTCACTCTGTACACCTCGGACTATAAATATATCACCACGTCATGTCTCTTGCAAAATGTCTCAGTTAATTCTGTACTTCTTGTATTGATAAGGGGGATGAGACAGAGGAGAGGGGTCAGGGGGAGAACTTTGTTTCTTGATGCAGAATGAATTGTCTGCAACTGAACACCAGCAGACCAGTTAGTGCTTATTGACACTAACAAAGAACCCCTACGCCTAGTCACTGTTCAGGGAGTGGATGTAGACATGGCACATTGCTACAATGTTTTAGGGGTTCACATCAATGACAGTCTGGACTGGTCTCATAACACTGAGGAACAATACAAAAAGGGCAGAACACACTCTTTTTGTTTAGCAAACTGTGTTCCTTTAATGTAGGTAGTGAAATTATTCACATCTATGACTCTGTGATGGCCAGTTTCATTTTCTAGTGTGGTGTGCTGGGCCGGTAACATCACTTCAACAGAGGCCCACTAGATCAACAAGCGGATTAAAAGAGCAGGCTCAGTTATGGGACATACTCTGGACACACTGGAAGTCACAGCAAATAAGAGAATGAAAACAAAAGTGAATGTCATTATGATCAATGCTGCACATCCACTCACTGACACACCAACACTGAGGACTTTCAGCCAACAAATTATTCAGCAGAAGTGTGTCAAGAAACGCAACTGGGACGGCTTTATACCAACAGCATTAGATCTGCATAATGCCTCACTGGGATTGGGACTGTAAAGTCAGAACATTTCTTTCTTTTTAGTCATTGTAATGATTTTTCATACCATAGTATGTATGTGTGTGTTGAGTTACAGTATTTAAGTCAAATTTACCCTGGGGAACAAATAATGTTCCATTTATTGTATTAACTCTTTGAGGGCTAATTTTTTTTTTGTATTTTAGCCCAAGGCTGAATATTTCTCTCTATTATAAAAAAGAATCTTGGAAGGAGAAATGACGTGATTGTCTCAGAGACACTATCATGTCCCATGAGACGAGTCTTCATGCCAAGTGATGTAACCATGCCCGGGAACAGAAGAGCCACGAGACAAGGGCTTATGCAAAGAGATTTGGAAAAGTCCTGCGTGGTTACGTCAGACACATTTCTTGTAGAGAGAAAGAAATGATATTCACTCTCGGGCAGTTATACATTGCATTGTCACAATGTAATTCCAAACACAGAATCAAAATTCAATGCGATATTGATGAAAATGTAAAAATGAAAAGAGATCGAATATATGGACATAGGTGATATGACAGCAGTAGCATCAAGCCAGCAGCTGATCGAGCAAAGAGGAGGTAAAAGAAAAAACTGTATGTGTTTCTCATTGTATCACCGTTTAAGAGGGGATTTCGGAGGAGCGACCGCGTCTCCTTGGGGTGCGTTCAGCCCCCCTCTTCACAACGCAAGTGGCAGGTGGGTGAGCGAAGCGAGCAGGGGTGCAAAGCTCCCTAGTTTTCCAAAAAACTCAGTTTTCTGAAAAGCACACAAAGCCATAGTTTTACACATAAATCAATATAAAATATTTACTTATGACAAATGTTCCTGTGCTTTATGTTCCTGGAGCCTCTACACTATGTGAATTTACATACCTATTACACAGCATAGTCCTATAAGCTTTGGTAATGGTAGAAGCAGCCAATGGTGTGCATTGCCACATTATACTGCTTGCAGTATGTGTTACATTGGCACCGCTGTTTCAGGCATCTGTTGCTGCATACTGTGACCGCTGTGGCAACTGGAGGCGGCCGTCTTTGCACAGTCCTTGTTGGCAGTCTTTGATCAGCTGTTTTTGAACAGCCTGCAGGAACCGTCTTCACGTAACTGGCGGGAGCCATCTTTGCGTGGCTATCTTCGATCAGCCATCTTCACGCAGCCAGTGGTGGCCATCTTTGACCAGCTGTCTTTGTGCAGCCAGCAGCAGCCGTAGGCGACAGCAGTCAGAGTATGCAGCAACAGACACCTGAAATAGCGGCCCCAGTGTAAAACATAACGCTAGCTGCCTACTGCTCGCAAATGCAACCAAACTATAACGTAAGAGGGTGTTCTGTCAATGTTTACAGCTGATTACTGCCCTCTACCCCATATGTTGATGCAAGTCCACAGCCATTGTGTGTTCTATGCAGTGATATGAATAAAAACCTTTTATTTTATTTATTGATTCAAAAAAAAAAACTTTAATGAATCTTTTGTGAAAGTAAGAATAAACATCAGGCACAATACTCACTACAATTTAAGAAATGGCTCATTCCAGTGGATTGGCACAAGGTGTAATCAGAATAATAAATTTAATGTCACTGTGCTCTGTACAAAAATTATTTTATAAATCCACTTACATGTACAGGCCTGGCCAAAGTTAGCACACAAGGGCTCTCAGCATTTAGAACTGCTAGGCAAGCATTTGAAGAGAGAAAGGTACAACTGTGAGAATGGGCAATGTACTCTTTCTGTATGTTAGAGATGAAACTGAATATTCTCCTTGCCTTGTTTGGAACCTAAGTAAGGGCCTGCACGTGGAGAAAACAGTATAAAAGAATTGGACAGCAGCCAAGTCTTCGAAGCCGATGGACGGATAGGGGATATGGTCATCCGGTCCTGAGAATCCTTCCAGCGCAGCAATGGAAAATGGCAGACAGTATACACCGAGATCCCACCTTGATAAACGCTTTGCCATTTGGCTTCCTCCGTTTGTAATGCCGCGTAAATTGTCATTAAAGAAAGCTAAGTTATTTTCTCTTATGTGATTTTATATCACCAGATCACTATGGGAGGGATATCGCCTTTTAATATTATATCTGTATAGTTTCAGGTTACTTAAAACTCCGCAATTACAAAGAACTTATTCCAACTAGGGAACTAGCAACCCCTAGAGGAAACACAAGCGCAGATTAAGATCAGCTACACACGTTTCTTTACTGTGTTGTGGACGAGGTAAAGGTTTATTATGTGCTTTAATTTATATTTTTATTTAAAGCAAGATCTGCCTTTAGTACAACTGACAAGTTGCAGAACTGGTGTAAAATGTCTTATACAAGCAGTCACCCTCCTCAGGATTTGAAATGAGGGCTTTTACCCAGAAGCTGAATGTGTTGTGATTTGTTTTTGGTTTCCCCTTTAACACTTGCTCCTCCACTTAAAGCAAATGTAAAAATCTACAGATGACAAACATTCAATGTTTACATTTAAATAATTATTAATCAATAACAGTGAATGAACCAGTGCTTTTACTTAAAAAAATAAGAAAGGTGGCATATTCAAGTTAACTTTAAAGGAGAACCATACTAGCTCCCTTAATCCTGAAAACCTGCAATGTTGATTCAAATAAGTATGCCCATGCAGAAGCATCTCAAACATTCCTAATGAATAGACAGAGTGATTATGGTAGCAACAAGAAGAGAAGAGCTGATAACGTATTTGGAGCAAAAAAAAGCAATTGAATCCGTAAGAAAAATAAAACATTACATTTGGAATAAAAGGTGACATCCAACTAGGACAGGGGTCCTCAATCACGGTCCTAGAGGGCTGCAGTGGCTGCAGGTTTTTGCTCTAACTCAGTTGCTTAATAAGAAGCACTTATTGCTCAAGTAACACTTCTGCTTCACTTTAGTGGTCTCGCTCGTTAAGACTTTGAGCCCTTATTGCTTATTTTAGTCTTAAACAGCTGTATTCTTGGTTTTTAATCGCTACTAATTAGCAATAACATGTAAATGACAAAAGAGACCAGCATTTCTCAATATAGCCTGTACCATTTACACCTCTGTGTATTTATCATGCACTATTGGCTTAATTAAATACTTAGAAGAAAAGTGAAGAGAAAAAAGTAAAACACTGAGAATTACTCCATTTTAGCCTTCAAATCATTTGGATGATATCCTTAGAAAGGGGAAGAAAATCTAGGATATGAGAATGACCTGACATAGCAGAGTTAAAGCGCTAGCAAGCCATGAAATTAAATTATTGGCAAGAATTGCTTTCTAATTAAGCAACTGGGTTAGAACAAAAACCTGCAGCCACTGCAGCCCTCCAGGACTGTGATTGAGGACCACTGAACTAGGAGAACAAACCGATGAGCCGAGTGTCTGGCTGCAAAATAGCTAAACTATAAAGGCACAGACGAAACTGACAACACTAGGCAATGATGAACTTGCTAAATGTAAGTGCCATTTGTTCTCTGCCTACTGAGAGCACTGTCTTTGGGTAGGAATAATGATCACGTCCAAAAATATTGGAACGGCAACCAGATCATCCTGTTTTAACTGAAAGAAAAAGCCTGAATACAAAAAAATACCACATGATGGCATCAAATAACAAAATACTAGCTAGCCTTCTTTTAAGTCGTGACTGCTGCTCTGTTGAGCGGGTCTGGCTTGTACCAAAGTGAGACACTAGGGATGGGCAGAGATGCTTCTGTTCCTGACCATTTAATTTAAACATCGATATTCACCATAGAAGTATCAATATTAGACATTTTCAATAATATGCAAGGTTATTGAAACTATTTTTAAAAAGCATTTGATGGTTAGAACATGATTAAATTAAACGTATCATATTGTGTAAAACTGGAGCTGCTTTTCCTTATGCATTTTTTACCGCCCTGCATTCGCACTGGCAGTGCTGCAGTCCACCAGCCAAAGTAGTGGAGCTGTGTATGTGAGGCAATGGCAAAAAGAAAGCAAAGCATTGTTTGAAGTTATTTTACCACACCGAGTGAACAATAATGAAGCAAAATATGATACGTGTCAGAAGACTGTATGTTATTGTGGCAACAAAACAAACCTAGTAAAACATATAAAAGTCAGTTACATAGCTAAACACACAGAGTTACATTACAACAAAGGCGATCAGAAGAGTGCACAGACACTCAGGCTGCAGTCTACTCTTAAAGAAGTCTTCCATAAAAGCAGACAGCACCCAGGAAATGTTAGTATTGTAATCTGATGCAAGGTTGTTGTAATTGTTTGAATAGAAAATAATCAATGTCTGTTTTTAGGGAGGAGTATATTACATTTACAGCTAAATAAATGGACATACTTAGAACACATTTTCAAACTTAATTTATTATGTACATTTTGTAAAAAAAAATAAATAAATAAGGATTACTCAATATTATCTTTAAATCCCATTCCCAAAAATCAGACCTGAGTGTCACTCAGGCTGCAAAATCAATACTAAAAGCAGTGGTTCCGAGTATTACTTGGGCAACGGTATATTTGCGTCTTCACCTCTCCCCTGTAGGCGTGCCTAGTAAAAATGGGTCTCATAAAAAACATTTTTTAATAGTCTAAGTGTTGCATGTTCTTGACAGTGACACAAATAGTGACGTTAAGGAGCTTCTCATCAGCAGTGATGACGAAGTGAATCTGTCTTCAGTCAGTGAAATTGAAACGAACAGTGAAATCGAAAGTGATGCTTGGTATTTGCATCATTATACTTTCTACATTTCTGACTGTGTACTTTTACTGTTTTGCATGTTTTACAGTAAGAAATAAAAATGTCATTTCTGAGCATTTTTTTTTATGACCTCGAATTGTTTGCAAGAACTGAACATGTTTAATAATTTCTGTTAATAAAGAAGCAAAGAAGTCTGATCTTTGGCATTATATGTAATAGTCTACTAATGAAAAATCTTTATAAAATGTAACTTTTTGATGTCCACACATATGGTAAGTTTTACAGAAGATTAACTATTTTTGCAAGACAACACTCTGACTGCAACAGTACTGGTATCGGTATCAGCAATACTGGCCTCAGTATCACCTGGTATCAGATCAAAAAGAAGATCAGCAGATTCGCCTGTCACTATGAGACACTTCTGTCTGGGGATGTCCGGCTTTATAGGACGCTGCCCGAAGGGGGCGGTGTTAGTTGTCCTTACTGGGCATCTTCTCCGAGCTGATGAGGAAGACAATAATGTTAGCGACAGCGTCCTCTTTCGTGACAACACGGTCATACGTCATGTGTCATCCAGCATTTACAACTTGGGTATTCCGGCTGTTAGTACATACAGCTTCGCCTACCAAAATGTTTAATTACAGTTGGTTTGGAAAAAACATGACGTGGAGGAGTGCATTAGAAATCTAACAGCAATTAGGCAAACTGAAAACTGGATTGACTCAAGTTTGTTTAGACCAGGGGTGTCGAACTCCGGTCCTGGAGGGCTGCAGTGGCTGCAGGTATTCATTTCTTCATTAGTGACCAGTTTTTTGCTGCTAATTAACTTCTTTTGCCTTAATTTTAATTAACTTGACTCAGCTCCTTTGTTGTTTCTTTTTCCTTAATTAGCAGCAAAGCAATAATGAGACATAAAACGAGCTGCCCACACGAAAGCTATCCACAATATCTGAAAATAAAGAAAGGTGAAGGTCTCAGTAAGACTGATCTCTCAGATCACCAAAACATTTTGACGGTGTTCTTAGAAAAAACAGAAAATCAACAATTTTGGAAATGTGTGTTGTGGCAGAATGAAAGCAGCAACAAGTCAAGGAATTAAAGAACGAGTTTAATTAACCGGTTGGAGTGAAATTGGTTTGAAGACCCAATTTAGCTGGTCATCTGTTGGTTCGTTTCACATCTCATTTCTGTTTGGCTGTCATTTAATGAAGAAATTAATCAAGTCAGAGCACTGAATCCTTAAAAAAAAGGCTATTAAAACAAAGGGCAAATTAGTTAATTAGCAGTGAAAACTGGTCACTGATTAGGAAAAGGGTTAGAATGAAAACTTGCAGCCACTGCGGCCCTCCAGGCCTGGAGTTCGACACCCCTGGTTTAGACCATTTGGCCATTTTTGATTCAATTTCAGTATCTCCAGGTTCCATAGTTGCCAGTGCATGACCAAAATCAGTATCAACAACCCACGTCACCAATTCAAACCCAGAACAAATACTTGCCACTCAGCAGCGCATCTCTCGTAGCTGAGAACAAAAAAAAAATGCCCATAACAGGCAACTCTATAGTGCGGAATATACCTTTTTTTTTAAATTTTACTATGTCAACTTTTTAATTTTTTTTTATTACCATATGCACTTTACATTTATTTTGCACTTTATTTACATTTTCATTTTTTTTTTTGTTTTTTATACAAATGTGTTCATTTTATTTATATGTATTTCATAAAATTTAAATAAAGGATTTGTGTTTATTAAATTCTCCCACTTATCTTATTAATTTAGACTTTTCACTAAAATAATAGTAATACATTTTACAATGTTGGGGGCTCGGGGAGGTTGAGTTGGGTGGCCAAATTAACTTTTTTTTGCCTGGGCCAATCACCTCCTATGCCCGCTATGAAAATACCCTTTCATTATTGTACAGTTTCATTTTTCGTTATGATTACATTTTACCGATATTTTTGTAAATATACAACTTTACAATTTGTTTGGTATAGTCATATATTAAAAAAATACATGAGTGCAGTCGGTGTCTGCCACGTTGTAACTATTTCATTATAGCGCATATTTTCTATTCATTTTAATAAACAGCAACATTTTTTTAGAGTCAGAGCGCGGTTATTGCAGGACTCGAACTCAAGGCCGTCTTATCGATTTCTGGTATATTACTTACAATTCACAGCCGCTTTCGACCTCTGCACTTTGTTTTCAGTCACCGTAGAGTCAGCACGACAACGTTGCGCCTAATGCGCCACGCCTCTGTATGGCCGTTGTCATGGCGACGCGGGCGCCTGACGTATAGTGGTATAATTCCCGTTGTCAAAGCTGTCAGATAAAAAAATCTTCTATGAGCAGGATCTCCCAGAAAAAAAATGCAGACATTCAGTTTCTTTTACTTAGATATTTCTCTCTCCAACGCAAATGTTTGGCGTGTACAGCCGTTTTGACCTCATTTCAGTGTCGCACAGGTAAGGTCATCTGGTCCAATCGCTGTGAGTTCATACGGGTATATGCACGAGTGCGCCATGGGATGTCCCAACAGTATTCTGAATGCTGCCGTCATAGTTTATTGAACTGGGCAAACCAGAAACAGAAAATGGATTAACTGATGGATGTCTAGAGACGAGAGAATGGCAATTGCCACAGTCAAGCAGTCCATAACTTTTATGGCGCCTTTAACACAGCCATTGATTGTAAGTGCTCTTTTTAGAAGTCGGCAATCCTCCGAATACCGGTCCCAAATTCTTTAACAACTCTTTTCCTATCGAGTGGACAATACTACACTGAAAGCCGCGAAAAAACATTTATTGCAAGACAATAACATGTATTTCCAATATTTTGTATTAATTCCAGCACAACAGCTGCAACGTCTCTTAGTGGTAACGGATTGCCACGCAATCTTTTCGGCAATTATATGCATTTGCTCAGCGATAACTACAACATTTAGTTGCTCCGTGTTGAACCGTTACCACTAAGAGACGTTGCAGCTGTTGTGCTGGAATTAATACAAAATATTAGAAATACATGTTATTGTCTTGCAATAAATGTTTTTTCGCGGCTTTATAGGAAAAGAGTTGTTAAATAATTTGGGACCGGTATTCGGAGGATTGCCTAGAAGTCTCTCCTTTCTATGAATCGTGATGTCGTTGGCTTCCAATTCCATCTCTGGACCAAGCCTCAAACGCATTGTGCACCTTTAATAACTAAGGCTTTATATAATATACAGCGGGTTTGGGTGGGGGTGATATTGGAGGTCACCCAAATAATAGATTTTTATGTCACTCCAGAAAATTTAAATTTCACTTTTGAACATGACACCACATCATACTTGATTTTATGTAGTGTTGTTCCACCAAGAAACTTGGCCTCCCAGGACTTCCATATTTTTACATGTTAGTTTACTGAGTAACACAAGGCCTCCAAATTGGACCTGAACAATTACCCTTGTGATTTTATAGTGCATTTATTATTGAACATTATCTCAAGAATCCTAAACAGTATCCCACCCAACTAATATTTCTCTGCTCCTATGCATATCTCTCTATTATAAAAAAAAAATCCTGGGAGGGAGACTAGGGTGACGAGACGTGATCTTCTCGGAAGACAATTTGACGTCCTGCGAGAGACACTTTAACATCCCGTGAGACAAGGCAGTGAGACAACATTTAAAACAAGTTCACGGACATCTAACCAAACAGTTGTTGGAATGCTTTTGGCAGACAGACATTATGTGCTCCCAGCTCTTAAAACAACGACAAGTGACAAACAGAACACGCAGCTTGCCAGCAGGAGAAAGCCAGAAGATGATCCGACCGCTTATCCTTGGCGTGCTTTCAGGATCCTACCCCCCCAACCCCCCACCCCATCTTTCACGACGTGAGTGGCAGAGACGTGAAGTGGTACATTTTTTAATAGCTTATTTCATAGTGTAGCTGCATTTGTCCAAAATTACCAAAGTTCTGCAGCTTTTAGCTTACTTCTTAGGACAGTTCAGGCAATAATAGGATGCGTTTTCAAATAATTCCATAATCTAAATATCTTTGTCTTAAAAGTTTTAGTAAAATTCAAAGCAAAACAGCTCACACAAAAATATAGAAAAAAAAGGTATTACAAAGAAAAGTTCTTGGTTAAAGAAAGTTCTGTTTAAGGCATGCTTATTTTGTTTCATCCGTCCATTATCCAACCCGCTGAATCCGAACACAGGGTCACGGGGGTCTGCTGGCGCCAATCCCAGCCAACACAGGGCACAAGGCAGGAACCAATCCTGGGCAGGGTGCCAACCCACCGCAGTATTTTGTTTCATTTCAAACTAAATTTGATCATATAGTCATAGTTTCAAATGTTCATATCAAAAACAATCAGAAAACTTTATGCCAATATCAGATTTGCAAACGTATCTAAAAGTCAATGCTTCCAGAAGTGTCACTGTTTCCTAACTGGCTTAATTAACACTCTGTTGTTATTCAGGTATAGTTAAGAATGTTCTGTTTCGTGTTAACTTACAGGCGGTAAGAGACCATATCATAATCTAAGTAACTATGAGAAACTGATATTCTATTGAAATTAAGCTGATATGTATCTGAATTTAACGTTAATGTTAACAACTGGGGGCTGAATTAAGTATTTAATCCACCCTGAATAGGTCCAGTTCAAATGAATAAAAGAACCAATAGGAGCACCAGAAATAAAATATAATTATTTATTACAGTCAGTTCTAACCATGATAATGATTGGAATTGGGAATCTTATAACAAACAACAATGTGAAAACAACAAAAAAGAAAACCCACAGCAAACAAATCATAATACTACTGTACTGTACAGAATTTTTTAAAAACCTGGCAGGATCTAATCAATATTATTTTAGAATAAGAGAAATAACTATTACCGCATTTAATTCCCTTCTCCATTTTTTATTTACCTATATATATATTTCTTCCTTTCTTTTGTTTATTGTTGCCTTATTAAAAAGCCCTAAGCAATTCTCCTTTGGCTAAGCTCTCCTTCTCAGGGGTGGGGTTTGATTTGTCTTCAATTTTTTTTTTTGTTATAAATTGATCTATTTGTATGGAATGATTACAATAAAATTAATGAATAAAATAAAAAAAAAAAAATCATAATACTAGTGAACTTACTATATACTGCACCAGTGATAACAAAAAAAAAAATAATCAAGAATACACATCTGTGAAAAACAAAATAAAGCAAAACAACCAATTCCTTCCCCAAGCAAAGTCTTACATTAGGTACAAAGTTAAAATGTAAATATCCATCCATCCATCCATTATCCAACCCTCTATATCATAACTACAGGGTCATGGGGGTCTGCTGGAGCCAATCCCAGCCAACACAGGGCGCAAGGCAGGAAACAAACCCCGGGCAGGGTGCCAGCCCACCACAGGGCACACACACACACACTTAATACAATACAATACAATTTATTTTTGTATAGCCCAAAATCACACAAGAAGTGCCGCGATGGGCTTTAATAGGCCCTGCCTCTTGACTGCCCCCCAGCATTGACTCTCTAAGAAGACAAGGAAAAACTCCCAAAAAAACCTAGTAGGGAAAAATGGAAGAAACCTCGGGAAAGGCAGTTCAAAGAGAGACCCCTTTCCAGGTAGGTTGGGCGTGCAGTGGGTGTCAAAAGAAGGGGGGCAATACAATACATACCAAGCACACACTAGGCACAATTTAGAATCGCCAATACACCTAACCTGCATGTCTTTGGACTGTGGGAGGAAACCCACTCAGACACAGGGAGTACATGCAAATTCCACACAGGGAGGACCCAGGAAGCGAACCCGGGTCTCCTAACTGCGAGGCAGCAGCTCTACCCACTATACCACCGTGCCGCCCCTCATGTAAATATCACCGGCAGTAATAAAAAAAATAACAGTCTTTAAAGTAAAACAGTGAAACAGCAACAAAGCAGCAGCTGACAACATAAATTATTAATATGTCAACTGCTTAGAAAGAAAAATGAAAACGCCATTTTAAAATATCTTACACAATGCCCGAGCAACTCACTTACTTTCTCTCCCTCTCTGTCTTTCTCATCCTCCTCCTCTCCATGCTGGTCTTCTACTAGTTCTTTAATTAAAATCAGATGTGACTCCTATCACTTCGACTACGTCTGACTCTTACACATGGTGTACATTATCATACATTTTTTATAAAGGTGTTCTGTGGTGCAAAAGTGTCCAGGAAAGGCACTTCAACCTCTGAGGTTCTTTTTATATGCCCTGCAGTGGGCTGAGACCCTGCCTGGGGTTTGTTCCCTGCCCTGCGCCCTGTGTTGGCTGGGATTAGCTCCAGCAGACCCCCGTGACCCTGTAGTTAGGATGTAGTGGGTTGGATAATGGATGGATGGATGGTTCTTTTTATATTGGAGGACAATGCTGGAAATACATAAACTGTTAGCCTTGATTTGCACACATGTCCTGCAAAACGTAGCTATTCACCATTCACTCAGCACAGATAAGCTCAAATACAAAGTAAGAATATCTCAAAACGGCCGAGGCTGGCTACCTCAACTTACCAGAGGCTAGAAGCCATTCCACTGACGAGGCGTCCCTACTGAGATTTACTTCTGAGTCCATCTGTCTTCAGATTGCTTCCCCTGAAAGGGTTACACACAAGAATACCCTAGTAAAAGTCCAGAGCTGCTTGCTATTCCTGTTGGGCTTTCATATCCCATTGGCCACATTTGAAAGGGCTACACAGTCTTAACAGAAATCAAGGGCTAAACGCTACCCCTGACAGTACGTAACCTAAATAGACTCAGTTTGCTACATTAAAAATCATCAATCATTGCTAAATGGTAGCAAACAACAGGACAAATTCAGCAAAGTAATACTCCAGCTATTTCAATCATTACTTATGTTTATCATTTGTAGAAGAAACCAGGCATAAATGTTAAGAGATGAAAATATACAACCTGAACGATTCAAGTCAGGGTCACATAGCAAAGCTTCATATTAGGTGGCTATGGCTTTTGTTGTTGTAGTCTTTGTTTTCTTAAGGCAGGTGTGGTGCTTGGGAGTGAAGGGATGGTCTGTAGGCGGCAAAGTCAGACCGAGTGGTCTTTTTTCTGGCAGTTATCTCTCACTCTCTGTCTCAGTCCTCCTAATGTTTATTTTAAAATCCTTTTGAATTTATGGAGGCTTGCTGACTGCCTTTTTTAAGATATTGCATCAATTACACATATCAGACAACCGATAAGTTCCCATAGTTTGGTTGATTGTTAAATAAATTACTTTTGGCTAGTTTATTACTTGTTTAATAAACTAACATTGATTAATTGCACTCCTATCTTCCTCAGTTTCCTTCTTCCACAAAGTAAAACACGTTCCTCTTAAAGACACGTAGTCACATATTCTTACAAGCATAGACACACTGGTCACTTCCTCTAAGTCTAAACACAAACACTCTAATAACACAGTGCCACTCTTTTTAACAATTATAGATGCATTTTCCCAGTATTCCTACCTATGTATATTTTGCATACACCCCAGAATTTTATCTAATCCCAAATTTGACAGTCTTGGAAGCAACCTCATGAATATTAATGAGCTAATGAGATTATTTGCACCTGCCTCCCTTTTCAATCACAGAACATCTCCCACATGAGCTTTGAGCACACAAGTTAAAGAGTCATTATCTAAATGATTCTACAAAAAAATACTTAAATAAAACACAAATTTAAATATTACAAGTCATATTTAGCATACCGTAAAAGCACAATTTTCCAAGTAAGTAATTTTGTATATTTGTTTAAAATAGTTTCTTTCCATTGTGATAAGTTACATATATGTAGGTAACCTTGTGATTTTTTATAGTGCCTTTAATACTGAACATTATCTCAAGGACCCTAATCAATCATTTTTTACCCTAATATTTATTAATCACTATCACTTTTTTAAGATAGTTTCCTTCATAACGTGCATCGTCATAAGATAATTATATGTATATTTTTTATTTGTTCTTTATTTCGCCTTATACAATTTCTTGTATTAGGAATTTGTTAGTTTTCGCATACCCCTTGGGGTCAGAGCGCAGGGTCAGCCATTGTACAGCGCCCCTGGAGCAATTACAGGTTAAGGGTCTTGCTCAAGGGCCCAGCAGAGTAGGATCTCTTTTGGCAGTGACGGGGATTCGAACTGGCAACCTTCCCTTGCACTTTTTTTTAAATGGTTACTTTTATTGGGTACATTGTCATAAGTAAATTAAACAGATTTAGAATTTTTAGTATGTCAAGTGCGTAACTCCGGCTTTCACAGGATAGAGAGAGTTAACAGAAGGCATTGAATCTAAGAATTCACAGTTTTAGCCACCAGAGGGCCACATTGTTGCAGCCTCTACTCATTTCATTGCCTCTAATCCGAACCTGTGTGCCAGTGTGGTTCCTTTCTTTAGAGGATGTGCACCAGTGACATGACAGCAGCGTTTCTAGATGGAAGTGGCTAGGGGTCTTTTAGATTAGTTTTGCTTTACTTTAACCTTTCCGCTTCTGTAAGCAATACACTGATGCAGTGTTTTGGCAGTCATTCAGAGAAGGTGAGTTGATATTTATGGAGAAGCCTTATCCTGCCTATATTAACCATTTGTGATGATGATGATGATGATGATGAGGATATTGAGGTTATGCTTTATTAATCCTCAGGGGAAACTGTCTTTTCGTATGACCTTTGGTTCACAGAACACAGGGTCAGCCATTGTACAGCACGCCTGGAGCATTTTTTTTCTCAAGTTATGGGCCCTGCTCAAGAACTTAGCAGAGCAAAATCCCTTCAGGCAGTATTATTTCATTCCTTCCATCTGTCAGCTTCACCTGTCTCATTAATTTTCTACTTCATCCTGGTTTTTTGTCCTCTTGCTTGCAACGTAACAAGTATACTTTAGTGGTTGTATGGTTCATACACCTCTTTGATTTATAGGTCACTTAAGAAAACGACCATCCATCCAGTCATTCAATTTTCTAACCCGCATATTCATTTCAATATAATGGGAGCTTTGGATAAAATATAACAAAAGTATTTAAAATCACTCCTAACCCATTAAAAGCTGTGCTTGGTAGGCTTAAACGGGAGAAGGACAAACAAACTGTAATTGCCTTTATTTTACTACTAGCATGTAGACTTATCTCGCTCAACTGGAAAAATCCCAACCCACCTCCTTTAAGTCAGTGGGTAACTGGTGTCCTATACTATTTGAATTTGGAAAAAATAAAATTCTCACAGAGGATCTGTTCAAAACGTGTTTAAAATATGGCAGGGTGTAATCAATAACAATCAATAGCAGAGTGGTGGCTCTGAGGCTAGGGATCTGCACTGGCAATCGGAAGGTTGCTGGTTCAAATCCCGTAAATGCCAATAGGGACTCTGCTCTGTTGGGCCCTTGAGCAAAGCCCTTAACCTTCAATTGCTGAGCGCTTTGAGTAGTGAGAAAAGTGCTATATAAATGCAAAGAATTATTTTAGAATAAGCTTCTCTATATAGGGAAAAGGATACTCTTCCTTCCTTGCTTTTTTAAAGATTTGCTCTGTTGGCCGACTCGCTTCTCTTTCTTTCTTTTGAGTGGGGGTTGAATTTGAGTTTTGTTAAGTTTGATTTGATTGTATGGATTGTTATTTGCTTTTAATTAAAATTAAAAAAAATGTCTTTGGGTAGGCAGGAACCAGTCCTGGAAGGGGCACCTTGTTCAGCACAAGATCCAACCAATCATTCTGGTAGCAACAGATGTCCTGTCACCTTTTTCTTTCTCAGCCTAGAATCACAAATGAAACAAAAAACTTACAGTTCTTTAAATGTGGGAAGAAAACCCACGGGGACTCAGGGAGATCTTGCAGATACCATACAGACAAGAGCTGTGAGCTGGAGCTCCTAACCACTTTGCCACTCTGTTGCCTCTCTGCTATCAAGAGCGCCCATTAAGTAAATGGGAATATGGAGCGTTTTGAAAAGAGACTTTATCTGTTTCATGAAACGTTTACTGACTTTAGCTAAACTATTACCAAAAATAATCAGAATTAGTGTTGTCAAAAGCTAGTCAAGTAATTGCCAATTATTGTGCTATGAACTGAGTAATTGCTGTTAAAAAGATATACGTTAAAAATGGACACACCTGAGTGACAACAAAGCAGATAGATAGATAGATAGATAGATAGATAGATAGATAGATAGATAGATAGATACTTTATTAATCCCAAGGGGAAATTCACATACTCCAGGGCCCAGTTGTTCAAACTATTTAATCAGGATAAAAATTATCTGGATTTTGAAATCCCTTGTTTTGCTATCCAGGATCTGGTAATTCATTTTACTTTCATGCTGGTTTTTCAAAGCAACACTAGATTGGATCACTGTTATCCAGATACAGAATATTCAGGGGGCGGCACGGTGGCGCAGTGGGTAGCGCTGCTGCCTCGCAGTTGGGAGACCTGGGGACCTGGGTTCGCTTCCCGGGTCCTCCCTGCGTGGAGTTTGTATGTTCTCCCCGTGTCTGCGTGGGTTTCCTCCGGGTGCTCCGGTTTCCTCCCACAGTCCAAAGACATGCAGGTTAGGTGGATTGGTGATTCTAAATTGGCCCTAGTGTGTGCTTGCTGTGTGGGTGTGTTTGTGTGTGTCCTGCGGTGGGTTGGCACCCTGCCCGGGATTGGTTCCTGCCTTGTGCCCTGTGTTGGCTGGGATTGGCTCCAGCAGACCCCCGTGACCCTGTGTTTGGATACAGCGGGTTGGGAAATGGATGAATGGAGGATATTCAGGATTACCAAATCTGGTTTACTAGTGCTTTAAATGGAACCCACAGTGTAGCCTACTGGCTACGTAAAGAACAACAGGCGGACCAAAAATACCAGTAGCCAAATAGCCATCATGTGTGTTACTTGGAAGAAACAGAAAACACCACAATAAACAAATATTTTTCCATTTCATTTATAAACAGCCAGATTCCATTTCAATCTCACAAGAATACATGAATGAATGACTGAAAGAATGAAATATTTCCCCACATATGCACTGTGGTTATTTTTATATAATTGTAAAACAAAAAAGTCCAATAGTCAACAAAATAATGAACATTTACAGTTCCTCACTGGTACAGAGACCAGCTCTTTCAATTTCTGCTTTTAGGAGTTGGATTTCCATTCTGACTTTAGTTTGTTGTAGTTGGGTAAGGAGGAGTTCTTCCTTTGCCAGAAGAATCTGCACTTCTGCTCTTTCAGTTTGTCTTGTAAGAAGCACCTCATATGCATCACCATCCAGGTTTGGAGAATGCTTACGCTTTCTTTTTAAAGGTTCTGTGACAACAGCTGGCTCTATCTGTGAGGATCCACCTTCTTCCTCAACCACTTGACTGAGATTGAGGACAAATATTTCCTCTTCATTAGGAGGATCAGGCCCACCCTCCTCTGTAACCGTGGGCTCACCATCCACTTCAACACCATGAATTCCATGCAGAGCTTCTGATTTGTCACCACCAATAATGTCAAGGACAATGTCAGTATACTCACCCCTCTTGAAAGGCTTGTTACCCGTTGTGGGGTTTTTTGCCTCAGCGAGGTCCTTTGTTGCCTTGGCTTTAAGGTTCTTCCATCTTAATATGACTTGTTTTGTGGTCCTTTTCTGACCAGCCCCTATAGCATTCACATTCTTGGTGATGTCCTCCCAAATGTTCTGTTTGCATTTCTTGGTCACTTCTCTCCCCTTTAATGAACTGAAGTGTCCTACTATGGAGGAATAATGGCACCTAACACCCTCCAGCAGTGCATGGTTTTCTGCCACTGTGAAATTAGGCCCTTTTGAGTCCATGGTTCCATCTCTTTTGTGTAGCTAACATTGATTTTATAGGCCCTGTGCTTGATTGGGGTAATTCAAACCAGTCAGCTCATTGTTGCTTAATTGGCGAGTGACCAAATAAAATCACCAATTTCTTACACACCTCGGTCATAGGTTTACAGAGGCATTGGCATGGCAGGTGTTGTTCATCACTACCACAGGTTGGGAAGGAGAAAATACCGTGAAAGAATGTATGCTGAGCGTGCCAAACCACTTGCGCAATACACTACAGAGGAACTGTATGCCTGTTTTCGCTTTGGGAGGGATGATATCAAGTACATTGCAGACCTTGTCAGGCCAAAGATACAGCACAAAACCAAAAGGAGTCCTGCTCTGTCTGTGGAGGAACACTACCTAATTGCACTGCGCTTTTATGCCTCTGGGACTTTCTACCAAGTTGTTGGTGACAATATGGGAGTGGACAAATCAACTGTTAGTAATGTGGTGAAAGCTGTCTCAGTTGAATTGGCCAGTCTGGTCAATGAATTTGTTTAATTTCCCAAGGATGACCAGATGGCACAAACTAAGCAAAGTTTCTTTCTTTTGGGGAACATGCCTAATACTATTGGTTTTACTGATTGTACTCATGTGCACATTCAAGTGCCTCATGAAAGGGAGTGGCAGTATGTGAACCGAAAAGGGAGGCACAGCAGCAATGTCCAACTTGTGGCCAACGCCGATCTCATCATCACAAACAGTGTTGTCAAGTGGCCAGGGTCATGATGCACGTATCCTGAGGGAGAGCGCACTACACAGAAAGCTCCAGTCCAACCGACCAAATGGCATAATATTGGGAGGCAGTGCTTATCCACTCCTACCATGGCTGATGACCCCTTTTCCAGTTGCAAACACACCTGAGCTACAGGCTTCAACTCTGCACATTGCAAAACAAGATGCGCAATTAAGCACTTAAATGGAGTCCTGAAGAGGCGCTTTGCATGCCGTAACTACTTGCGGGTGGAACCCAAGGTGGCATGCAATATAATACTAGCCTGTATTGTCTTGCATAACATTGCCACCAGGCGTAATGTTCCTCTTGATGACATATATGATGGACCTGAGCCTGATGAAGTGCAACCAGAGCAACCTCCAATGTTCGCTCCAAATGAGGGCCAGACTGGACGTGTGGTCAGGGATGCCATTGTAAGACATTACTTCTGACTGATGACTTGAGTAATAGTAATTGTCATTTTCATTAAAATACAGTGGACAGTAGAGCTTTTTGAACTTTGAGATTTTGTTTGAGAACTGATATTTCACAGGGATTTTTTTCCTTTGACTATACCAAAAGGCTTCATGTCTTATTCCCTACTTTATTTACATTGTCACTGTCCTAGTTCAACAATTGTACAAAATATAAATAGATGTATACATCACCTGCAAACATAGCTTTTTTGATCAATTTTCAAGTTTTATTTTATTGTGCGCCAGAAATCCACACTGAATCCACCTTTGTGCTGGGATCAGGATTATCCTGATTTTTGGGATCAAATGTGTCCCAATTCATACACAAACCTTTGAACAACACAAAAGACTGTTTGATCCTGATTAAAACTGAGATTGGATTAGGTGATCTGATCTGATTCCAGAATCCCTCGTTTCCCTTTGAACAACCCATTTGTAAGATTCAATCCAATCTGTTATCCCAAATCCCATTGGATTACTTTTGAACAACTGGGCCCAGAAGTACCATTGGAAGGTTTCTGAATTACTTCATTGGAAAAATGTCAACTAGACACTTTAACAAGGGCTAAATGAAAAAACAGAAGCATGGATGAAGCATTTCAAGCTACTCAGCAGGGGTTTATAAAATTTATTGTAATGACCTGTGATCAGATTTAAAAACCTTTGCATTCGCACAAAAACAGACTCAAAATGTGTGTATGTTGCATACACCTAAAAAGTGATGAATGTGATGTACAGACTGTGTTTTAAATCCCTTTAAAGAGGGCCAATGCTGTGTCTTTGCAATGAGGAATGTTTTTAGTTTTTCAGTAGTTTATATCGGCTCCATACAGTAAATAACCATAAAAAATAGTAACAGGTTTGTGAAACACCAATATGGCTGGCAGCCATACGACATGGAACAGGTCCTCCATTCGAAGCGAAGCATATTTGGGCCTGTTCAGTACATGGATGGGAGACCAAGCAGGAAAAGCTTTGGTTACTGTTGGAAGAGGTGGTGGTGAGGCCAGCAGGGGACGCTTACCCTGTGGTCTGAATGTGGATCCCAATGCTCCAGTGCAGTGACACGGACACTGTTCTGTAAAAATAGTACTGTCTTTTTTGGACAAAGTGAAAAATTGAGCCCTGACTCTCGGTGGTCATAAAGAATCCATGGATGTCCTTTATAAAGTGTAGGATGTATCCCGATGTCCTGGCTAAATTGCCCACCATGGCATAGACATTCTGCCCCCCTAATCATCCTCTGTCTCTAATTTGCTAACTATTTCTCACTCCTTCACCACTTAATAGCTAATGAGTGGTGAGCGTACTGGTGCAAAATGACTGGCATCACATTATCCAGGTGGATGCTTCACATTAGTGGTGGTTGAAGTGGCTCCCCACTCACTATGTAAAGAGCTTTGAGTAGTGAGTAAAGTGCAATATAAATGTAAATAATTATTAATATTAATGGCTCATGATTTTAAAAGAATTCTCACTGCATACAATAACACAGACTTAAGTTCCGTTTTTTTTTATCTTTTTGTGTTCTGCTAGGTAGCCTACCATACATTAAAGATTTCATTTTTTTCTTTTCTTTGTATAAAAAAGTTTTTGCAAAGCACAAAGGACCAACTTCATATACAGAGAACCCTTCCCAGAATGAAATACTTCTTTGTTAAGCAATAGTTGTATGAGGAACACACAACCCAGTAAAGAACCATAGAGGACCATTAAAGAACCAGGATTTTTAAGAGTGTATAAAGTACATAAAAGGTCATTAGTCATAATTAAACTTTACAGAGGCATAGAAGTGATAGCACCACTTTAAAAGCTTTTTTATTCCGATGTCAAGTAAACAAACGTTAATAATACTAGAGGGAGTCAAGCTAAAGTTAGAAAATGGGATTTATTAGAAAATAGAAAGAACCTTAAGAAAAGCATCATGTCATTTCTCAATGTACTCTCCATCCTTCTCAATACACTTGTGCCACCTGCCTGGATTCCAGCAGAATAAAAGATTTTGTCTCGTCCTCACAACCACTCCTGGGGCCTCATGCAGAACGCCGTGCATAGAATTTGCACAATAAAATGACGTAAGCACAAAAGCCGAAATGTGCTTACGCACAAAAAAATCCAGATGCAGGAATCTGTGCGTTCGCCAACTTCCGGGTTCTTCCGCTACATAAATCCCGCTCAGCGTGGAAATAAACGCACGTGCACGCGCTTGCTGTCCCGCCCCAACTCTTCCCAGAATTACGCCTCTTTGAATATGCAAATCAATATATCAATAGCCCCTAAGCCCAGCATTCTGTGAAAAGGCAATGGCAAAAGTACGAGGAAAAATAGAAGAATTTCATTGAATACCAAATGGAGGCAAAGAAAAAAGTACTATTTGTTGGTTTAAACAGTGGTATAAACAACAAAAGGAAGTTGATCGAGTGACATAGCGTGTCAGAGAAACTCGACAGCTCAAGTTCACAAAGCCACACAGTGCCCGAAATAAAAAAATTGTCACATATCAAAGTCGGCATGAAAAGGCGACTCGTAGCCCAACGTCTGAGTGTCATATGAAAGCTTATTAGGGTACAGTGAGAAAAAAGGCACACAGTGTGAAAAAAGCATGAAATGTCAACTTTAATGTCGAAATTTCCACTTTAATCATGTAGTTTGTTTTGTCATTAAAGTAGAACATCATAAACTTCATCTTAAAATCGTTTAATTTACTAGTTTCTCAAATCCCATCGTAACTAAAGTAGCACGTTAAATGCTTTATTTTGTATTTGATCTTATATGTGCTCTATGTGCCTGAATCACTACGTGCTCTTCCTCCGACAGGACACAGAATCCATTACGTTCGCATTATTACAGCTCTCTGAGTAATTAAAATACTAAGATGTATACGTGATATCATTTTCATGATGATAGGAGTTAAAGCATGTTATTAAACATGGGAACACGGTGGCGCAGTGATTGTTCATATCTTACAGCAAGATGCTTGTGCGCGACCTTCAATGAAATGCTTTATTACAGAAGTACTGTCTTTTTCAAACATACTAACCCCCAATTCCTGTCCTTACTTTTCTTTCTCCAAATACCCAATCGCCACACAATCAGCTCTGTAATTGACGTTAAGCCATCTGTAAGCTTAGAACGCAGATTCTTCAAAACTTTTAAGGAACATTGAAATATCTTCGTAATGTTTAATTATTCTATCCATCTATCCTGCCAGTGTCGCACCAGCCACAGCATGAAAACAGCGCGAGGCAGGAACAAACCGTGAACGAAGCTCAAGTTTCTCGCTAGCGCTGCGGCACCGTGTAGTTAAAGTTATTTTATGTGTATAATATAATCAACATATTTTGCTGCATTTCATCTTAAAAATGATATCATCATCATATGTAAATACGCGCTTTATAAAGTGGCTCAGGATGTGCAATATCATAACTGTATCATAAGTACAATTACCTCACGGTAACTTGCAAATACAAACAGTTCTACAAATAGCACTTGAGCCGCCGTCGTGGATGTGGATCTAAGAAAGGGTAACCACACAGGAACAGAAGCACTGCTTTGACGCTGGGTGCCGCCAGTCTGCAAAACCTAATGGAGAACTTGCGTACGACAGGGTATGAGGTACCGTGGAAAAGTGGGTGGCTTTATGCCAAGTGTAGGTTTTAAACATCACGATTTGAATGTGGAAACGTTCTTACGCAACATTTCTGTGTGTACGCACCGTTTATACATGAGGCCCCTGGTGCACCACTTTCTTCACGTCGTCGTCTGTCTTGAATCGACAACCACCCCGATTTTTTTTTTTTTTTTTTTAAATCGGTCCAAAAAGGTGGAAATCACACAGTGCCAAATCTGGTGACTAAGGAGGATGTGGCAATACCTTAAACTTCAGTTTCTCCAGACAAGCCTTGGTGTTCTTAGTAGTGTGTGGGCGGGTGGGCATTGTCTTGCAGCAAAAGGACTCCTTAAGACAGTAGTCCCCGCCACTTGGATCAAATAGCAGGCTTCATATTGGTCTCCAGCAAGTCACAGTAACTTACACTAGTGACTGTACTACCCCTTGGCATGTAGTGTTCGGGTGCACATGTGGTTGCGTGGACAAGACAAAACCTTTTATTCTACTGGAATCCAGGCACTTCCAGGCAGGTGGCACAAGTGCATTGAGAAGGGTGGAGACAACATTGAGAAATGACATGATCAGTTTTGTGAATGTTCGTTCCATTTTCTAATAAATCAATTTTCTAACTTTCGTTTGACTATCATAAATAAACCTAATATGCAGCCACTGGGCCCCGCTAGCTCCTTGGACCATGGTGCAGTTGCCACATGTGTACTGCTTGTTGTTACAACAATGCCGTTAACTGTCAGAGACACGAAAGTCCAACTAACTTGCAAATCACTATGGAACAATCAAATGAGTTGATTTTGTTATAGCGAGTTTCAGACAGCTTTAGGGCCATTAAGTTTATTTATTTTCAATTGATTGATTGGCTGTTTTGTACGTCCTGTGAGTCTGTATCCCAGTTTTTAATATTTCTCCTGCTGTATGGATCTGAATTTCCCCTTAGGATTAATGAAGTTTATCTAATCTAATCTAAGAGCGCAACAACTGCATGGGTAGTGTTACACTAAACTACACAAATGATGATAGTGGAAATGTGTGTGTAACTTGCTGTGATTTTCTTCAGACTATTGAAATGAAGGCTACATGGAAAAGCAGTTGGCCTGGACGATATACCACTGGAGGCATGGAGATGTTTAGGTGGGATGGCAGTAGTTTCTAACTAGATTGTTTTAACAAAATCTTGAAAAGTGAGAAGATGCCTGTCTGAGGAGTAGAGAAGAATTATATTAGTACCAATTTTCAAGAATAATGGAGATGTGCAGAGCTGAAGTAACTACAGGGCTGTAAAGTTGATCAGCTACACCATTAAGTTATTTTAAAGAGTAATGGATGCTAAGCTGAGAAGACAGGTGGCGATCTGTAAGCAGCAATATGGTTTCATGCCAGGAAAGAGTTCTACAGATACAATGTTTAAGAGTGTTGATGGAGAAGTACAGAGAAGGTCAGATGGGATTGCACTGCATATTTCTGGGCTTAGAAGGCATATGACAGGGTGCCAAGAAAGGAGTTGTGGTACTGTATGCATACTTACATGCAAGATATGTGTAAGGACAGTGAGGTGTGCGGTAGGAATGACAGCCCACAGGTGAGAGTGGGATTACATCAAGGATGGCCTCTGTGCCCTTTCCTGTTTGCAATGGTGATGGGCATGTTGACAGATGAGGTCAGACAGGAGTCTCTGTGGACTATGATGTTCATGGATGACATTGTGATCTGTAGTGAGGAGAGGTGGAGGTATGCACTGAAGAGAAGGAGAATAAAAGTCAGTAGAGGTAAGAGAGTACATAGAGGGGAAAGTGGTGGAAGGGTTCAGCTGAAAGGAGCAGAAGGTAGACAAATTTAAATATTTGGGCTCAACAATCTCAAGCAATGGAGAGTGCACCAGATAGGTGAAGAAGAAAGTGCAGGCAGGTTGGAATGGGTGGAGAACAGCGAAAGGAGTGATTTGTAATAGAAGAGTGAAGGGTGAAAGGGAAGGTCTATAACAGTAGTGAAACCAGCTGTGCTGTATGGTTTGGAGACGGTGGCACTGATGAAAAGACAGAAGGCAGAGCTGGAAGTGGCAGAGTTGAAAATGCTACGATATTCACTCAGAGTAAGGAGGCTAGACAGGATTAGGAATGAGAATATTAGAGGGACAACACAGGTCCGACAGTCTGGTGACCAAGTGAGAGAGGCTCGATTGAGATGGTTTGGGAACATGGAGTGGAGAGGTGAAGGGTACATCGGGAAAAGAATGTTGAGGATAGAATTGCCAGGGAAGAGGAAAAGGGGAAGGCCAAAGAGGAGGTTTATGGATGTGGTGAGGAAGAATATGAAGGCAGCTGGTGTGGCAGAAAATGATGTAAAAGACAGGGATAGATGGAGATGGATGATCCACTGTGACAACCCCTACATGGCAGCAACCAAAAGAAGAAGATATAAATGAAGACTCCAACTGAAAATCATTGGAAAAGTCCTATATTGTAATGCGGTCTCTGTTTTATTACTCGTAATCAGAATCCTTACCAGGCAGAATGAAGTTTCAGTAGGAAATGACAATTCAAGAAATTAAAAGGAGGCCAGTCATTCTTACTTTAATTTACCTTATTTTTATTTGAATACATAAACACCAATTTAAACTACACTAAAATAGAAAGAATAAAATGATTTTTTTTTTAATATTTTAGAATATTTTCTAAACATTAAGAAAAAAATAAAGGCAACACTGCAAAATTAATTATGTGGTTAAACACTTTTTTTCTTTAATTACTCTCTGGTCTTCCTTCAAAATCTTTTTGATATTTTGTTAGAAGGCAGGAGAGCTCTAATAACTCCCAAAACCGTTACACTCACTTATAGTAGAAACATTCCACTCTCAGTCTAGGATTTCATTTTAAACAAAGCTGAAATGTTAATTTTACAGATTGATGATGACAAACCAAAAATGAATAACACATCAAAGTAGTCCTAGAAACACTCTTAAAAGGTGCACTCTATAAGCGGGAGGTAAGGTCTGAGTAGAGAAACTCCCACCTTATGAAACAAAAAGAAAACAAAAAGAAATAAAATCTCTGTTAACAGCCTGTCATTTTAGCCAAACATTTTTGTGTTATTAAATGTATCCCAAATCCATGCAGAATCATTACCAAATAACCACCTCCTCGTGAGCCTCCCATCAACTGGCATGGAGCTCCAAGGACTCGGAAGGTCAGTGACACTGGAAAGTCATTTTCTGTCCCTGGATACTTGGTTATGGATTACCATTCTGAAAAAGCAGCAGTCAGGGCTGTGTCTTCTTATTTGGTCACATCAGATTGGTCAGTGGAAGAGAAACAAACCTGCTGGATTAATTTGCAGATGCTCTGTTTGGATTCTTGATGTGCTGAAAGGAGGCTACCAGAGTGAAGTTAAAGGTCCCAATCAGGATGTTTTTGCTCTTCATCAGCCAGGTTTGTATCTTTTCAAAAGTTCTGAAGGAGAGCAAAAGTGGTGGACTAGTCTGACTTGACCAGCTTGCACTCCCGTTTAATCCTAGAAAAGGGGCCAATTGAGTCACAGAAAACAAAATCCCACAGCACCCGTATCCAGGAACTGTGCTGCGGAAGGTTATCATAAAACTCTGGAGCAATCTTCCTGACCTAAAATATACAAAGTGAGAAAAAAATGAGCAAACTTTGAGTAATTTAGGATAACTTGAGGAGTAAGTTAGATGGACTTTCCCTTTTGTGAAGCTTGTCAAGCACGTGCACTTAAGGGGCACCTACAGGGCTCTCTCAAGGTAGGCAATACCATTCCAAGTGCATGCATTTGCTGTTTTCATTAGCTGTACTGAAGGATGTCAACAGGAAGACACTTGGATCCACTTCCTGCCCAGCTAAGGATGTCCCACCCCTTTTGGAACCACTCTAATTAAGCAAGCCATAGTTGCCATAGATCTTTAGTAACACATTTGATTAAATGCAGCTTAATTTGCTTTAAAAACAAAAAATCTACGTATATAAAAGTCAGTGTATGTGTGTGTATGCGTATGTATGTATGTTCTAGCATCACTTCCGAACAGCTGGAGCGATTTTCATGAAACTTGGTACACAGGTTTCTCATTGGTCGACTACAAATACTATAGGGTGAAATCAGCCCTAACCCACCCCCTTCTGGGTAGGGTGGGGCGTGATCTTGCGGTCTTGTATGCATGTTATCATCCAGTTGACACTCGGAATGACCACCAGAGGGCGAACTGGAGGTGACTGCCAGCATTCTTAATGTTTGAGCGCCACCGCACCCCTGTCACAACCACCAACTGCATGTCCCCTCTCACCACATCCATAAACCTTCACTTAGGCCTTCCTCTCTTCCACTTGCCTGGTAGCTCTGTCCTTAGCATCCTTCTCCCAATATACCCATCATCTCTCCTCTGCACATGTCCAAATCGTCACAATCTCGCCTCTCTGACTTTGTCTCCCAACCGTCCAACCTGAGTTGACCCTCTAACATCCTCATTTCTAATCCTATCCATCCTCCTCACACCCAATGCAAATCTTAGCATCTTTAACTCTGCCACCTCCAGCTCCATCTCCTGCTTTCTGGTCAGTCCCACCATCTCCAACCCATACAACATAGCTGATCTGTACAATAAAGACAGTGCTAAGTCCATCTAATCTGATGGTAGAATCTTTTCATCCATTGATTCTACAATTTCGAGTATCCCAGATGCCTTTCCATGAGCAAGAATGCCTCATTTGTTAGGAGGAGACCACCCACTTGTTGACAGTTGGAGAGCATTTGCATAAAGTAACCATCCCCTTATGAAACAGAATGAACCAACGGTGAGGGTTTTAGGATACTAGCAGTTTTTAAAGGGCCTTCAGAGGATCTTATTTGTTTCCAAACCACAACAGACGAATGAGCAACTGAATGGTTCATAACCACCTACTGCCATAATGATAAGAGATGGATTTTAAAAAAGAGCAAAACTATTATCATTTTACAGTAATGAGGCTAGGAACACCTCAACTAGAGCTTTTATGTTGGCATATGCGTGCTGGCATCAGAGGTAACCTACAAAGGAGTACAGATAAGAGGAGAATGGTCAACATGGAGGGGTATGTCCTTGGACTGTTACTTTTTCTGATTTACATTAATGATATTGATTCTGGTATAGTTAGTAGGTTGTGAAATTTGAAGATGACAAAATTGGAGGGATGGCAGACACTGAGGAGGCAGCAAAAACAATCAAAATGACCGGCACAAGCTTCAGAACTAAGTGAATGCCTGGACAATCCAGTTTTACATAGAAAAGTGCAAAGTTCTATACACGGGCAAAAGGAATGTCAAAATACAGGATGGCATACACTGTAATACAAGAAACAACCTCTGAAAGGGATTTTTCATCAACAAAGCAATGTACTGAAGCAATTAAAAAGGAAAATAAAATGTTCGGTTAGGATATTATGCTCAAGCTATATAATGCACTCGTGACACCACATCTGGAGTATTGTGGGCAGTTATGGTCACCACACAACAAGAAAGACATAGCAGCACTTGAAGCTGTGCAGAGGAGAGCAATGAGTTGCATCTCAGGGGTTAAGGACATGTCCTACTGTGACAGACTCAGAGAATTAAACCTGTTTAGTCTCAAGCAGGGGAGACCGTATTGGTGGGGGGACCTCATCCAGGTCTTCAAAACCCACAGATCCAGCAACATTCTTTCAGCTTAAGGGTGAATCATGTACCGGAGGACATCAGTGGAAATTATGAGGAAGTGCATTTAAAACAGAACCCAGGAAGCATTTCTTTATGCAAAAAGCTGTGGGATTCTGGAACAAACTACTAAGACATGGAGTTAAAGCAGAAACCCTGACACTATATTTAAGAATAATCTGGATAAAATATTGGGGACAGCTTAGCTATTAGCTAAACAAACTGGCCCCAACCCTAACCCCAACTGAATGGTCTCCTCTCGTTTATCAAATTTCTTATGTTCAATTGATATTTAGTAACACATTTGATTAAATGCAACTTAATTTGCTTTAAAAACAAAAAATCTATGTATATAAAAGTCAGCGTATGTATGTATGTTCCAGCATCACTTTCGAACGGCTGGAACGATTTTCATGAAACTTGGTACACATGTTTCTCATTGGTCGACTACAAATACTATAGAGTGAAATCAGCCCTAACCCACCCCCTTCTGGGTAGGGTGGGGGGTGATCTTGCGGTCTTATATGCATGTTATCATCCAGTTGACACTCGGAATGACCGCCAGAGGGCGAAATGGAGGTGACTGCCAGCATTCTTAATGTTTGAGCACTACCATGGCCCTGTTGCTTTAGAAATTAAATAGAGTTGGCCGGTTCCGAGTGTCAACTGGATGATAACACACATACAAGACATCAAGACAAGCACATTAGTGAGTCTTCATTGTTTGTTAATTTATTTTTATTTTTAAAGTTGTGTTTTTTTTTTTTTAATTATATTTTTCTCAAACAATTAAAAAAAAACAACACTATTTTCCTCCCAGGCAATGCCAGATATTTCAGCTAGTATCAAATACACAAAAAATAAAAACATATACAGTAAGATGCCTCTAAATAGACTAAAAATAATAATACAACAGGAGAAAATCAGAGTAAAAATATCAAAGTATTGTGACTGATGGCGGCCAGCGCCATTACCCAGCCAGGATGCCTCCGAGGTGGAAGGACAGTTGGAGAGGACTTCCAGGGGACACTCTCTTCTCCGAACTGTCATTTGGCAGCTCCCCTGGGTTGTGGCAACGCCTCGGATTCCTGCAGAGCTGTGTGGAAATTACTAAATTTGCCGGCACAGCCCAGTTGGGATCCGTTGAATACCGCAAGGAAGAGCTGTGGGAACTTTAGAGACCTACTTTGGTTTTCAGCCGCAACTGGGAGCAATTCCAGACCTCCCTAATGAACCAGCAGGAGTGCTCCTGGGTGTGGCTTAAAAAGGAGCCAGCAGCCTCCCAAAAGGCGCCAGATTGGGAGGAGAAAGCTGGTGAGGATTGTACCTGGAAAAGAAGAGACTGCAAGGCTCTAGAGAAAAGGGGCACAGTTTTACTCTTCTTGAGAGCATTGGTACCGGACCTTGGGGACTACTATAGATCAGAGTTCCTTTCCATAAAATAAAGGCTTTTATTGGACTGAGCTGCTGGCGTTGTCTGCTTGTGCCAGGTTGGGGCAGCAGGAACGCCCCTGGTCTTCACAGTATCCAATGTAACTGCAAAGTTGCCATTACCATTAGCTGTTTATCGTACAAGTGATGACATGTGGAGTCATATTTTTTTTGCCCCCAATAGTTATGACGAATTGTCAATGGAAAAAAAAAAAAAAAAAACTCCAGGGAATGATTTGTTTAGCCAGTTACTCGTCGTTAATAACAAAATTGTCCTTCCTGCTCTTTTCAGAGTGCTACTGCCATAACTGTTATGTCTTTTCTGGTATAGATTTGCAGGCCAGGACGCCCCAGAAGACTAACAAGGCTGTGTCACGTTTGAGGGGGCTGTTAATGGGTTAGTAGATAAACTCATTAGGACTGAACAAAATCCTCTGAGTTCTTCATTTCTGCATTACTATTTTGCAACCTGACTTAATTCTTTGGGCACAGAATGCAATTTTCGTGGTGTGGGTGAAAGTCAGCAGTCAAGGAATAAAAATGTGGAACTGAAAAAAAAAAAAAAATTATAAGTTTTTAAAAACCTCACTGGCTTATGTAGTTGCACAAATGTTACAAATTTTATGATAATAGTCATTAATTTTGGCATGATGGGTGCCAGCTAGGATGTAGACACGGACAGCAGGGAATGTTTCTGTCATGTGTGGAGTTTGGGGAGTTCAGAGTTGTTAAAATCTTCAAGGTTGAATACTATAAGTTGGGCAGTAAGGGTTACCAAGTTCTTCCACACATGTCGTAAGCTATATTTAGTTTTCAATCAAAGAGGGTTGTAGTAGTATTATTATTGTCACGTGTATAGAGTACAGTGAGATTCTAAAGGCCATGTCACATTACACAACATTTACAACTTCACTTACATATTCTTAGTGGAGAGCTTAGGGGAGCCATGGTGCACACCTGTAATTTCAAGTAGTGTAGTCTGACATGCCCTGTGACAAATCCCAACCAGCCTGCAACTTGCCCTGACAAAGTCAAACAAGTTTGGTTTTGTCTTAAGTCTTTGGGGTGGCTCTGTGTGCATGAGAGCTTACAACAACCAATAAGCACTCAGCCGGAAGTACAACACAGTGACAAGGAATAGGGAATGTGGAGGTTCTTGATTTGCAAACAGAAGAGAGGCTTGTGTGTCACATGTTTTACTACCACAAGAAAATGAATATAAAAAAGGTCAAGATTGTGACTGAACTTGTCATACCTAAAAAGCCTTTGTACTGGCACCAGCTCCATCAGGCAAGCACGTTATTGGCTGAGAGAAAAAGGGGCGGGCACATGATATTCTGGAAATGTGAAACTGTGTTGGAAAGTCATTAGTCAGTCATTAACATCGACAGCGACTTCTAGTTGGCTCATCTGACATCCTCAGAAGACAAGATCAGCAGCTGCAGTCATCATGTTTGACATCCCCTCTGACTACAAGTCATGTAATCTGACTTTACTTGCATGTCCAATCACCATTTTCAAGTGCCATGACAAACAAGAATGTATTAAAATAAAAGAACTTTATTGTAACTAATAGAATGTGCAAAATCCCCCAGCCACAGGGGATGCACAAACCAGTGTGTTTCTTTGCGCTGGTCCCAAGCCCGGATAAATGGGGAGGGTTACATCAGGAAGGGCATCTGTTGTAAAATTTTGCCAAATCAATATGCGGACAATACAAATTTCCATACAGGATCGGTTGAGCCCCGGGTTAACAACGACCGCCACCAGTACTGTTAGCCAACAAGGTGCTGGAATTGGGCTACTGTTGGCTAAAGAAGAAGGAGAAGAAGAGGGGGGAGACATGTCCGGAGGCAGGAGGAGAGGAGGAAAGTAAACAGAGTGGAACTGAGGGTAGGAACTTTGAATGTTGGCAGTATGACTGGTAAGGGGAGAGAGTTAGCAGATATGATGGAGAGAAGGAAGGTTGATATTTTGTGCGTGCAAGAGACTAAATGGAAGGGGAGTAAGGCCTGGTGGATCGGAGGTGGATTCAAATTGTTCTATCATGGTGTGGATGGGAGGAGAAATGGCGTAGGGGTTCTTCTGAAGGAACAGTATGTCAAGAGTGTTTGGAGGTGAAAAGAGTGTCAGACAAAATAATGATTATGAAGCTGGAAATTGGAGGTGTGATGATGAATGTTGTTAGTGCATATGCCCCGCAAATTGGGTGTGCAATGGATGAGAGAGATGATTTTTGGAGTGAGTTGGATGAAGTGATGAACAGTGTACCCAAGGGACAGAAAGTGGTGATTGGAGCGGATTTCAATGGGCATGTTGGTGAAGGGAACAGTGGAGATGAGGAGGTGATGGGTAGGTATGGTGTCAAGGAGAGGAATGAAGAAGATCAGAGGATAGTGGATTTTGCCAATAGGATGGACACGGCTGTGGTGAATATGTAATTTAGGAAGAGGGAGGAACATAGGGTTACGTACAAGAGTGGAGGAAGATCCACACAGGTAGATTACATCCTATGCAGAAGAGTTGATCTGAAGGAGATTGAACACTGCAAAGTGGTGGCAGGGTAAAGTGTAGTTAAGCAGCATAGGATAGTGGTCTGTAGGATGATGTTGGAGATCAAGAAGAAGAAGAAGAGAGTGAGGACAGAGCCAAGGATCAAATGGTGGAAGTTGAAAAAGGAAGACTGCAAGGTTGAGTTTAGGGAGGAGGTGAGACAGGCACTGGGTGGCAGTGAAGAGTTACCAGACAGTTGGGAAACTACAACAGATGTAGTAAGGGTGACAGCAAGAAGGGTGCTTGGCATGACATCTGGAAAGAGGAAGGAGGAAAAGGAAACCTGGTGGTGGAATGAGGAAATACAGGAGAGTATACAGAGGAAGAGGATGGCAAAGAAGAAGTGGGATAGTCAGAGAGATGCAGAAAGCAGTCAAGAGTACAAGGAGATAAGGCGCAAGGCGAAGGCTAAAGAAAAGGCGTATGATGAGTTGTATGAGAGGTTGCACACTAAGGAGGGAGAAAATGACCTGCACCGATTGGCTAGACAGAGGGGCTGAGCTGGGAAAGATGTGCAGCAGGTTAGGGTGATAAAGGATAAAGATGGAAACATACAAGCAAGGAGAGTGTGTTGAGCAGATGGAAAGAGTACTTTGAGAGGCTGATGAATGAAAGAAATAAGAGATAGAAGAGGTTGGATGATGTGGAGATAGTGAATCATGAAGTACAATGGATTAGCAAGGAGGAAATCAGGACAGCTATGAAGAGGATGAAAAAAGGAAAGGCCGTTGGTCCAGATGACATAGCCGTGGAAGCATGGAGGTGTTTACAAGAGATGGTAGTGGAGTTTTTAACCAGATTGTTTAATGGAATCTTGGAAAATGAGAAGATGCCTGAGGAGTGGAGAAGAAGTGTACTGGTGCCGATATTTAAGAATAAGGGGGATGTGCAAGACTGTAATAACTACAGGGGGATAAAATTGATGAGCCACAGCATGAAGTTATGGGAAAGAGTAGTGGAAGCTCGGTTAAGAAATGAGGTGATGATTAGTGAGCAGCAGTATGGTTTCATGCCAAGAAAGTGCACCACAGATGCAATGTTTGCTCTGAGGATGTTGATGGAGAAGTTTAGAGAAGGCCAGAAGGAGTTGCATTGCGTCTTTGTGGACCTGGAGAAAGCATATGACAGGGTACCTCGAGAGGAGCTGTGGTATTGTATGAGGAAGTCGGGAGTGGCAGAGAAGTACGTAAGAGTTGTACAGGATTTGTACGAGGAAAGCGTGACAGTGGTGAGGTCTGCGGTAGGAGCGACGGATGCATTCAAGTTGGAGGTGGGATTACATCAGGGATCGGCTCTGAGCCCTTTCTTATTTGCAATGGTGATGGACAGGTTGACAGATGAGGTTAGACAGGAGCCCCCGTGGACTATGATGTTTGCTGATGACATTGTGATCTGTAGCGATAGTAGGGAGCATGTTGAGGAGACCCTGGAGAGGTGGAGATATGCTCTAGAGAGGAGAGGAATGAAGGTCAGTAGGAACAAGACAGAATACATGTGTGTAAATGAGAGGGAGGTCAGTGGAATGGTGAGGACGCAGGGAGTAGAGTTGGCGAAGGTGGATTAGTTTAAATACTTGGGATCAACAGTACAGAGTAATGGGGATTGTGGAAGAGAGGTGAAAAAGAGAGTGCAGGCAGGGTGGAATGGGTGGAGAAGAGTGTCAGGAGTAATTTGTGACAGACAGGTATCAGCAAGAGTGAAAGGGAAGGTCTACAGGACGGTAGTGAGACCAGCTGTTATATGGGTTGGAGACGGTGGCACTGCCCAGAAAGCAGGAGACAGAGCTGGAGGTGGCAGAGTTAAAGATGCTAAGATTTGCATTGGGTGTGACGAGGATGGATAGGATTAGAAATGAGGACATTAGAGAGTCAGCTCAAGTTGGATGGTTGGGAGACAAAGTCAGAGAGGCGAAATTGCGTTGGTTTGGACATGTGCAGAGGAGAGATGCTGGGTATATTGGGAGAAGGATGCTAAGGACAGAGCTGACAGGGAAGAGGAAAAGTGGAAGACCTAAGAGAAGGTTTATGGATGTGGTGAGAGAGGACATGCAGGTGATGGGTGTGACGGAACAAGATGACGAGGACAGAAAGATATAGAAGAAGATGATCCGCTGTGGCAACCCCTAACAGGAGCAGCCGAAGAAGAAGAAGAAAAGAATGTGCAAATCAGCTTGTTAACTGAGGCAGCTAAAATGAATATTAAAAATCTTGAAATCATTACTAAAAATGATTTGTACAAGCATTAAAATAAATAAAATAAAGGGAAACACGTGGCAGTAATTTCCAGTGTGATTTAGGAGAACTTGGGAACTGCCTAATCTGCCTACTGTGATACATTTAGGTCCATAAGTATTTGGACAGTGACACAATTATCATAATTTTGGGTCTATATGCCACCACAATGGATTTCAAATGAAGAAATATTTACATGATTGAAGTGCAGGCTTGCAGCATTACTTCAAAGGGTTTGACAGAAACAACATATGAGCCATTTAGGAATGACAGCCATTTTTATTTTTAAACATGGCCTTCCATTTTCAGGACCTCAAAAGTAAGTGGACAAACTAACAATCATGAATGTAACCATCATTTTCAATACTCAGTTGAAAGTCTGAACCCATGGCCTTCTCCCAGTGCTGGGTTTCCTGCCTAGTGAGATACTTTGCCAGGCCTTTACAGCCGCGGTCTTCAAGTGCCGCTTGTTCATTGGACTTTCTGCCATCAGTTTTGTCTTCAGCAAGTGAAATGCATGTTCAGTTACATTGAGGTCATTTGATTGACTTGGCCATTGAAGAATATTCTACTGCTTTGCCTTGAAAAGCACTTAATTTGCTGTCGCTGTATGTTTTGGCTCATTGTCCATCTGTACTGTGAAGTGTCGCCCCATCAGTTTTGCAGCATTTGGCTATATCTGAGCAGATAGTATAGCCCTGTACACTTCAGAATTCATCCTGCAACTTCAGTCAGTAGTTGTATCACCAATAAACACCAGTGACTGACTTCCATTCACAGTCACACTTGTCCATGCCATTACACTGCCTCTGCAAAGTTTCACACTTGATGTGGTATGCTACAGATCATGGGCCATTCCTTTTCTTCTCCATGTTGTTCTGTCTCCATCATTCTGGTGCATATTGATCTTAGTTTCCTTTGTCCAAAGAAAATTGTTCCAGAACTGAGCAGGCTTCCAAAAATGCTTTCTGGTAAAGTCTAATCTGTCGTTCCTATGCTTGAATATTAACAAATGTTTACACCTTGTGGTAAACCCTCTGTATTCACTTACATGAAGTCTGCTCTTGATTGTACACTTTGGCAATGATAGGCCTTCCTCCTGGAGTGTGTTCTTGGTTTGGCTACATGTTGTGAAAGGGTGGTTCTTCTCCTAGGACAGAATTATGTGATCATCCAGCACAGCTGTCTTTCATGGTTGTCCAGGCCTCTTCTGCTGTTGGTGAATTCACTAGTGGATACCTTCTCTTTAAGAACATACCATATGGTTGATTTGACTTCTCTTGGTGATTCTACTATATCTCTAAAGTGTTTTTTTTTCCTCTGCCTACTGAACTGACTCTTCTTACTTGCATGGACAGCTCTTTGGACCTCATTGTTTTGCCTGCCTAATGTAAAGTCATCCCTGATGGAGGATCGCAGGAATCTTGGGAAACAGGGGTCCTTTCATTGGATTGGCTGGCCCAGCACTGTTTCAGCCGTGGAATGGCCAAATGGGGGAGGCAGCTTGATGGATGAGGTCTCCAGGACTCTAAAAATATCCAAATCTTATTATGTGATATCATCTACTGTTAAATTCTGCTCCGTACTTCTAAAATTTTTTTTTTTTTTACTTCTAAATTTTTTTTTTATTTTTTATTGAGGATTTGTTCTGTTCTGTGTATTGTATTGTATTGACCCCCTTCTTTTGACACCCACTGCACGCCCAATCTACCTGGAAAGGGGTCTCTCTTTGAACTGCCCTTCCCAAGGTTTCTTCCATTTTTCCCTACTAGGTTTTTTTTTGGGGAGTTTTTCCTTGTCTTCTTAGAGAGTCAAGGCTGGGGGGCTGTCAAGAGGCAGGGCCTGTTAAAGCCCATTGCGGCACTTCCTGTGTGTTACAAAAATAAACTGTATTGTATTGTATATTGAGTAAGAGTTTACAGTGACAGTGGCCAAATGCAAATTCGACACTTGGAATCAGTTCCAGACCTTCTACCAGCGTAATAGTTACTGAAATAATGAGAGAACTGCTCACAAGCTGGCTATGGAACAGCTTTTCAGACAAATGTGTAAATACTTTTGAGCCCCTGAAAACTGGGGTCCATGCATAAAAATGGCCATCATTCCTAAACAGCTCATACTGAATTTTTGGTAAAACTCTTAAATTAAAGCAGAAAGTCCCCACTTCAATCACATGATTACTTTATTTCAAATCCATTGTGGTGGCGTACAGAGCTAAAATTATGAAAATCGTGCCACTGTCCAAACACTTACAAACCTAACTGTTCTGAGCTAGTTACAGTATATCTGGCAGATGCAAATACATTACAGGTATCACCAGGCTCATTTTCTGCATCATCCATGTTGATTTTTATTTTTGGATTAATTAGTACATTTTTTATAATGTACTACAATCATGTTTGACATAACATAAAATAACGAGCAATAGATAAAATGTGTCTATCAGTGCTGCATTTTTTTTATTCGGATGTTATAATAATGATCAGTTGTGACATTTGATATTGTACTGTAGATGTAGATAGATCAATCAATCAAAAACTATATTTGCCCCTAGGGGAAAATTTTAAAGAAGCTCAGTAAATAAATAATAAATAAATAAATAAATAAATAAATCTTATTCAACCAGTAACAGCGCACTGCATGTTATAGACTTGTTTTGAGCATTCCTAGTTTTCATCCTCTTCCTCTGTACGTTTAGCATTAATTTGCTCAGAGGTTGATGCACTTGCTGCTTCCAGAGCAGCTCTTCTTTTCTCCACTTGCTTCTTCTCTTCTTTTGTCGGCATCTTTTTGCGTTAAAACTGATTAAGTCAGTGTTTGTGTTGCAATTACTTAGTACATTTTCCTTAATTTTTCACTTAAGCTGGCACTTAAATCATTCTTGAGGCAGATTGAAGACTTAAGATATGAAGAGGTAGGGGAAGTGACGGCGAGGAGGGTAGGGAATGAGAACGGCGCTCGTACGCATGTGCTGCATGGCCACCCTGCTGGCCGCTGCAGAGAGTTGATTCTATAATAAAATAAAATTAAAAAGGAATAACCTTGGAGTTCAATCAATCACCCTGAAAGTGGATAGTAGCTGTCACGTAGTATATGTTGTCACACACGTGCGACTAGGAGCGAGCTGAGTGGACCAATTGGAAGTAATTACCCGCCAGGCCAGGGAATGGCGGGGTGCTCTAAACCCATTTCTGTTATCTCTGCAGATCAAATACGGGAAAACCTGTCTGGATTTAACATCACTTCCAGTCCAGCTCCCAGACGGACGTTACTTCCTCTTCCGGTCAAATGACATCAGTTCCAGTTCACAACATATAAAACCTCCATCTTTCCAAACCAGTTCAGTTCAATCCTGGAACTCAACCTAACAACAACTTCTTGCTTTCTTTAAACCTTTTGCAGCCAGGGACAATATATGGGTGGCTGCCCCAAACCTTTCCAGTGTGTCGAGACTCATTCTTTCACAATGTGTACCAAATTTCAGGTCACTAGGTCAAATGGATTGTGAGCTATGGGTGATTTAAAATCCTGGACAGACAAATGGACAGCCACGGTAGCGTATTATATAAGAAGATCATCATATTTTATCACACCACTGCCTTAGCCAGGTAAGAGCGGAGTCATTAATATAAGGAGGAGATGACAAACAACAAACCCTTCTGAAATATACATCTAGAATGACTATAAAGAAAGAAAACGTCTGATACATGGCCAGTAACATACACACATGCACTATGGTCTGAACACACATCAGAATAACTAAAAAGGACGAATAAATAAGAAGAATGAAAACTTCTGAATCAGCTGTCCCAGTCCCAGTGAGGCGATATGTAGGTGTATTGCTGTTGGTATAAAGGACCCTCAGTCACATTTCATAACACACTTCTGCTGAAAAATTAATTGGCTTAAAGTGATCGGTGTTGGTGTTAGTGGCATTAACCTCCTTAGCGTTAGACCCAAGCATCACTTGATGTGTCTCACGTAAGCATTAGACATGAGCATTACTCGGGCTGTAAAAGTGCCAACAGCGTTCGCGTTGAGCGCTGCTTGGGAAACGATATAGGCATGCCTTGCATTAGTGTCACGCCCGAGACAGGTCTTCTCCTAGCCTTATAATGACAACAAATAAGAAATGTTTTTCAGGACCAGGTGTTTCAAGTTCTGGACAGTGATATGAGCAGTGATGACGAAGTGAATCGGTCTTCAGGCAGTGAAATTGAAACGGACAGTGAAATCCAAACCAAGTCTGATGAATCCAAAAATGACATTCGTGTCAATCGCACATGTGCAGTGTGCCATTCAAAAGCTGATTACCCTGGAAAGAAAATCCACAAGCAATCACACTATGATTGTCCAGAGTGTGTCGTTGGATTGTTTATTTCACTGTGCTTTAAGATATACCACAAAAATGACAGATTTTGACAGTATATACGGTATTAGCATTATTTTTATTATTATTCATTCATACTTTCTACACTTTGTGCTTTCAGTGTTTTGTATGTTTTACAGTAGAGAGATCAGATTTAATAAATATATAATTTTTCGAGCCAAAAAAATGCAACACTTTTCACATTTTTTTCGAGGAAAAATGTAACGCCAAAGAGGTTAAACAAAATGATGATTGATTAAAAGCAATCTTAACTTTACGTAAACCTCCCATGCAAACTAAAAACGACAGTTTAAGCATAAACCACGCAGGGTGCATATCTATCACTAGAATTACATAAAAGCTAAATGGCTAAAGCAACTCTTTCAAAGAAAACAAAAAATAAAATTCAAGGCTGGAGAAACTGTTGCACCACATTCCATTCATCTACAGTAGAACAGGGAATAACCAAATCCATCCAGAACTAAAACATGTCGCAGCTCTTATGTAACACCTTACATTGACTGTAATCGGAGAGGGACTGAAACAAAAAAGGAAGCAATAAAGAAGGAATGACGACAGAAAAAGAAAAAGTCAAACAGGATAAACATGCCTAGCAAGATGAAATGTGTTGAAGTTCTGTGGTGGTGGGGCAACTCCTCGCTACACACACAGCCGAGGCCTACTAAGCACTTTGGCAAAAGAGTCCTTTTGAAATTCAAATGGTGTAGTCGTCCTATCTGGGGAGCCATCCGTCTTTTTAAAATGATAAGGTGGAGCCACCATTCACACCGTGGAGAACGGCACATATGCCGACACTCAGTTTCAGTCTGTCAAGATTTGGTAGATTTTTTTTCTCCCTTTCTAACATGTTGTGCGCCCTTAGGGCAGATTCCATGAAGTGTCCTATTTTGCTGTCTGCACTATTTAACATCTCTCATTACCACTTTCCTTACAGACAAAGATACAATTGGCTCAAGGCAGTAGGATTAAAAAAGTTGTATAAAAAGCAAATAAATAAATAAATTATAGAAAGCCATGAGGATGCAGCAGCATACATATTGAAATGTTGATTTTAATGTTAGATGAATTGGCATCACTAAATTGGCTCTGACGTGTGTACGTTCACCGTGAGACAGGCTGGCACTCTGCCCAGGTGTTGATGGGATAGGAAAATGGATGGATGAATTCCAGCACTAGAATTCCAGCCAGGGAACAGTCTATCACTGCGTATTTTAATTCTTAGGCTACTTTCTGTGTCTGTATGGACATCTGTCCTCAGAGCACACTAGCTTTCCTCCCCTGGGATGGATGGCTGTTCCATTTAGTTGTTTTTACTTTTTTAAATTTTTGCACCCAATACCACTGATGCAAGATGTAACCTTTGTTACAATATATTACACAGGATTAAGCACATTAAAATAAATAAATAAAAATAAATGGGCAGTCTGTGTTTTTTGAATAACACATAAATGAAGTAGGTGTACAAGAACGGATGCGCTTTACAAGAAAGGCAAAAATAAAACATGCCAATAAATACACAGAACAAGTACCATATGATTAAAGTGCCTTTCACAGCTATAACATCGAGAGTGAAGAGCACTTAGTAATAGGTAGACATAGACACTTCAAAGACAGTACACTTTAGAAAGACTGACTGGGAGGGAATTGAGAAAAATAACAGAAAATAAAGAGATATGGAAGGCACTTTGATAAAGGGGTGGATAGAGACATGAAAGGCACTATATAATACATGGACAAATAGGAGAAGATAAACTATAAAATAGACAGACCTGGATTAATAGGTGGGTAGATGAGACAGACACTAAATATATATATAGTGTCGCATGTGTGCCTGAGGATCACCTTCCGGGCTCCTCTGAAGTATGCAGTACCACTCCAGGTCAAGAGGGGGCACGGTCATTAATGGCTTTGGTCTTGTATCATTTTTCCCCTTCACAGTGCTGAGAAGATGCCCAGTGAGAACAACTGAACCACAGAAACCCAACCACTTCTGCTCCAGACTTTATAAAAGTGGAGAGTAGTGTCTGACCCTCCGATTTTTTTTTTTTAAAGCCTGATATGTTATTTTTGAGATGTTGCATTACAGCAAACTCTGAGGCAATTTTGCAGACAATGTACACCCCTTCATGTTAATGGTGTTCCCGGATGGCAACGGCCTCTTTCAGCAGAATAATGGGCCCTACCACACCACAAAAATTGTTCAGGAATGGTTTGAGGAACATGACAAAGACCTGAAGGTCTTGACTTGGCCTCCAAATCATCCAGATCTCAATCTGATCGAGTATCTGTGGGATGTGCTGGAAAAACAAGTCCGATCCATGGAGGCCCCACCTTACAACTCATATGCATACACACCCACACACACACACACACATATTTTGACACCTTCATCAACATCTGAGATACAATTGGTTACATTTCTTTTGTTTTTCCTATTGGGGCACAGGCAGGTCAAGTTAGTTTCTCAAAGTGTAAGTAGTGGGATTTGAACCAACAACCTTGGGGTTTGAACTCCAAAGCCTTAACCACTACACCACACTATGCCTATGACAGTTGGGCACAATGATTAGCATTTGATAGACTCTCTGATCAGATTCTACTGCAAAGGATAACACTATTAAAAAAGCTGACGTCACTGCAATCTATCATAACATACACCATGAAACTGGAAGTAAATCTTGGAACCCAGCTATAGATTAGGTAGATACTGTAAATATGACAGGCACTATAGATTATGAACTAATAGTGGGTCCTTGTAGACAGCGATAGATAGATAGATAGATAGATAGATAGATAGATAGATAGATGAACTATATAAGATAGACATAGACAGACAGATAAAAAATATGTATACTTTTTAAAAAGACCAATAACACACACACACACAAAAAAACAACAACAAACTACTTCTTACATTTACACTTCCAACTGTCAAAGGTTGCAAGATCAAATGCTATTCATTTGTTTAATTGTCCCACTTACATTCAATGGTTGTGTAAATAAAATTCTGGAATCTTTCTTATTTTAGTTAGTATTAAAGGTTCAAAATGAAATAAACACGGACTAACAAGTGACTGGGTTTAGTTTCTAGACATGGCCGATTGACAGACATTTGAATTCTGTCCCAGTCACGTCTATGTAAGGCACAACAAATAATTAATTACCTTTGATGCCCTACTTCCTCGGCTTGTGACTTTTGAAAGAATTCTTTGTCTGGTGCTGCAGTGCTGTCAAGTGCTTTGTCAAACCAGCGCACAATTCACATCATGATTATTTGATTATGTTACATTTCTCCCAGTGCTGAAGTAAGTGCTTCTCCAATGCTGCAGTGATGCCAATTAATTTGTAAAATGTTTTGCAATTATACTTTTTATGAAAGGCAATACATTAAAACAGATTGACTGTTACAGAATAGCCTGAAACCTGAACTTGTACTCTTTTAAATAAAAATGAAAGCACAGTCATTGACTAATAATGATGAGCATATGGATGCCACATATTGTAGTAAAGGAAAATCACCTGTAACAGAGCGACGTTGTTTTTCTTTTCCTAGTTTCTCTTTCTCTGTTCCATCCACTATTTGCATTAACCATTTCAAGACATTTTTTGGCATCTCTCTCAGCCTGGTTGGCAATGAATGTGAATTTAGACTAACAGAGTTCTAGTAGTCATCTTGGTAGTTTATTTGAAGTTCCAATAGTCAATTAGACAAACTTTGAGATAATGTCGTGAAAACTGAAGTTGATGATTTCAACAAAAGCTTCAATTTATTAAATTAATCTTTGGCTATATTAGATCAACCAAGTTTCACCTGAATCAATCTTGACTTTCAGAAAATAAACATATATTTTTTTTTTTGTTTGTGCTGTGTAAACAACAAAAAAGAGGGAATCTGATCAGAAAGCAGGATCAGACATCTCAATTGCAATGAGATTACCATTCTTGGAATGTGAATTGTGAGGATGCTCAGGCCAGATTATAAAACATAAATTACTGTTTCACCCCACAGGAAACTGTCATTCAATTACTGAGCACACTACTAAGAGGCACTGTGTAATTATGCCTACTATCATGCATATGGTCGGGACAACCTTCCTGGCTCTGTTGAGGTAACCAAAACCACCTCATGATGACAGGGGGCACAGACGCCAATGCTATCTTCTCCCTTTTTCCCTGCGGCTAAGAAAAAAACACCCAAGAGGTGCGACACATCCAAGGAAGCCCCGCCCCTTCTGACCCGCAGAGTATAACAACGGCTTGTTCCGGGAAGGTGGCATCAGATGCTAACCTGACAAACATAGAGGACAGAGCTTCTACGATTCACTGATAAAGCTAATCTTGACCGGTGATCTTTTCTGTTTGAGTTGTTACCGGTCTGTTCATTTGTCTGATTAAATGGGGCTGCCAGGATGACACTCCTCCAGGCGGAGTGGTGGCCCAGAGGCTCGGGATCTGCCAGCAATTGGAAGGTTGTCGGTTCGAATACCATAAACACCAGAAGTGACTCCACTCCATTGGGCCCTTGAGCAAGGCCCTTAACCTGCAATTGCTACGTCCTGAGTATGACATTAATGTGCATCCAAGCCCTGCAAGCAGGTCCACCAACTTGCAGAGAAAACTTAGGGGTTGGTGGCAGGACTGGCACTCCATTCCCTGTTAAAAAAAAAACAAAAAAAAACCTCACACTGTTCCAGTGTGGTGCTGAGGTGTCTCCCGCTGCACTTGGGTCCCAATCCGGGTGGTTTCATTGTGTTGTGGGTGTGACAACACGCTATCAGCGCATGGTTCCAACCTCTCTCTCAAGGGGATATCCCAACCTTTTTGGGTTTCTCTACCTTGTCTAACCTACCTGCCCACTTCTTCAATCACGCATTTTTCAAAGTACCTTATTAGTCTCATCAACTTAGAGCAACAAAGGATGAAAATAATTGAAAATACTAAGGCTCCAGGAAGCAGGGAGTGTATTGAGCTCCATGTAGGAAAATAGGATGCACAATAATAAGCCGTATTTGAAGAAATGTGTGCTGGCTTGTACCACAATGCCCTGGTACTTAGCACTGCTGTCTTCCAGCTTCAGCACACTTTGTTTAAAACCCAATCCTTTCACTGTCAGTGCAAAGTTTGTATGTAATCACGCAATTCATGAACAAACCATTTATTGTGTTCAGGGTGGTGGGATGCCAATGCCTACTCACGTCACGTCAGACCGAAGGATGAAGGTCCACGCAAAGATAAAACCCTCTCAAACGAGTAGCGCAAACAAATAAAGTTCCATCTATCTATTGTGTTGTTCACGATTCAATCATGGTAGAGTCTTAACAAGCTATGATTTTTCCACATGTAGTTGTTAGGCGGCACATGCAACGTTACAGTTACAGCCATGGCTGTAGCTAGAAATTAATTTCAGGGAAGGATGAAAAAGTACTTGAATTAGAATTCTGTCAATAATCAAAGAGTTAGAACAGTCATAATGGGGCGGTGTGTGTTTTGGGAACAGTGTTCAAACATGAAATTTTGGCTCCACTCCCACTACACCTATGGTTAAACCTACAGATGACCCAGTGGTTCAGTGTAAGGATAGCTTCTGTGTGAAGTATCCATGTTGTCTGTGGATTTTGGCTTTTTGGGGTCTGTCTGGGGGTATGTGGGTTTCCTCACAAAGTGTTACATTAATCAGAGATGCCAACTTGTCCCAGTATTACGGAGTTTGGCTGTCAAAGTACCCTGCCCAGAGTTGGTCCAAATACTGGCAGGATAGGCTTCAGGTCCCCACTATTCTGTTATAGGAATAACCTGGATTAGGAAATGGATGTACAAATAAATAAATAAATTACAACTCTAATGAAACCCGATAACCACATTGTTTAACTTGACATCTAACTATACGCTATTTCATCATTCCTGGTCTGACTGGAAATTCAAGGCCCTTTGTATTCTAACTTTCATATTCATTTAATATCATGGATTGACTGCACAAGTGCACCCATTTGAAAGAAGAGTCATTACCTCTGGAAGGCGGCTGCCAGGAATGCTTGGAAAGTCATGATGTTCCATATGATAGCCCACATTGAAGGTGATCCAGTTCAAGGGTCCATAGTAGGAATAAGTCTCATAGCCTTTCAGGTACATGTAATGTTCAGCAATAAAGTGTCCAGAAATAGGGTGAAGGCCCATGCATAAAATAGACCCAGCCACAAGATAGACGACTGACTTCAGACCACAGAGCCAAAAGATCAGCAGGTCAAAAGCCAGCTGAATTGCGGTGTTGACAATCTCCATCTGAGAAATAGGCTTGGGGTTCACACAGAGTGGGCGAAGGACATATAAGAGGGGTTGTAAGAAAAGCCAGATTACCTTCCTGAAAGGGGTGCAGAAAAGACGGACCTCCAAGTCAGTGGGGATGTCCACGTCAAGGCCATCACCACCTAAATAACGGTGGTGATCAATATGGTACTTCTTAAACCCCACGGAATAAGGTGCCCCAATAGGAAGATTGGCAAAGATACCAAAAAAACGGTTCCACTTGGCATCTTTGTTGCCAAAAGCCACATTATGGGATATGTCATGAATAGCTAAAGTCAATGAGTGGTTGATACAACCTCCAAAAGCATACGACCAGAAGATCAGCCACTTCCAGGGCAGGTCCTTCACCAGGTAGCATGCCACAATCTGTGTCAACACCATAGCAGTCACGATCCATTTCAGATTAGGATCTGGGCCCATCAATGATTTGATCTCTGGGTGTTTGGCTGTTGGAAAGAACAAAGGGAGATGAGGTGAGGAGTCACAGGAAAGCAAAAAACAGACAGGGTGACTTCAATCAAAGAGGTTTAACCTTTCAAAAAGGTTATTTATTGTTAAGAAAATAAACATAATAGATTAAGAAGAACCAAAACACATTCGATTTTACATTTAAACAATGTGACCAAAAAAGAAAGAGGTACCCAGAATCTGTGGTATAAAAATTGTATGAAAACTGATGATGCATAATCCTAGCAAAGTTCTGATTTATTGGTCCAAAACAGGGCTACACGTGAGAGTCATCAGTATCTGCTAAATTTATCATGGCCGGAAATACAAGCAAATGTTGTCTTATGGCACATCCAGCCAAGAATTGTGGAATTACACCTAAGCAGTGGAAAGGGTTCATGCAGGGTATGTGTTAGTCCAGGAAGTCCCACATACAGTAAGACCTATCAGAAACAAAAAATAGCCATGGAAATGCTTACAGCCCATGGACAGTCTTCTGTTCAGGTATCGTCCCATTGAAGAAAATACACTTAAAAGACCTGTATTGAAGAGCTGTGTGATAAGCTGCCAAATTGTGCCGAAAAGCAGCTGAACAACATCATCAGCAATCAAGAAGAAGTGGGACACATAGCTGAAGATGATCCATTCCTGTCCACACTAGTCCAGGCCATCTGAGCTACACATCAGTAGTAGTGAGTAGTGAATGGCAGATGTCATAATGGACACTGTGAATGCACTCCCACCTTTATGCTGGCCCACAGTTTTAGGTGTTTTCTGATGGTCCATGGAGGTCATCAGAATTCTATAGAACGTGGAAGGCATTATTATTATTGTAGGTGTTGGGATGGCCCATTTCCTCTGATGCTAATATACCTTTGGACCTTCCAGATCTTTCTCTTTAGATGTGAGGATTCTTCATGAAACTATAGTCGTGGCCAAAAGTTTTGAGAATGACACAAGTATTGATTTTCACAAAATTTGCTGCTTCAGTGCTTCTCAATGGGATTAAGGTCTTGGTAGTTTCCTGGCCATGGACCCAAAAGTTTGATGTTTTGTTCCCTGACCCACTTAGTTATCACTATTGCCTTATGACACGGTGCTCCATCATGTTGGAAAAGGCATTGTTCGTCACCAAACTGTTCTTGGATGGTTGGGAGAAGTTGCTCTTGGTCTTGAAAAAGACGGGCCAACACTGTAAGTATTGACTCTTTTCATAAACTAAATAAATGTAATTGTCAATAAAAACCTTTGAAACTTATGAAAATGCTTGTAATTCTACTTCAGTATACCATAGAAACATCTGACAAAAAGATCTAAAAACACCGAATCAGCAAACTTTGTGAAAACCAATACTTGTGTCATTCTCAAAACTTTTGGCCATGACTGTGCTGTCCCCACCAGTGTCATTTGACTGTCACTTCCAATGTTTGGCTCTCCACTGAGCTTTACAACATTCAGAATTCGGGAAACAATTTCATTTTTTTTCTCCCACAAAAAGGAGTCAACAAATCAATACTGTGCTGTAGATGTAGTGCGAACATCTAGAGCTCCCCAGCATCCACAATGGTCATTTGATCAGCTTTAATGGCATGCTCAATGTGCAGACTCCTAGTGGAAGTAGTGAGCATAGGATACACACAAATCTGAAACATTTGCATATAAAAAGTATTCATCTTCTTGGAAGTTTTCACTTTTCTTTGAATCACATTGGATTTAATTTGACTCTTTTGACACTAATCAAGACAACTCTTTAATGCCAAAATGAAAACAAATCTATGCAAAGTGGTCTAAATTAATTACAAATATCATACTGCAACGAGGCTGGAAAAGTTAGATTAGCCAATGATGAGTCACCAAAAGAATGAGCTGGCATCACATCATCAATAGCAGGAGCGCCTATAAAAATGGCAACTCTGCACAGCCGCAGGTGCTTTTACTAACTAGTGTGGCAAAAAGCAAGTCGTCCTTTTAAGGATAGTAAGTCACCTCAAAAAACCATGTAGAGAACAGAGAATCCATCTGTTGTGGCGCTCTGTGCCAACTCCACATTGGTGTTAGAAGCAGGACATGGAGAAGACCTACAGTCAGACTTAGCAGAATGGCAAGTGCTTCAGAGACTTAAAACAAATGCACTTGGCTCCTCGGGTGCTGAAGAGAAACCTGTTCAGGCATATTATTATAATAATAATAATAATAATAATAATAATAATAATACACAAAATGTACTAGGAGATGATTATGAGATCAACAGATGTCCTGTAAACAACAAGACTGGACAGTTCTCACATATACAGATTTCAAGCATAAATACCAGAACATAAAGGATATATTCTGCAAAAAAAATGCATATGCAAAAACTAGGCAAAAAAACTTTAAATGAGAGTCGTTTTGCTTTTATTTATTTAACAAGAAAATCTGCCAATGGGGTAAGAAAAATGTGCTTGACAAAATTTCTAAAGGTAAGCTAAAAAATTGTAAATACAATTTTTTTGACAAGTCAATAATTCTTACAATGAGGAAAACAAGATTTAATGTTAATAATATAAAAACTTTTCCACTTGCTTAAAAGGAGTGTAATAGAATAGACTTTATTTCATTAAGTTATTTGTGTGTAAACTAATGAACCAATCAGAGTAAATGTATGCCTTTATCAGCACTATTATGTAAATTCAGTTGTTTATAATGTGGACCTCTGCCTTTATTTTTTTTACCATTCTGTAACAGACTACTGTGATGAATATTCCCTTTTAAGCATTCGCTGAAGAGATAATTAAAGACGTAATGTACAAGCTTCCTCCTGCCTGGTTTCTGACTCAAAGAGGTTTTATCAAACTTGTCCTAGTAGAGGATAAATTTCTTTAATTAAAATATTGAATTCTTCCACATGTGATAAATTCCCAAACATTCAATATGTTAACAGTATACCTGATGACAGGAGTGGAGGGTTGGGTGGAGTTGATGTGTGTCACAGGAGGCTGGGGGTGATACTCAGCCGGGACGCCCAGGAGGACCGGAGGAGGGCTTACACCTCCCCCAGACCACATGGGGGCAACCGCCCTGGTGACTTCGGGGACCATGGGAACAGAGCTTTGAAGCTCAACCCTATAGGGGCCCGTGGTCACCGCCAGGGGGCGCCCCAATGCCTGAGGAGCCCTGGCCCTCAGCACTTCCGCCACACCCGGAAGTGCTCTGGGGGGGAAGAAGACCAAGGACACCCGGAGTGTTTCTGGGTGCGCAGCCGGTACTTCCGCCACACTGGGGAGTGCCGGCAGAAGCTAATCGTGAGGCACTTGGAGCACATCCGGGTGGGGATAAAAGGGGCCACCTCCCTCCATTCGATGGCTGGAGTCGGGTGGAAGTGGACAGAGCTCGGAGGAGAGGAGTGGAGGCGGTCAGAAGACAGAGAAGGGCATTGTGAAGAGGCCAGGACTTTGGGGTGATTGGTGCTGCGGCACTGGGTTGTGTGCTTCACTATTATGTATATAATTGTAAATAAACATGTGTTGGGTGATAAAACGATGTCTACCGGTCTGTGTCCGGGCTGTTCCCTACGTGTGGTAATTGAAGGGCTTACCCTGGCTAAATGACACTCTGGAGCTGGGCCTGTCAAGTACTGGGGTGGAGACTAGGACTTACTGTAAATATGAAATATAATAAAATCACATTCCTCTGCAACTGCACAAATGATGTAGAGCGGTGCTTCTCAACCTCGGTCCTGGGGACCAACTGTAACTGCAGGTTTTTTTCCAACCAGCTTCTGTTTTTATTTGGACTGCTGGCCTAATTAAGTGAACTGGGAAATATAGAAATTAGTATATAATACAGAAATTAGTGTATAATATAGAAATTAGAAAACTAAGTTTGGATGAAAAAAAAAAAAAATTATATTATATATATATATATATATATATATATATATATATATATATATATCTCATCAGTCATTCTCCAACCCACTATATCCTAACACAGGGTCACAGGGGACTGCTGGAGCCAATCCCATACAAAACAGGGCGCAAGGCAGGAACAAATTCCCGGGCAGGGTGCCAGACCACCACAGGGCGAGCGCGCGCACACACACACACACACAAACACACACACCCCCCAAGCACACACTGGGACAATTTAGGATCACCAATGCACCTAACCTGCATGTCTTTGGACTGTGGGAGGAAACCAGAGCACCCGGAGGAAACCCATGCGGACATGGGGAGAAAATGCAAATTCCACGCAGGGAGGACCCGGAAAGTGAACTGCCACAGTGCTGCTATTATATATAATATATATATAAAAAAATATATATCTTTCTATATAATATGCTACCGTGGCTGTTTGTTTGTCTGTCCAGGATTTTAAATCACCTATTGTAGCTACCTACCTGTAGCTCGCAAACAGTTTCACCTATTGACCTGAAATTTGGTACACTACGTGACGTCTACTATCTGCTTTTGCGGTAATAATAATTTTTATTACTCTTTTTATTTTTACTTTATTTTATTGTAGAATCAACTCTCTGCAGTGCACAGCAGGGCAGCTGTGAGGCGCATGTGTACGTGCATCGTTCTCATTCCCTACCACCTTCACTGTCACTTCCCCTACCTCTTCATATCCACAATCATTCTTGAGGCAGATTGAACACTGAAGTGCCAGCTTAAGTGAAAAATCAAGAAAAACGTAGTAATTGCAACACAAAAACTAACTTAACCAGTTTTAATGCAAAAAGATGCAGACGAAAGAAGATTAGCAGTGGGCCGCTAGGGTGGAGAAAAGATGAGCTGCTCAGGAAACAGCAAGTGCATCAACCTCTGAGCAAACAAATGCTAAATGTACAGAGAAAGAGGATGAAAACTAGGAATGCTCAAGTCAAGTGTATTCACTGCACGTTATCCTGCAGTACGGCGTTACTGGTATTTTGTGACAGTTTAAGGGTCCCTGTGACCCATTGAACCCTCAGACCAGACGTCAGACACCAGATTAAAGTCAAAAATGAATATTTATTATTATAAATAAGTGCACAAAGCACCCAACTCTCCACAATACTTAAACAATAAACAAATCACTAATCAATAACCAATCCTCCACTCCCAGACGCGTTGCCACCCTTCCACCCAGCTCAGCGCAGTGTCTGGGATTTCCCATCGTCCTTTTATAGTCCTTGACCCGGAAGTGTTTCGCCTTCTCTGTCCACGTGACATGGGACACTTCCAGGTCAGATAAAAATCCTTTTTCTTCTCCCCGGAAGCACGTCATTCCTTGTGTCGCTGTGATTAAGACACACTTCCGGGTTATGGTGCAAATAACAATCCCTGGGCCTCCCTGCAGTGACTCCTGGTGGCCCCCGTGGTATCCAGCAGGGCTGTGCATTAAAACTCCACTGTCCATGAGGCCCTGCTGGAATTCGGGGCACCTCCATGTTGCAGGGAGGGCTCCATCTGGTGGCCTGGAGGTATTGGCCGGGATAAACGGCCAGCCATATCCCACAATATATTATATATATATATATATATATATATATATATATATATATATATATATATATATATATATATATATATTTATTAAAATGTACCAAGCAGTTATATGGGAATAATTTATTTGTTCCTTACATCTTGATATTCATTCTACTTTTCTAAGTTTTCTAATTGTTTAATTAATCCATTATTTACTAATTAGTGGGTCTGATGCTAAAGTAGTTGCAGCCTTTGATTATTCAGTGTTGTATGCCAGCATGTCTGCTCTGCTCATTTTTAATTGTCATTAATAAGATACAACGAAGGGGGAAAACTGCAAATAGAAAGGGCAAAATATTATGAAATCAACAAAAGAGCGTCAAGCATTTGAATCTATAGCAAAAGCAGAAATATTTCTAAATGTCTTGCAAATGTAAAAATCATGCTGCTGTGCTTTTCTGAATGTAGAATAAGAAAAAAATTACCAGCTAATTAAATGAGATCAGTGCTATCAGGTGTTGTCACTGGTTGTGGATCTGGTTGGAACAAAAACCTGCAGCCACAATGGGTCCCCAGGCCCGAGTTTGGGAAGCACTGATGTAGAACATAACATCTCGTATGCATATCTTGCACCACTGTGACGCACTGTACTCTTATTTATTTATTATTGAAGCACTGTACTCTTTTATTTGAATGATGTATCCTTTCACTTACGGATTTTCTGAATTCATTTTGTCCAGTAAAATGTTGTGGAGTGGTGCAGCCTAAGATCTAAACACACCTTTTCAATGAGTAGTATTCATTTTCTTGTATGTAATTTCTATTGTCTTGTTAATGTGTTTATTAAATTGTAAAGTGTCCTTGAGTGTTTGAAAGGCACTACATAAATAAAACATTATTATTATTATTGTAAGATAGGAACCAACACTGGACAAGTTGCCAGTTGTGGTCTGTGAGAGAAATGGGAAGTATGAGTTTACCAGTAGGAAATTTCACATAAATGCCTTGCAGATGGCTCTAACTGGGATAATTAATATTAAAGCAATGCTACCAGGACCAGTTGAGTTGTGATGTAAGGATTCTGTTTTTGTTTTATACTAATGAATGAGGTGAGACACAAATTGAATTTTTGAGAGTGGATTGTATATGAAGTGATTCAATACCTGCTTAATAAATTCAGAGTAGTTTTTGTATTTGGGATTTTAAAAAGGAAAGAAAATTGAGCAAATCCTCATTTGTACTTTCTAGTAAGCAAATAGAAAAACAGTATGTGTTTCTCCAAAAATACCGGCTGGAAACTTATGTGCATACAGCAAAGTGTAAGAGTCACAAGTAGTATCTCCAGAAATGTCCTTGTCATGTGCATGTGGGATCATTACATGGTGGGTGTTATGCAGTGGCAGAAAAAGGACAGGCCAGGGCATCAGACTCCACTGTAGAGTTAGGTCCTCTCTCTACTACCACAAAATCTTCACTAATTAATTCCATTCCAGCCATCTTTTGGTGTGTTGTTACCCTGTCATCTTTGCTGTAGACTCACCAACATGTTTCAGGGTGTGGTTGTATTTGGTAGTATCCCCCTGTTGGAGCACATTAGGCTTATCTTGCATTTGAATATGCCTTCTGCTGCCAACTGGTGGCACCGGTTTTGCTGGCTTGGATTTCAGCCCCTGCAGGCTAAACAGCTGATGACATTCAACATGAACACCACATACTGACTGGTCTCAAAGAATACTCTGATTTGAACAAACATCTCCAAGCCAGGGGCAATCTGAGGTATGGGAGGATTACGTAGTAGCCAGGACAGCATATTCAATTCACACAATGTTTGGTGATCTAATCCTTATGCCATTTATGTAAGTATAATCCAGGATAACTAGGCCCAGGTGGAGTTTTCTGTTTCTATCCATCTTGGCCATTTGAGCACAGTATATGTTAAACGAACAAGAGGTCTTGTCGCTGCCATCCTATTTGTAAAGAAGCGATGTTGATTTTATTTAATTTGCCTATTATATTTTAGCATATGCTCACTTAAAAAATTATTAGGAACACCTGTACACCTGCCTTTCCATATCATTATCTAATCGACCAATCATGTGGCAGCAGCACAAAGCATAAAATCATGCAGTTCCATATCAGGAGCTTCATTTAATGTTCACATCAAACGCCAGAATAGAGGGAAAAAAATGCGATCCCAGTGATTTCAACCATGGCGTGATTGTTGGTGCCAGGTGGACTGGTTTCAGCATTTCTCTAACTGCAGATCTTCTAAGATGTTTCACACACAACATTCCCAAGAGTTTGCAAAACCTAGTAAGTGAAGGTTCTGTGGACAGAAACACCTTATTGAGGAAAGAAGCCAGAGAAGAATGGCCAGTTTGAGTTACCATAGCCTCATTGTCAGTTTGAACCACATAACCACTCTGTGCAACTGTGGTGAGCAGACAAGCATCTCAGAATGGATAACACAGCAGACTTTGAGGCAAATGGACTACGACAGCAGAAGACCGCTTCGTGCTCCACTCCTGTCAGCCAAGAATGGAAAGCTGTGGCAGCAGTGGACACAGGCACCCCAAAACTGGACACCTGAAGGAGAGAAAAAATGATGCCTGGTCTGATGAAACTCAACTTCTGCTGAAGTACACAGACGGTAGACTCAGAATTTAGTGCCAACAGTATGAGCCCATGCACCCAACATGCCTTGTGTCAAACAGTTCAAGCTGGTAGAATGGTAAGAATGTGCAACTGACAAATCTGCACAAATCTGTGTGAGGTCATCAGGTGAACATGAACCAGAATCTCAAATGAATGTTTCTAACATCTTGTGGAATGCATGCCATGAACAATTGCAGGCATCTTGAGAGCAAGGAGGTTCTACCTGCTATTAATAAGGTTTCCAAAGCATTTGCACAGTGAGCATATCTCTCTCTATTATATAAAAAAATCTTGGGACGAGACTTTTTTCCGGCAACGAGACATGATCTTTTGAAGAGAGACACTTTTGAAGAGTGATCTTTTGAAGAGAGACACTTTCACATCCCGCAAGACAGGCACATCACGTCATACTTACAACCATTGTAAGTTCCGTGATAAACATGCAGAGCAGGTTAGAGATAAAGGAGTAGGAAAATTCGAAAGTCTCAAAAAAATGAGTGAAAAGATCACATTAGCACAAACAAACGGAAAATATTACTCTGTGAAATAATGGAAAAGCGAAAAGAGATCGCATAGTGTTTGAGGACAAAGGACAGGTGCTGTACAGGCTTTTAAATGTTCGAAGCGGCGCCCGAAATGCTGATCAAGTAGAACGGAAGCAGCAGCAAGCTAGCAGCAAGCCAGTAGTTGATCGAGAAAAGAGGTAAAAAAACCAGACGAGATTAGACAGGAGTCCCCGTGGACTGTGATGCTTGCTGATGACATTGTGATCTATAGCGAGAGCAGGGAGCAGGTTGAGGAGACCCTGGAGAGGTGGAGATATGCTCTAGAGAGGACAGGAATAAAGGTCAGTAGGAACAAGACAGAATACATGTGTGTAAATGACAGGGAGGTCAGTGGAATGGTGAGGATGCAGCGAGTAGAGTTGGTGAAGGTGGATTAGTTTAAATACTTGGGATCAACAGTACAGAGTAATGGAGATTGTGGAAGAGAGGTGAAAAGGAGAGTAAAGGCAGGGTGGAGTGGGTGGAGAAGAGTGTCAGGAGTGATTTGTGACAGACGGGTATCAGCAAGAGTGAAATGGAAGGACTACAGGACGGTAGTGAGACCAGCTATGTTATATGGGATGGAGACGGTGGCACTGACCAGAAAGCAGGAGACAGAGCTGGAGGTGGCAGAGTTAAAGATGCTATGATTTGCATTGGGTGTGACGAGGATGGACAGTATTAGAAATGAGGACATTAGAGGGTCAGCTCAAGTTGGACGGTTGGGAGACAAAGTCAGAGAGGTGAGATTGTGTTGGTCTGGACATGTGCAGAGGAGAGATGCTGGGCATATTGGGAGAAGGATGCTAAGGACAGAGCTGCCAGGGAAGAGGAAAAGAGGAAGGCCTAAGAGAAGGTTTATGGATGTGGTGATGGGTGTAACAGAACAAGATGCCGAGGACAGAAAGATATGGAAAAAGATGATCCGCTGTGGCAACCCCTAACGGGAGCAGCCGAAAGAAGAAGAAAAAGACTCGCTTCCCAATGTATCACCATTTAAGAAGGGTTTCAGAGGAGCAACCACATCACCTTGGTGTGCACTCAGCCACACTCTTCACAATGGTATTTTAAATTGGTATGCGAGCGAAGCTCAGATCACACGGCATGGCAGCTCATAGCGCTGGCCTTGTGGTTAAGGGGTACGCAAGCAAAGTGCAGATCATGAGGCAAAACAGCAGCAGCAAGCCAATAGCTGATCAAGCGAAGAGGAGTTCAAAACAATTTATTTGTATCCCATTGTATCACCATTTAAGCATGGTTTCGGAGGAGCGGACGTGTCTCCTTGGGATGCGTTGAGCCCCCCTCTTCACAACGGCGCGGAGCATAGGCAGGGGGTGGGGAGGGGTTGGCGAGCGAAGCCCCCTAGTTAATTTATAAAACTATGTTGATTATATTTTTACATCATGTCCTGAATTTTAATTACTATATTTATTCATTTTTTACAATCTATGGAAACCACATTGAGCCGCATTTTTATGTATGAACAGTGCTATATAAATTGTTATTATTAATTTGATAGTGAAATGTTTAGAGGGAGCCCTTTGTTTGCCCCATGATGCAACACTTAGGTAATCAATTGTAGAGATGACTGCTCTCATTAGGAGGGTCATCTTATTACTCATCCTCACCATCTCAGATTAGTTCAACCAGGAGCCACAGCAAGAGATCCCACTAGGGTTCATAAAGGGCCAGCTGCAGAGCAGCTATGGACAAAGATAGAAAAACTCTCAAATTATATTGAAAAATTAGGTGAACAGAGATTGGTGAGCTATGGTATGATAAATGGCCTGTTCTCTTAAAGCTCTGACCCAGTTGGCAACTGCTGTACTGAATAAGAAGAAGGAGATGAAAAGAAAAACAGTTTCGTTGAATTTGTTTCAGTCAGGCACCATGTGCATAAGGCAGTGCATTAAGGGGTTGCCTTGATGTTTTGTGTAATTCAGTTTGAGAAATACTGACTGGCTGGCTGGATTAGGCCAAGGGGACGCCCATGTAACACCTGGCTGCAGGAGATAGAGGGTCATTTCCGAAGGGTGGGACTGGACTGCATATCTGCCAGCGGGGTTGGCAACTGGGATCCTGAGGCGTTTCGTGATGTGGTGGGTGCGGCAACATGTTGCACAAGTGCATGCTCCCCGACCTGACCTGAATTTGAGAAATGGCTGAGATGTACTCAGGTGCAGAGAAGCCTTGCACCCTTTTCTTGCCAGGATGGAATGCAGACACTGGTCGTCTCTAAGTGGGTTGGGATAATAAATATAATGAACTCTTTGGAGGCCGAAAACCACACAAAGCAATGGTTTCAAACATAACAACCTCTAAAACATTTATCACTGCGTTTGTGGCTGCTGTCAGCACCTGCTCACCATCTCTGGACAGTCAGTGAGAAAGCACGGTGGGCCGGCTACCTGACTGTCTTTGTGCAGCAAGCAGGAGGGTGGCGGTGGCAGTTAGTGACGGTCCTCCAGGGCAAACATTGCAGTACAGTATGAATGTGTTCTGCACCATGATCACCTGATGGCAGTGTGTCAATTTCGTTTTCCATCTGCAACTCCAGATCACTTGCATCAAAATCGGAGCCTGACATGTCCCATTCAGTGATAATACACAAAACACCATCCAAGGAGTATTTGGTTTTACACGATCACTTTGGTCCCTGGCCATAGGTCGATGCCATTTTAGAGGTTGTTGTACATGTGCAGGAAGTCGAGGTCAAATCAATGAAGCTAACTTTCCCTTTAGCAAAGAGGGTTGAACTAAAATGTAACCGTGAGTTTTGTCGCCATTTGCAGCCGAGTAGCATTAGAGGACCGCTAGATGTGATTTATCATTCATTCTTGTCATTAGAGGACCCCTGAATTTTGGCAAAAGTCGACATCCGCCCTGAAAGAGTTAAATTAATGAACTGCATAGGACTGCCTACTCATTGCTCTGTATTGCTGAATTCAGCTGTTATGTAGTACACGTGAATATCACTAATGATTTTAAACAAGATTCATGTTTAAAGCTCTTAAAGGGACACCTATCACCCGGACTTGGGTCCTCCGTATAAGACAAGCTAAAGGAACATTCTTTTAGTCTGAAAGGCAACACTCAACCAGTTTGGACACAAACCTGTCAAAAGCAGAGGCCATAGAAACTAAATCACTCACTCTCATTCAACTCAAATGGCACCAGAACTTAATGACTTTTTTGGTCCAAACCCAACATCTAATAAACTGAAACAGTCTCCATCAATAAGGACCCAAAAAATGGTAAAATTGTTCACATATATAATGGATGAACTGGCATCCTGGCTAAGATGGACCCTATTTCCTTGCCTACCTGGAAAGTTGATAGGATGGATGGTCAGAAAAGGAGGCTGAGTGTTCCCCATCTCAGCCAGGTGGATGGCACGAGATGCCAACAATGCTGGAAGAAAAAGATGGACTGGTGTCTTGGCTGGAGTGAAGAGAAAGTTCTTAACCAGCCAAGAGGCTGGTATAAAGGGTGGCACTTCCTGATTGGAATGGTTGGTGTTCCCTTTCCCATCATTAGGCCAAAAGTAGTGAGGAGGCAGTGGAAAACTGTCTCCGATCTTCATGTTATTACCCTGTACACCAAGTGACTGCATGCCTCTTAATAAGGCCCATTTGGGCACCTGCAGGGCAGCATGGCATTTGTGGTTCCATAATACTGCTTTTTTGGGGTCCATAGGTGCCAACACACTCTTAAAATCCTGGTTCTTTAATGGCACTTTATGATATATTACTGGGTTGTGTAGTTCCTTGTTGAACCATTGCTTGGTAAAGCACCACAGTTTGTTCTGAGTAGGGTTCTTTGTGTTTGGAAAAAGTAGGAAAAGGTTGAAATCTTTACTGTATAGCAGGCTACCTAGCAGAACACAAACAGATTAAGAAAACCTGAACTTAGCCTGTGGTATTGTATGCAACAAGAGTCCTTTTATAATCGTGGTCAATTGATATGTCACTAATCTGGATTTGTTGTTATTTACTGCATGGAGCCGGTTATGGATCTAAATACATAAAAGTTTCATTCTAGAATCTTCATGTGGATGGGTTTTTATGGGACCAAAAATGGTTCACTTATGGCGTCACTTTCAAGAACTACTCTGTCACCTTTATTTTACAGACTGCAGGAGCAGTTGTTGGAAGGAGGATCCTCTGTCCCAAGGTGACTCTGCCTGACCCAGAAATGCTTCCTGGAGACTACAGTATTCTTTGGCATTGAAAGTACTCCTCCATGTTACTCAGAGAGTCGGGACAGGGGGAGGATGGAAAGAAGGACAAAGCTTATCTGGGACGAGTGTAGTAGGATAAAGTGATTGTATTGTTCACTGTCAGTGGAAGAAGCTTGCACAACGTATTCTTTGACAATAAACAGTTATTTGTACCCAGGACTGTCTTCTGTAGTTGCGTCTATGGTTTGTAATGCTCCCTAGTGGCCACACCTGTAAGCTGAAAAGTCAACATATCTTCTACAGCACTCCTCTTCAAATCCACTCCGGACACTGACACAGAGATCACTGAAAACAAAAAGAGTGCCGTGCTGTCCTACTGTAAAAAAACAAAAAAGGAAGAAGGAGAACAGCATGCAATGTGTGTACTGGTTGAGATGGAAATTGTCTTGGAGAGACTTTCCAAAACCTGAGTGCCACTCTGTTCCTTGTCCTCTGTTACATTTTGGTGCCTGAAAATATTGTGCTACAAATCCTGGAGACCAGCGAAGTGGCATTCTAAGAAGCGTGTGACCTCCATTCAAATGAGAATCCATTGTACTGTAACAAATATTAAAAAGAAATAAATGAATAAAGCAACAAATAAAAACCCACCCCAGACTCTTTGTCCTTACTCATTTTGGTGCGTATAGACAGACATCCAAAGATGTACAGAGGTATTCACCATGAATGCTTTGAAGAGCGACATCAAACTTTTGTTGCTACACAAACAAGCATTGTATAACATGAGTGAAGTGCAGCTCTAAACAAAAGGGGCTGTTTCAGGGAACTCATTGCCATGGCTATAATTATTAAGGCAGCTACTCATGACAATGAAGTCATAGCAAGTCAAACATGCGAATCAGGAGACTTTCATAATCAGAACACACCAAGACAGACATATAGAGAGATACTATACTAAGATCTAAGATAGATATGAAAAGCACTATATGGCTGACAGACAGACAGACAGATGTTGAAAGGAACTATATAATAGATAGATAGATAGATAGATAGATAGATAGATAGATAGATAGATAGATAGATAGATAGATAGATAGATAATGCACTAAAATAGATATATGTGAAAGGTGCTATACAGCAGATGGATAGATATGCTAGACAGATGGATAGATATTCCAAAATGCTCCTGCAAGAATTATTACAAGAACAAGAAAGTACGAACACACAACTCCAGTTCTTAAATCCTTACACTGGCTCCCGGTTAAGTTTAGGGCAGATTTCAAAATCCTCCTTTTAACATATAAAGCATTAAATGGCCAAGGTCCGGCTTGCTTATCTTCACTTATCATGACTTACAAACCAGAGCGCACATTAAGATCTCAAGATGCCGGTCTGCTTATGATTCCAAGGATTAATAAAATAACAATGGGAGGTCGAGCTTTTAGTTACAGGGCCCCTAAACTGTGGAATGGTCTGCCTGCTACTATAAGAGATGCCCCTTCGGTCTCAGCTTTTAAATCCCAGCTGAAGACTCACTACTTCAGCTTAGCATATCCTGACTAGAGCTGCTGATTAACTGTACAGACCGCATGTCTGTTGTTAGTCATTAGCACTAAAACATAAGTAACATGATAGTTCTAATTTGTTACTAACCCTCACCTATTCTGTTTCTCTTCTCGGTACTCAAATGTGGCACTTGGTGTCACGGCCCACCTGTCAAGTTGTTTTGTAAAGTCATCCCTGATGGAGGATCGCAGGAATCGTGGGGTAGAGGGGTCCTTTCATCGGATTGGCTGGCCCAGCGCTGTTTCAGCTGTGGAATGGCCAAATGGGGGAGGCAGCTTGATAGCTGAGGTCTCCAGGACTCTAAACAAATCCAAATCTTATTATGTGATATCATCTACTGTTAAATTCTGCTCCGTACTTCTAAAATTTTTATCTTTATACAGTATTGAGGATTTGTTCTGTGTTTTGTATTGTATTGTATTGACCCTCTTCTTTTTAACACCCACTGCACGCCCAAACTACCTGGAAAGGGGTCTCTCTTTGAACTGCCTTTCCTGAGGTTTCTTCCATTTTTTTCCCCCTACAAGGGTTTGTTTGGGAGTTTTTCCTTGTCTTTCCTTAGAGAGTCAAGGCTGGGAGGCTGTCAAGAGGCAGGGCCTGCTAAAGCCCATTGCGGCACTTCTTGTGTGATTTTGGGCTATACAGAAATAAATTGTATTGTATTGGAGAGGCACTATGTGGCAGATTGATCAATTTTAAAGGTGACAGATAAATAAAGGCAATACATAGCAGATAGATGGATATGAAAAGCACTACATAACCCATAGACAGACTTGAAAGGCACTATAAGACAGACAGACAGACAGATATACACTTTGTCTCAGCCTACAATTGGCCCAGTAATCACTGCCCCTGCATGCCCACTAAGTGTGTAATCAATTTTATGTAATGCCTAATTTTGAGGACAGCATGGTGGTGTAGCAGTAACAGAGAGGCCTCACAACAAGGAGACCAAGTTTCAAGGTCTGGGTGCTCCCTGCATGGAGGTTGCACTGTATATTCTTTTTGTGCCTTGCAGGTTTCCTTCCACAGTCCAAACATCATACAAGTTTGGTGGATCATTGATGGTAAATTAGCTTCTAATATTTATGTGTGTGTGGTCACCCTGTGATGGTCTGGCACCCTGTCCAGGGGTTATTCCTGCCTTAAACCTAATATTTGCAGGGATAGGCTCCAGCTTGACTTGGCCCTACTCTGGATTAGTGAGTTTAGAAGATGGATGGATAGATAAACGGATGTAATTCTCAACCGAGAGAGGTTTGACTATACAAATTTACCAATCGCTTTAAAATCTGATTTTACATTAAATAAACAGCATATGTTTGCTACTATTAGCATGGCTAGATTCACAACGGAACACAACAAATTACAAATATCTCCAAGCTGCAGAACATCTAGGAATTGTTTTATTTTTTGATTTTTTTTTAAAGGGTGTAACAATAGTTATTGCAGCTGACTCAAGATGACTACGTCCAAATTTTGGTCCAGTTACTGTCTCTCTGGAGTTTTCATGTTCTTCATACACCTGCATGGGTTTCCCTCCTTCAGCCCCAAAGACATGCGTGTTAGGTTTATTGGAGATAAAAGTAACAGTAAGCGTGTTTGGGTGCGATTCCAGCTTCCAGAGTGTGAAACACAAGCCTGGTCACTGTCTGTCTGAAATGAGTAAACTTTGCACATTTTTCTTTCGTTTTTGTGAGAGTTTTCTTCCCACACACCAAGATGGGTGTAATTCTTGATTTGTATAAAAGAAGAGAACTTTCTCTATTATAAAAAAAAAAAAATCTTGGGACTAGATGAGATTTTTTTTTCCCGCGACCAGACGTGATCTTTTGAAGAGAGACAGAGAGACACTTTCACGTCCCGCGAAATGGTCTAGTTATGTCATACTTACAACCTTTGGAAGCAAGTCCTGTGAGACGGTGGCTTTTGCAAGTCACGCCCTACTTACAACCATTTTCAAACAAGACCACGGTCATCTAACCTCTCAGTTGTTGGAACACCTTTGGCAGACACACTTCCTGTGCTCTCACCTCTTAAGCAAGACTAGACTTTGTGCCAGCAGATTTAACCACACCCAGGGCTGGAAAAAGACAAAGTAGAACGTCGTAAAGAATTCAAAAACATTGGCACGATACACATACAGAGCAGGTTAGAGATAATGGAAGTAGGAAAATTAAAAAGTCTCAAAAAAATAATAGTAAAGATCACATTAGCACAAACAAATGGAAATTATTACTCTGTGAAATAACAGAACAGCGAAAAAGAGATTGAATGTGTTGTTCGGATTTGAACTTTAAGTCGGAGACTTGCAGATCGTCTAATTCGTGTTGCCATCAGGGATAAGTAGCGTTTCTTCCCAATGAAGAGGCCTATTCGTGAGAATTAAAAGATTTGCTGTTTGGTGAAAGTGAAATCCTGCGAGAGAAAATTTCAAGACCCGCAAGACAAGACTTTATACAAAGAGATTTGGAAAAGTCCTGCCCACATCTAAAACATTTACAACCACACACACGAAAAGAGATTGAATAGTGCTGGAGGATGTCTGGGGGAGAAGACAGACAAGGCAGTGAGACAAAAGGCCAGCTGCTGTACAGGATTATAAATGTTCAAAGCGCCACACAAGATGCAGATCACCTGGCATGGCAGCAGCAGCATCAAGCCAGCAGATGATCGAGCAAAGAGGAGATAAAAAAAAAAACTATTTGTTTCCCATTGTATCAACATTTAAGAGGGGTTTTAGAAGAGCGACTTTGTATCCTTAGGGTGCATTCAGCTGGGGCAGGGGTTGGCGAGCTAAGTGAGCAGGGGGCAAAGCCCCCTAGTATCTTAAATGATCAGAAACAACTGAATCTGATTATCACATAAAAATGAAATACAGGAAGTGTGTTAAGTTAACTGGCAACTCCAAAGCTTTGAAGGCTTGTGAGTGTGCAGATGATTATGAAGTGCAATGGAATGGTGTCCCATCCAGGAATTGCTCCTACCTTGTGTCTGGCTCCCATGATTCTGTAATGAAATAAGGGGGCCGATAGATAAATGTATTGGGTGAGCACCTTTTCAATAGTTCTGTAGAAGGAACTCGGGCATGTTAACATCATACTATAAAATAGATCATTCTATTACGTGTGAAGCAGCTGCTTACACTCATAAACACGAAGGGTCGACAGTGGGGTTCTTTAGAGTGATGCCATATGGGTACCATTTCTGGATCCCTAAAAAAACACCAAAAAAAAAATTAAAGTCAAGGTTTCTGAAAGATCCTTTGTTTACTTAGATTTGTAACATGCTCTGAAATCTTTAGTCTATGGCAGACTACCTAGCAGAACAGTGCATTATTGTACATATGCAGCTTAAAGTCCTTTTAAATTAAGGAACCCATTGGAATTTCACATATCTGTTACCGTCTATTCATGGTTATTTACTGTATGGAGGTCGTTATGGATATAAATAAATAAAAGTTTTTTCTTGAACCTCCTTCATGTGGATGGGTCTTTTTGGCAACCAAAAATGGTTTCCGTATGGCATAACTCTGAAGAACCACTCTGGCAGCTTTATTTTTAAGACTGCACTCAATTACAGTCCTGGAGGTCCAGAGTACCTGCAAGTTTTCGCTTTAACCAGTTTCTTAATTACAACCCATTTATTTGCTAATTATCTGTGCTACTTGTCTCAGCGTTAACGTTTGCAGTGCATCTTGCAATGCATATGTCTCTGTTATATGCCATTTGGTATGGGATTCATAAAAACAGTGCTACTGTTTGTGATACGCCATCTGTTGGAATGACAGAGACATGGTGCTGACGGACACAAATACATACACTCTTTTATCCTTTTATTAAATTAAAGCAATATTTTTGGGGCTTACTTTTAGTTAACTCGTTTGTTATGAGTCAGAACCCTTAAATCGCTTTTTTTAGCGTCAACCAGCTGCATTTAGATTAGAATTGTTGCCTGTTTTCTTAACAATCTATCAGTTAATAATGAGGTGCAAATAACAAAGGAGCCAGCAGCTCTCCAGCTGGCGTGCATCCAATTAAATCTGTTAAATGCATCATGATGTACCTGTGTTAATACAACATTCTGAAATAAATGATAGAGAAAGGAAGGACCACCAAACATGGATAAAGTTCTCAGAAGACAAAAAAAAATACACAATTTTTGTCTCTGAAGAATACAATACAATTTATTTTTGTATTGCCCAAAATCACACAGGAAGTGCTGCAATGGGCTTTAACAGGTCCTGCCTCTTGAAAGCCCCCCAGCCTTGACTCTCTAAGAAGACAAGGAAAAACTCCCAAAAAAACCTTGTAGGGAAAAAATGGAAGAAACCTCGGGAAAGGCAGTTCAAAGAGAGACCCCTTTCCAGGTAGGTTGGGCATGCAGTGGGTGTCAAAAGAATGGGGTCAATACAATACAATACACAGAACAGAACAAATCCTCAATGCAGTATAAAAATAAAAATTTTAGAAGTACGGAGCAAAATTTTACAGTAGATGATATCACATAAGAAGATTTGGATACACTATGAATGAAAACACTGACAAGCCATAACACTAAATACCAAGATTCATTATCTGCTAGGCCTGGCTTCTAATTATGAAACTGTATGGCAGTGTGGCACAGTGATTTAAGGCTTTGGACTTCAAACACTAAGGTTGTGGGTTCAAGTCCCACCAATGACTCTGTGTGACCCTGAGAAAGTCACTTGACCTGCCTGTGCTTCAATTGGAAAAAGAAACAAAATGTAACCAATTGTATCTCAAAAGTTGAATAAAGGCGTCAGCCATAATAAACAAATGTAAAATCTGCAGCCAATATCGGACCACCAGGACTGTAACTGAGTAACCCCACACCCAGTTAGACAGATAAGCAGAACTGGGTTGGTCACCTGGGGAAAAATTTGCCTTTAAATAAATACACAAACAAATAAATAAATAAATATAGGTTACTGTCAACGTGTGAAATTTTGTGCTGCGTAGAATGCCTAGGAAATTTATAGAATGCTGAAAATGGGATGTCAGAGTATGAAATGATTAAAATTTCAAACATTTTTAGGCATTCAATGCCAAAAGGCAAACCGGCAAGTCATTCTGTATAATGCCTAGAGAAAGTATATCAGCATTATGCATCATCACGCATTTTATAGAATGTCTAGGCATTCTATACAATACCTACTTTCACACATTGCCAGTAACACACACACACACACACACACACACACACACACACACACACACACACTATGGTCTGAACACACACCAGAATAACTAAAAAGGACGATTAATTAAGAAGAAAGAAAACTTCTGACTTGGCTGTCCCAGTCTCAGTGTGGCATTATGCAGGTGTATTGCTGTTGGTATAAAGGACCCACAGTTGCTTTTCTTGACCCAGTTCTGATGAATAATTTGTCACTTGAAAGTTCTCAGTGTGTCAGAGAGAGGATATGCAGCATTGTTCATAATGGCACTCAGTCAGTCAGTCATTCGAGGTGACTGTGTGCAGAGGGTGCAGACCTATAAATACCTGGGAGTGCAGCTGGATGATAGATGGACTGCCAATACTGATGCTCTGTGCAAGAGAGGACAGAGCCGGTTATACTTCCTTAGAAGGCTGGCATCCTTCAACATCTGCAATAAGATGCTGCAGATGTTCTATCAGATGATTGTGGCGAGCACCCTCTTCTATGTGGTGGTGTGCTGGGGAGGCAGCATAAACAAGAGGGATGCCTCACGCCTGGACAAACTGGTGAGGAAGGCAGGCTCTATTGTAGGCACGGAGCTGGACAGTTTGACATCCGTGGCAGAGCGACGGGTGCTGAGCAGGCTCCTGTCAATCATAGAGAATCCACTGCATCCACTGAACAGTGTCATCTCCAGACAGAGGAGCAGCTTCAGCGACAGACTGCTGTGATTGTCCGGCTCCACTGACAGACTGAGGAGATCGTTCCTCCCCCACACTATGCGACTCTTCAATTCCACCCAGGGGGGGGGGGTAAACGTTAACATTTTACAAAGTTATTGTCTGTCTGTATACCTGCATTGTTATCACTCTTTAATTTAATATTGTTCTTTATCAGTATGCTGCTGCTGGAGTATGTGAATTTCCCATTGGGATTAATAAAGTATCACTCTATCTATTTTCCAATCCGCTATATCCCAACATAGGGTCATGGGCAAACCCTGGGCAGGGCGCCAGTCCACTACAGGGCACACACACACATCAAGCACACACTAGGGACAATTTTGGATCTCCAATGCACCTAACCAGCATGTCTTTGGACTTTGGGAGGAAACCGGAGCGCCTGGAGGAGGAAACCCATGCAGACACGGGGACAACATGCAAACTTCATGCAGGGAGGACCTGGGAAACGAACCCAGGTCTCCTTACTGCGAGGCAGCAGCACTACCACTGCACCACCGTGCCACCCCTAATGGCACTCAGTTTTGTTTTAATTCTCTACTTTGCTACAACCTCCATGGGGTCCAGAATTTAGCCCATAATAGAGACTCCCCTTTAAATTAGCTGGGCCTCTCTTGAGGATATGTTACTTCTAAGAAGAAAAAAAAAAGAACCTGCTCTGTCATTTCTTCTGTTGTTCCTCGGTGTTATAAGACCAGTCCAACCTCTGATTGATGTGGACCCCAAGTACTAGTAGGAGTGGACCACCTCTCCATTCTACTACCATCTGGAATATTGTGTGCAGTTTTAGCCTCCATGATACAAGAAAGGCAGAGCTGGACCTGAAGCTGTGTGGAGGAGGGCTACCTGCTACATGTCAGGACCTAAGAGCACGTCCTGCTCTGACAGACGTGGAGAATGAAACCTGTCTTGAGCAAAGGAGACTGTTTAGGGACCTAATCCAGGTAGTTAAAATTCTCAAAGGTATTTATAAAGTACTGCGGTGGGCTGGCGCCCTGCCCAGGGTTTATTTCCTGCCTTGCGCCCTGTGTTGGCTGAGATTGGCTCCAGCAGACCCCCGTGATCCTGTAGTTAGGATATAGTGGGTTGGATAATGGATGGATGGATTTATAAAGTAGATCCAGTAGAATTATTTCAGCTTAAGGGGGAATCATATATTCAAGGACATCAGTGGAAATTCAGGGGAAGAGCATTTAGGACTGAAGCCTAGAAGCACTTCTTTACGCAAAGAGTTGTGGGAATCTGGAACAAAACTATACTGGCATGGACCTGAAATGGAAACCTTGACAACTTTTAAGAAGCATCTGGATGAGATATTGGGACAGCTTAGCCATTAGTTAAACAAATGAGCTAGTGATTGACTGAATGGTCTTCTCCACGTTATCAGATTTCTTATATTCTACGTTTTATTCGTAAGGTGTGTCAAGCACCATAAATAAAATCCAACCACCTTCCTTATACTATTGAAAAAAAAAAAAAGAATCATACAAAAATGAAAAGGTAATCACGTTAATAAATAATATTCTGGGCAAAATGATTTGGCTTCAGCTATGTAAGAAAAAAAGACAAAATTACTATGAAGAAAAATATTACATAGAAGGTGTTGGCATCAAAGGCAAAACTTTTTACTTCAGTGCCCTTCTTTGTGTGCACCGTCACAAAATGGTTTACAAAGCTAAATAAGAAGTTAAGGAATGAAATCACCAATAGGTCAACAATAGATGCTAGCTGCTTTGATTTCTGCTAGTGTCTTAATTATTATAGGAAATTAGGCCTTGTATTCCTCCAACACTTTTAAAAAGCAAAGAGCCAAAGTGGGGGGGGGGGGCATTTATGGTTTTGAAAAAGAACCGTCTACCTGAAGGTTCCAGAAAGAACCTTTATTTAGATTCATACTAATGAACAGATAATAATCAACTCAGTGAGCTATTGATTTTAAAAGCACTCTTGCAGAATACAGTTACACTGTGGTTTTCTTGATTTGTTTGTATCCTGCTAAGTCGCCCACAACACAAGTATTTCTGTTTTGTCCACATATTAGGAACTTTTTAAAAACCCTACGAACCACTTTCATATGTAAAAAAACCCTTCCCGAATATAAATGGTTCTTTATCCAGCAATGATTCTACGAAGAACGACACAGCCCAGTAAAATGCCGTTGACGAACTTTTAGAGTACGCCTCTTAAAAATAAAAGGTGGTCACCTAAACGGCAGCTGAGGACCACGCCAAAGGACTTCCCAAACTCGATAAACCAGTTGGATCACATAGCGCCGGTAAAACATTTCAGTTCTCTGATTAAAAGGTAATGTATCACAATGATCAAGAATAGCAATGAATTTTCCACCTTCCTTAGAAAGCCGTGAAGGTCACAGCAGAATGTCAATCAAATCAAATTGTCTTTTATTGGGGTAAATCCGACTCGGTTTTGTTGCCCTGGTGACAGATGTTAGTGTACAACACACGTCGTCCTAACACCAAATGATCTTTTCCATTCTCCAACCTCGGATCTTTTCCATAAATCATATTTCAACTTTAAAAGCAGACCTCCTCCTCCACCCAGGTAAAAAAAAATGACAATTTTAAGGTAAATACACCTCCTCCCTTCTTATCTGGAAAGGAAACAAGCTGCACCTGCTGCACGCTTTAAAACCAATTTCAAAGCCGAGTTCTTTCCTCACGATAAAATAAATCAAATCTCAAGAGTGTTGTAAAGTATGAACTCACCTAAAATCTCCTTCCTCCTGCTGGAGTGTGGCTGGTCGGTGTACACCCATTCAAAATCTCCGCGCGGCACGTTGTTGCCCATCTCAGCCCGGATCTGATCGAAACCAACGGGCCCTTCAGAAACTTACAACTCTGCCAAAAAGTAAATGAGCAGCACTGGAACGTCGCATTGACTATCGCCGATTAAAGGATGAGATGGACAGGAAAGAACACTTGGGAGGTGAGTTTCAATGGGCTTGTTGGTGGGGGGAGAGAGAGAGAGAAAAAAAGAACGTAAGAAACCACCCAGTTTCACCTGTTTCGCTGAAGCCCCGCCCTAACTGCGAATTCTAGTGAAATGTTGCTACAACGAAGCCACACCCCCCAATGAATGAGACCGTTCCCAGTGCTGGAGAAGTGCGATGTTTTGTCAGAACTATGAACATTTTAAAAGCAATCTTCATGTATCCATCCATTTCCTAAGCTCACTTATTCCATTTAAGTGTCCAGGTACAATTTTAAAGAATTAGCAAATCTTAATTTGGAGCAAATGTTCTTAACTTATTTTCTACTACAATTTCATTTTGGGATAGGCTGGGCTCTTCAGGGACCTATTTACTAATCTTAAGATTAGTGTTTGGGCGAGGGGAAGGCTTTTTCAAGTGGTGTCCGCTTTCTGAACAAGACCCTAATGCTGTTGTTTCAGATGTTACACTTAATGGTGATTAAATTAAGTATGAAACACTGTACTTACCTTTAAGCTCTGTTTGCGAACTAACGATATTTGCTTTTAACACACTTATGTTGCGGAACATGACTGCTGCTGTTTGAAGCCTTGTGTTTGCGGCTTCTCTACACACCTGCAGAAACGGCTGTTGTGCTCGCTGATGGAAATTCTTAGCAACACGATTGTGAAAGGATGGCGTGGTGTTAGCCCGAGCACTTCGGAGATCCACTTTAGAATGGGCGTGTCTTTCTAACTTGAACAAACGGCTCTTCAAATCGAACAAACAGGATTACAGATAGTTCTTTCCATTGACGTCCAGGTTAAAGATCAGCATTGATTTATGGGTGCGGTGAACGGTAAAAAAGAGGCGTTTTCTTTGTCGATTTTTAAAAATATTTTTAGTGCGTGATTGTATGTATAGCCTGTAATAGAGCGGAGTCCGGTGATTGTGCCTTGCAGCTGAAGCTTGCGAGAAAGACTCCAGCTGTCCCGCGACCCTGGTCTCAACAGGAAGGTTTGGAAAATCCATGGAAGGATGAATAGAATTGTTTTCTTTTTAATCTACACATTGTCATCTCCCGAATTTTCCATTCTGCATTCCTGAATTTCAGGATGATTTGCCCTCCAGTAGGGCGGCCATAGTGTTGGCTCCCAAAACCAATACAAATGCGAAATATAGTGCAGCAAGAACAAAAAACGTTTACCATTATACACAGTCTATTTAGACTTAAATTCATTATTACTTTAACACAACTTAATATTAAATAATATCTCCCGTCGTCCAAACACATGCAGGTTAGGTGAATTGGCAATGCTAAATTGGCCCTGATGTGTCTGCTTTGTTAGTGCGTTCACTCTCTGATGGACTGGCGGCCTGTCCAGGGATTGTTCCTGCCTTGTATCTGATGCTTAGTGGGATAGGCTCCAGCTGCCCTGTGACCCTTCTCAGGATAAGTGTGATTAGAAAATGGATGGATATTTTAGAACATAATGGATTTCAAATACTTCTATTGGATATTTCCATGTATATATTTTTTTTATTACTGCACAAGTGAACTACCCACTGTCTCCATTACTTTGGGAAATCAATCTCCAACATTTAATAGATAAGTGAAAAAGTGTTTGAAACTGCTAAAGGTGGGATTTAGATTGGGTTAAATGGTGAGAGACAGAAGGAAATGCACCTTATAAAAGATAGATAGGTACTGTGCCAGTCAAAATTTTGGACATACCCAAATATTTTCATGTTTTTGATAAAAAGTTATACCTTTCTTATCAAGTTACAATTAAATTGATTTAAAAATGCAGCCAAGACATTACTGATATTGCTAATGGCTATTATGGATGACTGATTTTTAATTCATCATTCACATTCAACTGCAAAACCTCTTTTTCAACGGTCATCCCTTCAGTGTCCTCATGGTTCTGGTCACATGTGATGAAGACCATGGAGCGGCTGCTGCTTCACCACCTGAGGCCACAGGTCCGCCACGCCCTCGACCCTCTGCAGTTCGCATACCAGGAGAAGGTGGGAGTGGAGGATGCCATCATCTGTATGCTACACCGATCCCTCTCCCACTTGGACAGAGGCAGTGGTGCAGTAAGAATTATGTTTCTGGACTTCTCTAGTGCCTTCAACACAATCCAACCTCTGCTCCTTAGGGACAAGCTGACAGAGATGGGAGTAGATTCATACCTGGTGGCATGGAACGTAGCCTATCTTGCAGACAGACCTCAGTATGTGCGTCTCGGGAACTGCAGGTCTGACATTGTGGTCAGCAACACAGGAGCACCGCAGGGGACTGTACTTGCTCCGGTCCTGTTCAGCTTATATACATCGGACTTCCAATACAACTCGGAGTCCTGCCACGTGCAAAAGTTCGCTGACGACACTGCTATCGTGGGCTGCATCAGGAGTGGGCAGGAGGAGGAGTATAAGAACCTAATCAAGGACTTTGTTAAATGGTGCGACTCAAACTACCTACACCTGAACACCAGCAAAACCAAGGAGCTGGTGGTGGATTGTAGGAGGACCAGGCCCCTCATGGACCCCTTGATCATCAGAGGTGACTGTGTGCAGAGGGTACAGACCTATAAATACCTGGGAGTGCAGCTGGATGATAAATTGGACTGGACTGCCAATACTGATGCTCTGTGCAAGAGAAGACAGAGCCGGCTATACTACCTTAGAAGGCTGGCGTCCTTCAACATCTGCAATAAGATGCTACAGATGTTCTATCAGACGGTTGTGGCGAGCGCCCTCTTCTACGCGGTGGTGTGCTGGGGAGGCAGCATTAAGAAGAGGGACGCCTCACGCCTGGACAAACTGGTGAGGAAGGCAGGCTCTATTGTAGGCATGGAGCTGGACAGTTTGAAATCTGTGGCAGAGCGACGGGCACTGAGCAGGCTCCTGTCAATCATGGAGAATCCATTGCATCCACTGAACAGGATCATCTCCAGACAGAGGAGCAGCTTCAACAACAGACTGCTGTCAATGTCCTGCTCCACTGACACACTGAGGAGATCGTTCCTCCCCCAAACTATGCGACTCTTCAATTCCACCCGGGTTGGTAAACATTAACATTATACAAGATTATTGTCTATTAAACTTGCCTCGCACTCTCCACCTTGCATTTTTTTTTTAACTTGCACTGTGTTTTTATCAGTATGCTGCTGCTGGAGTATGTGAATTTCCCCTTGGGGATTAATGAAGTATCTATCTATCTATCTATCTATCTATCTATCTATCTATCTATCTATCTATCTATCTATCTATCTATCTATCTATCTGGTTCAATCCCTTACCTTACAGTTAATTAGCCATTTTAAATACTAATGGTTTATTACAGAAAAGTACCTTACTACATTAGCACTGTTGAAACCTTGTATTCTGTTCCCTTGGCTATTTCAATAGCCTGAGTGATTGATTGCATGATTGGAGATGTGTGTGATACTCATAAAGGAAAACAGCCAGTTTGAAAAATCACTCAGATCCAATTATTTATGATCTTTTCTAGGGATACCAAAAATGAAGAAGGGCCCTGAGTTGCCTCGAAAGCTTGCATAATGTAATCTTTTTAGTTAGCCAATAAAAGGTGTCATTTTGCTTGGCTTTTCTCTACATTCATAATGGCTAACACGGTACAACACCCTAGTACTAGGGATACCAACAAATATGTGCAGGCCATTTTAGAGTATCTTTGCAAAATAAGCAATTCTTGATCTCTTGTCACACTTGCTTTGCTTTACTTGATGGCAAAACAATGGCACACAGGTACACAGGGGACAATTGCTTTTCATTTAATCACTTTAACGGAGGCAAACAGGAACTTTTTCAATGAGCTGTAATGGGACCGACACATTTGTCCATGTCTGCTATAACTTACTAATGATTTTATTAAAAACAAAACGATTATACATGTGCACCATTCATAGGGAAACAATGTAATATTTTAAAGTGAAGGGAACGGATTTAGTCACTCTAAGTATAAGTAACTGAACACACCATGTTTTACGTGTCATTTGCTATTTTAATAAACTTTACTCGCCTTAGAATAAAATGAAATAAAAGAGCAGTTGCTTAAAAGAAGCAACTGACTTGCTTTGCCATCTAAAATCTTGCTTTATAAACTGTCTTGGCACAAGTCAGACTAATATGTACAGAATAAACAGAAAAGGTAACATTTTGTAATCGGAGCTGTGTTTCGTCCGAGCTCTCCTGCCACAAATCACCGAGCTCTCGATGCAGTCCCAGCTGCCGCCGTTTTAGTTATTACTGGTCGCGACTTTCAGGAATCTGAGCGCCACTGACTCCTCATCTTCTGTTTCTCTTTCTTTCTTTCTTTCTGTCCTGCTCATCTCTCAAATATTGTACCCGTGTCCGTGACAAACCGACCCTGATGAATTCCACAGCGTAGGAGGTGAGGACGCGGGGTCCACGCAGGGTCTTCTAGCCTGATACACTCTTTAAAGCCGACGACGCAGATGCCTTTCCATCACGGGAGAAAAATGCCATGCACATTTACAGGGAAACCATTTATATTCACCTACATGTCCAAGACACTCCTGCTTGGACAATAAAAGGAGATTAAGCTCAGCGGAAAAAATCTTGGCAAACGACGAGAGAGCAATAAGAATAAGCGAGCGGTGTAAAGAAAGCGCTTCAGTCGGGAGTTGGACTCGCGCGCTTTAGCGCCTGTTGCTGGTGCGGCTGCTCCCCGTGCGTCGCTTTTATTTCACTAATATGGATCTCGGCACCCTAAATCGACATTCAAAAACGTATTTGTTATAAAACGAGATGACTTGCTTTTGCAGAACAGTCTGCCACCATCCTTTTAGTTCATTTACACCTGAATATGATGTTTCAAATAGCTAGGAATGGGGGCCTTTTCTGGGATCTGACACGTCAAGTCTACGCTTCTGTTCTCCTTCGTCCGTTTACTTTTTTTTTAGCAAAATATTTGCACTGCTGCTTATCCATTTATTTACTCAACCCATGAAATCAGGGCTGGATTAACCATCAAGCAGAATAAGTACGTGCTTAGGGCATCAAGGGAAGGGTGGCACCACAGACATTTTCCATTGTCTAATTTACCATGGACCATATGGTGCACAACTGCAAAAGGTGTAGCTGAATCACGTCCCACAAAAAAGGGCTCCCACATTAAATTCCAAAAAAAAAAAAAAAAAAAAATTCAAGGCACCCTGTCATTTGCTTTCTTCGGGTCCACAAAGACGCAATGCAACTCCTTCTGGCCTTCTCTAAACTTCTCCATCAACATCCTCGGAGCAAACATTGCATCTGTGGTGCTCTTTCTTGGCATGAAACCATACTGCTGCTCACTAATCATCACCTCACTACTTAACCTAATTTCCACTTTCCATATCTTCATGCACTGTGGCTCATCAATTTTATCCCCCTGTAGTTACTACAGTCCTGTACATCCCCCTTATTCTTAAATATCGGTACCAATACACTTCTTCTCCACTCCACTCTCCTAACCTAACAATCTGGTTAAAAACTCCACTGCCATCTTTTCTAAACACCTCCATGCTTCCACAGGTATGTCATCTGGACCAACGGCTTTTCCATTCTTCATCCTCTTCATAGCTGTCCTTACTTCCTCCATGCTAATATCTCCTTTCTATATATAAAATCCTAAGCCTAAAAGTGCAACAATTTTGTGCAAGGATTTTATGTGACACTTTTATATCACGTTTATTGTCATGCTTTAAATCAGGCTTATTTTAAAACCTACATATATATATTTGGTATCATTCTTTTCAGAATTTATCAAACTTTAATGCAAAGTAAACATAAAGCTCTTTATCAACAAAATTTTGGCGTCTGTATGGAAAAAATTAAGCAAGACTTGCATAGATGGTCAACCCTTCATCTCACTCTAGCCAGAAGAATTAACATTGTTAAGATGAACATCCTTCCTAAACTTCTCTTTTTATTTCAAAACATTCCAATATATATCAATAAATCGTTTTTTTTAAACAGTTAGATTCAATAATAACCTCATTGATTTGGAACTCAAAACACCCACGTATCCGAAGAGCGACCCTACAAAGACCTCAGGCAGAAGGTGGCATGGCTTTACCTAATTTTCAGTTTATTACTGGGCAGCAAACATACAAGCCATAAAAACCTGGACACAAATAAATGAACATACACAGGCTTGGTCCGCAATAGAAGTAAAATCCTGTAGTACTTCTTTATATTCCCTGCTCTGCTCTCCAATAAATGCAAGTTATCACAAATATACTAATAACCCAATTGTGCTTTACTCACTCAGAATATGGAACCAAATTAGAAAGCATTTTAAGATGGAAAATCTTTTATCAGTGGCACCTCTGCAAGAGAACCACCTCTTTCAACCTTCACAAGTATATCCAGTTTTTAATACCTGGAAAAGTTTTGGGATTAAAATGCTCAGAGATCTTTATATAGACAACATATTTACATCTTTTGAACAATTACGTTCAAAATTCAACCTCCCAGCTACACATTTCTTTTACTATCTTCAAATTAGAAATTTTGTTAAACAGAAATTGCCCGATTTCCCCCACCTTGCACCCTCCACAATGCTGGAAAAAATACTGCTCAATTTCGAGGAAACAAACACTATTTCCGCAATATATAAAATCTTATTAGAGTCCTTACCTTTCAAAGATCCAAGAGGACATTGGGAAGAAGATCTCTTAATCAATATATCAGAAAAGGAGTGGAAGGTAGCAAAGCAGAGAATTCACTCGAGTTCTATATGCGCAAAGCATAGAATTATTCAACTAAAAATTATATATCGAGCTCATCTGTCTCGCTTAAAACTGTCCAAAATGTTTCGACGGCAGGATCCAACCTGCGAGCGCTGCAACCAAGCTCCTGCCTCACTGGGTCACATGTTCTGGGCCTGCACCAAACTAACATCATTTTGGACAAAAATTTTTAAGTGCCTTTCAGACAGCCTTGGTATCACAATCCCTCCTAACCCATTAACAGCTGTGTTCGGTGTTCTTCCAGATGGACTTGAATTGGAGAAGGACAAGCAAACGGTGATTGCATTCACTACACTTTTGGCACGCAGACTTATTTTGTTAAATTGGAAGAATCCTAATTTTCCTCTAATAAGTCAGTGGGAAACCGATGTTTTATATTATTTGAAATTGGAAAAAATCAAATTTTCAGTTAGAGGATCTGTACAACATTTTTTCAAAACATGGCAGGATTTAATCAATATTATTTTAGAATAAGAGAAATAACTATTACCACATTTAACTCCCTTCTCCATCTCTTATTTACATATATATTTACTTCTCCCTTTCTTTTGTTTAATGTTGCCTTATTAAAAAGCCTAAAGCAATTTTCCTTTAGCTAAGCTCTCCTTCTCAGGGGTGGGGTTTGATTTGTCTTCAAATTTGTTGGGTTATAAATTGATCTGTTTGTATGGAATTATTACAATGAAAATTAATAAAATAAAAATATTAAATCAGGCTTATTTTAAAACCTACATATATATGTTTGGTATCATTCTTTTCAGAATTTATCAAACTTTAATGCAATGTTGTTAGATTTTCAGATTCTTATTCCGTTTTTAAATTATAAACTAAAAAATATCAAGAACTCATGTTCCATAAGACAAGACATAACCAAAAGTGCCAAGAGATTTAACCACGCCCGGGGCCAGAAATAAAAGACAAAGAGTAGGACAGCTGATGTACAGGCTTTTAAATGTTCGAAGCACTGCACGAGATGCAGATCACACGGCACGTCAGCAGCAGCAAGCCATCAGCTGATTGAGCAAAGAAGAGGTAAATAAAAAAGAAAATTGTTTCCCATTGTATCACTATTTAAGAGGGGGTTTCGGAGGAGCGATCGTGTCTCCTTGGGATGCGTTCAGCCCCCCTCTTCACAATGCAAGCGGCAGACTGGCTGCAACTGAGGGGATTGGGTGACAAAGGTGCCAGGGGGACTAGCCCCCTAGTACAAAAATAAATTTAATTTACATACTACACAGTATGGTGTGTCCTCCCTGCGTGGAGTCTGCATGTTCTCCTTGTGTATGCGGTGGTTTTCTCTGGGTGCTTCGGTTTCCTCCCACAGTGTAAAACACTGCTTAAATGTAAATTTATGGACATTTGTCTATTTAATATTATTATATTTATTGCATTACAGTTTTTTATTTTGAAAACTAGGGGGCCTCGCTCGTCAACCCTCCTGCCTGCACTACATGCCAGCCACTTCACGTATCTGCCACTCGTGTATGTGGATTTCACTTTCACCAAGCAACAAAACTTTTTTAATTCTTCATTGGGAAGAAACACTACTTTTCCCTGATGGCAACACAAATTACATGATCTACAAGTCTCCGACTTAAAGTTTAAAGCCAAACAATATCTACATACTTCTGTCATATCACCTACGTCCATATGTTCAATCTCTTTTCGCTTTTACCTTTTCATCAAAATTGCATTGAATTTTGATTCCGTGTTTGGAATTACATCGTGACAATGCAACGTATAACTGCCTGTGAGTGAATGTCGTTTCTTTCTCTCTACACGAACTGTGTCTGACAATAGCATTCACAACAAATGAGAAATGATTGAACTGTGTGCATGGTTGTTAATGTTTTAGATGTGGGCAGGACTTTTCCAAATCTCTTTGCATAAAGTCTTGTTGTGGGGGCTTGAAATTTTCTCTTGCTGGATTTCACTTTCACCAACCAAGAAATCTTTTAATTCTCGTGGATACGACTCTTCATTGGGAAGAAACACTATTTTTCCCTGATGGCAACACGAATTAGACGATCTACAAGCCTCCAACTTAAAGTTTAAATCCGAAAAATATATTCAATCTCTTTTTCGCTGTTCCGTTATTTCACAGAGTAATAATTTCCATTTGTTTGCGCTAATGCGATCTTTGCTATCATTTTTTTGAGACTTTCGAATTTTCGTACTTCCATTATCTCTAACTTGCTCTGCATGTGTATCGTGCCAACGTTGTTGAATTATTACTCTTTGTCTTTTATTTCCGGACCCGGGCGTGGTAAAATCTCTTGGCAGAAAGTCTTGTCTTGTGGGACGTGAAAGTGTCTCTCTTCGAAAGTTCACGTCTCATCGCAGGATAAAAAGTCTCGTCTCCCAAGATTTTTTTTTAATTTAATAGAGAGATATTTCTGATTTAATTTTTGCCACAACAGCGGGCTGAAGAAGACTTTATTAGATTTTATTGACTGGACATTTCTTCAGATTCAGTTCCAGTTAAAATCTAGCTTCATATTGTTATATCTCAGTCGGGGTTTTTTCCCCTGGCTGGGGTTCAATGTATATTGGGTTGGCTGGCCCAGCACTGGCCAAATGGGGGAGGCAGCTTGATGGCCGAGGTCTCCAGGACTCTAAACAAATCCAAATCCTATTATGTGATATCTTCTACTGTTAAATTCTACTCCGTACTTCTAAAATTAATATTTTTATACTGTATTGTTCTGTTCTGTGTATTGTATTGTATTGACCCCCTTACCTACATGGATAGGGGTCTTTCTTTGAACTGCCTTTCCTGAGGTTTCTTCCATTTTTTTCCCTACAAGGTTTGTTTGGGAGTTTTTCCTTGTCTTCTTAGAGAGTCAAAGCTCGGGGGCTGTCAAGAGGCAGGGCCTGTTAAAGCCCATTGCGGCACTTCTTGTGTGATTTTGGGCTATACAAAAATAAATTGTATTGTATTGTATTTGTATGTCCTTTTTGTTCTGTGTTGTGACTTTTATTTATGTTAATGTAACTTTGCTAATTATTTGCTGTATTTTCTTTGACTGTGTTAAGTTCCATGTGCTTTGTCAGTGATTTACCCTATAAATCCAGAGGGTCTCCCGCATTTTGATTTTTCCGTTTGGGGGGTTTCTGTTGCTGGGTGGGGGTGTTGATGGTAGTGTGAGTTTGTGTTCTTTTTGTGATTTCAAAGTGCTTTGTGATTTTTCGGAATATTTCTGGCTTTTTTCTCTGTGTGTTGACCTTACTATTAGACTTGTTTAATTTAGATTGCCTTCTTGTTACAGGCCATTCCATTTTATCTTTGTGCTCCATGGAGTTCCATTGTTATTGGAAATCTGGAAGGTATTGCACAGATCCTGGCTATTCATTTCAAGTGTGTTAAGGAGTTTTCTTGTGCTATGCTGTGCTTTGTGATTTACTACATTTTTGACAATTTGCTCTATATTTTAACTATTCTCGGGATTATGTTTTGGAACTTTTGGTTGTCTTGTATTTCCCTTATTGTTTATTGAAAATCCTATTGCCATGTGCTATGTAGAGTTTCATTGCTATGCAAGATCATTTTTGTGAAGAATAAATCTCAATTTATAAAGATTCTGCAAAGCCGTTTTTGTGTCTGGTTGAGGATTTTGATAGGATTTCTCCATCTAGTGGGCATTTTTGGAAGGGCTTTTGAGACTTATTTGGGACTACTAGTTCACAACACTGCATGTAAAACTCCAGATGTAATCTCACTGCTGTTTTATTTCTTTTGCTTTATATTCAATAGTTTTAGCAATATCATCTAACCTTTTATTTACCTTTTTAGTTGCTTCTGTGCATTGCTTAGACAATAAGAATCTTCTTCTTCTTCTTCTTCTTTCGGCTGCTCACGTTAGGGGTTGCCACAGCAGATCATCTTCTTCCATATCTTTCTGTCCTCTGCATCTTGCTTTGTCACACCCATCACCTGCATGTCCTCTCTCACCACATCCATAAACCTTCTCTTATGCCTTCCTCTTTTCCTCTTCCCTGGCAGCTCTATCCTTAGCATCCTTCTCCCAATATACCCAGCATCTCTCCTCTGCACATGTCCAAACCAACGCAATCTCGCCTCTCTGACTTTGTCTTCCAACCGTCCAACTTGAGCTGACCCTCTAATGTCCTCATTTCTAATCCTGTCCATCCTCATCACACACAATGCAAATCTTAGCATCTTTAACTCTGCTACCTCCAGCTCTGTCTCCTCCTTTTTGGTCAGTGCCACCGTCTCCAGCCCATATAACATAGCTGGTCTCACTACCATCCTGTAGACCTTCACTTTCACTCTTGCTGATACCTGTCTGTCACTAATCGCTCCTGACACTCCTCCCTGCCTGCACTCTCTTTTTCACCTCTCCTCCACAATCCCCATTACTCTGTACTGTTGATCCCAAGTATTTAAACTTCTCCACTTTCACCAACTCTACTCCCTCATCCTCACCATTCCACTGACCTCCCTCTCATTTACACACATGTATTCTGTCTTCTTCCTACTGACCTTCATTCCTCTCCTCTCTAGAGCATATCTCCACATCTCCAGGGTCTCCTCAACATGCTCCCTACTATTTCTACAGATCACAATGTCATCAGCAAACATCATAGTCCACGGGGACTCCTGTCTAATCTCGTCTGTCAACCTGTCCATCACCATTGCAAATAAGAAAGGGCTCAGAGCCGATCCCTGATGTAATCCCACCTCCAACTTGAATGCATCCGTCGCTCCTACCGCAGACCTCACCACTGTCACACTTTCCTCGTACATATCCTGTATCACTCTTACGTACTTCTCCGTCACTCCCGACTTCCTCATACAATACCACAGCTCCTCTCTTGTCACCCTGTCATATGCTTTCTCCGGGTCCACAAAGATGCAATGCAACTCCTTCTGGCCTTCTCTAAACTTCTCTATCAACATCCTCAGAGCAAACATCATATCTGTTGTGCTCTTTCTTGGCATGAAACCATACTGCTTCTCACTAATCATCACCTCACTTCTTAACCTAGTTTCTACTTCTCTTTGCCATAACTTCATGCTGTGGCTCATCAATTTGATCCTCCTGTAGTTACTGCAGTCCTGCACATCCCCCTTATTCTTTAAATATCGGCACCAGTACACTTCTTCTCCACTCCTCAGGCATCCTCTCACTTTCCAAGATTCCATTAAATAATCTGGTTAAAAACTCCACTGCCATCTCTACTAAACACCTCCATGCTTCCACAGGTATGTCATCTGTGACATATGCTTAGACAATACGAATATTGTGTTAATATCAACCCACTGCAGGGCTGTGTCTCCATCTTGTATTTATATTGAATGTTTCCTTTGCCTACGTGTAGCACTTTGAACTTTTCTACACTAAACTTCATTTTCCAAGTGTTTGCCCAACTCTGAAGATTGTGCAAGTCATTTGAATTGTTTTCTCTACCTTGTCAGTATTTTTTATTTCTTCAATTTTAGTATTGTCTGTGAATTGACTATGCCAAAATCTATGTCATTAAAATAAATTTGAAAACATAGCAGTCCCAGGACAGACCCCTGAGGGTCTCCAGTAATGACCTCAATCCACGTCAAGCATTCAGCTCTTATCTCAGCTCTTTGTCTCCTGCAGTTTAATCAACATAAATTCCCAATAATTTCAATGACTTCAGAGACTAACAGCTTCTAATTTCAACATTCACCTCTAGTATGGGACCGAGTCAAAGGCTTTTTGAAAGTCTAAGTAAATTACGTCAAATGCTTTACTTTTGTTATCTACTCCAGAGTCTTTAATCTTCCTCTCATAAATTCATGCTGACTGCTTTTTAGTATACAGCATTATGTAATGTGGGTACTTTTCTTATTTATTTCTTATTACAGTTTCAATAATTTTGCATGTATAGAAGGAAGACCTATTGGTCATTAATTTCCAGTATCCATTTTGTCTCACTTCTTATAGACTGGAGTGACATTTGTAACTTTCCTGTCATCGGGTACTTCTTCCTGATGCACCGTGCACAACATTGGACTGGCATCCTGTCCGTGGTCTGTTCTCAACTCTTGGCAAATGTTGCTGGGATGTATTCTGACTTCCTGTGAACCAGTATAGAAAATAATGGTTGGATGTAAGGCCGGAGAGCTTGATTATTTGACTATAATTGAAAGAGGTGAGTACATCCATCCAACTTCTAAACCCATTGTAAATTTAATGGACACTAGGTAGCACTGTTGCCCACCTTTTTCACAACAGACAGACGCAGGACACAGGTTAAAAGCACAAAGAAGTTGTTTTAATTTTCTCCTTCCTTCTTTCCAGTGCTCCAAAGCACCTCCACCACAATAATCAAACAGTAACCACAATATACTTTCTCCTCCACACCTCCAAGCCAGTGTTGGTCACCTCCTCCCAACTCAGGCTCACTCGCTGGATCTCCAGCAGTTCTTTATATTGTCCTTGACCCAGAAGTGCTTCCTTCCTTCTGTCCTCGTGACTTGCTGGCACTTCCGGGTCAGATCGAAAACTTTTTAGTTTTCTTGTCAGCCCGGAAGTACTTCTGGGCAAGGTGAGCACTTAGACTCCAAACATCTTCCCCAGGCAGCATCCCCAGGTGGCACCCACGGCACCCAGCAGGGCTGTGTTTCCAAACTCCATGTCCCATAGTGCCCTGCGGGAACCTGACCACCGCTGCAGTCCAGGGAAGTACAAGGCGGGAAGAATCCCTGGACATGGTGCCAGTCCATGACAGGGTGAACAGACATGGCATTGAATATCCACTTATCTCATATGTCTTTGGACGGTGGCAGGTACATTTTGGAAACATGCAAACTCCCTGCAGGGTGTTGCAAGCCATCGGGGATGTCATTGTACCACTGTGCCACTCCTGGAGGGAATCCATCCATCCATCCATCCATCCATCCATCCATCCATCCATCCATCCATCCATCTTTTAAACTCACTTTATCCGGTTTGTGGGGAAGCTGTAGCCTATTCCAGCAAGCAGAGGGTGTAAGGCAGGAACAATCCCTGGGCAGAGAGCCAGCCCATCACAGGATGAGCACACACAGATATACACACAACCATCACATACACTAGGGCCAGTTTAACGTCACCCATCTACCTAACCTACATGTCTTTGGATTGTGGGAAGAAACTGCAGCACTTGGAGGAAACCTACACGGGCACACTGAGAACATGCAAACTCCTATATGTTTACTAAAATATTCTTTTTCCTCACATTTCATTGTGAGTTGGGTGCAATGGTGGTGAGTGATGCTATCTCATGGGTTCTGCATTCTGAGTTTTGAATGAATCATGGCCATTTTATGAACTGGGCATGCTGGACACATACTGTGGGAATGCCCATACATTTTCAGAGTTCCTCATTCAATACATTTGAATAGGCCCTTAATACAATTAAAATGCACCCAAATTGAACCTATGTCTGTGGTCTCCACTGATATGCATGTGTATTAATTAATTTATAAATGACAGTTCAAAAGCAAATTTGGTTATGGTTATTGTTATTAGTAAATAGGAATGTGCATATTTTGTTTTTGAATAGACGTAAATAATTTAAAGCCATCAAGAAAAAAGCTTTTTCCAACTGTTTGAGTTGATTGCTGGGGATTTTGAGATGAACGTGCCCAGGACACCTTAGGGGGCAACGCCCAACCATGGTCTGAATTCCAGTCCCATTCATTGTGTATGTGGAGTCTGTCTTTGTGTGTTTTCCTTCAAAGTCTTCAAAAGGTGTTCATGTTAGGTATTTGATCATTCTAGATTGGCCAAGTATGAGTATGTGTGAGTAAGTGGGCTCTATGATGGACTACTGTCCAGTCCAGGATTGGCCATGATCTTGTCCTTGTTATAGGTTCAGACTCCTGTCATCTTGAATTAGTATATACTAGCCAACCCGCAGTGTAGCATACGCCGCATAATTATTTATTGATGGGTGAACACTTCCTGAACGACATAGTTGTTCAGATGGGGTGGGTTTGAGGATACGATTGTGAGTGAATGAAAAGATGGAACTCTGGAGAGAGCGACATACAATTGTCCGTGACTGAAAACTGGTTTTGGCAGATACAGGCATATCATTTTGAAAGTTTGTCCCTGTGCCTTATTAATTGTCATTGCAAACGCCAATCTAACAGGAAATTGTCTGCGTGTAAAAGTATAAGGCAAATTTGAATCTGATGGGGTCAGGGATATCCGGGGAATAAGGACAGTTTGTGAGGTAGCAGCTGCGATAGTTTTACACTCCAGTACATTGTGGTGAATGCTGGTAACAGAAAGTCTAGTGCCATCACAGAGACCTTTTGCTGACAGGAGGTTTCTGAGAAGCATGACGACTGAACCAATTATAATTTTGAGTTTATGTGGAGGCGTGCCAGTGGGAGTAAGACTATTAAGAAATTCTTCGGGGAATAATTCATTAAGGTGTAGCGAGTCTTCGTTGGTGATGCTTAATATAGCAGAGTTGTTCCAGAGTGACAGTTGAGAAGTCGATGTCGCCATATACTGTAGTTGTTGAACGGGATGAGAAATAAAAGGTAAACAATGTGAAGGCAATGTCACAGGTGTTCTGTTTTTCCAGTCTCCACCATAAGGACAGTTTGTGACAGGATGTGTTTGGAAAATGAGCAGTCAATGTGGGGCACAGGTGCATGTGGACTGTACACAGATGAAAGCGACACAGGTGAGGAGTAGGGGGCAGGGCTCTGTCTTGTGTGCCTGCGTATCGTATGCGACATCCGGGGGTATAAGGACAGTTTGTGAGGTAGCAGCTGCGATAGTTTAACACTCCAGTACATTGCAGTGAATGCTGGTAACAGTCAGGCGGGCGGGCAGGTGGGCAAGCCATCAAATACAATATGCTCTTAGTATTGTATGAATCAGGTTTTTGTAGACACAGGTTTTCCCCATTCCTGCAGAACCATCTAAGAATCTAAGAAGAAGCATGATTCTCGTGGATGTGAATCGCTGTATGCAGCGTGTAAAAGTTTGCGAGGGTGGCAGGAGGAGGGTTAGAGTTGGGCTTTGTCGTCCATATCCCATAGTCTTAGAGTTGTTGGGCGGGGCTCTGTGAGTTGGCAGGCGTGGCTCTGTCGTGTCGTGCATAGTGAATCGTTGGTGTGCGTGGCTCGGTGAGTTGGCGGGCGGGGCTCTGTCTTGCTTCTTGCCTGCACATGGTCGGCTGCTTTAGTGAATTATATATATAGATAGATTGTACAATATCATTTTTCTGAGTTTTTTAAAATGCAGTTCAGTATTTCATTCTCGGAGGAGCAGTAAAGCCTTAATTTTCAAACAGTGGTTTCTTCAATATTTCAAATTATGTTCAATGAATTGTGACCGTGATTAGAACATTAGAACACTCTAGACGAGAACAGACCATTCAGCCCAACAAAGCTCGTGAGTCCTATCCACTTATTTCTTCCTAAAAAACATCAAGTCGAGTTTTGAAAGTCCCCAACGTCTTACTGTCCACCACACTACTTGGTAGCTTATTCCAAGTGATGAAATTGTTATAGTTGCCTGAGTTATTTAAACACTGGTTGCCAATAATGCAGTGCAGGTGGGTTAATGTTTACACCTTATTTAAGACATTAAAAGCATTTAAGAGCTTTCATTTCATTTAAATTTTCTGTAATGCCTGTCTGTTGTATACCTCACAACTATATAACACTGTGTCCATCATCAGACAAGTGTGCCTATCAGTTTAAGGAGACACACTCTGGACAACACAAGTGTGACGGATGGGTGTGGCCACCACAAATGGCTCCTCCCTCCACCTACTGCCTTGCCTATTTAGGTGTGTTGCTTAGCAACACTAGCTATGCAGCAATCAAGCAAAGAAATGGATGGGGTTTAAAAAGAAAGCACTGCCCTCTTTTTTTGCTATAGAATTTTGCATATAACACACTACAGAAAAATAAGATTTATTGTCCAGTTAGTTGTTGTTGTCCCATGTTTGGGTTTTTCCTCCATCTGCCAGGTTTTGCACATTCATGATGTTTACAAACTAGTGTCAGAGCTCAGAGTAATCCCAGTTTCATTTATTGGAAGGGTAGTACATTGTTGGGTGATATGGTGGTGCAGTGGTTATCACCGCTGCCTCACTACTTCGGGAGACTGGGTTCAAATCCTGGCACAGCCTGTGTCTTTGTATGTTCTCTGAATGTCTATGTGGCTTTTTTTGTCCCAGTACAGTGGAATTCGTTCCAAAACTCTGGTTGTAAACCGATTTGGTCGTGAACTGAAGCATTTCCCCCCATAGGATTGTATGTAAATACAATTAATTCGTTCCAGACCATACAAACTGTATGTAAATGTATATTTTTTTTAAGTTTTTAAGCACAAATATAGTTAATTAAACCACAGAATGCACAGCGTAACAGTAAACTAAATGTAAAAACATTGAATAACACTGAGAAAACCTTGAACAACAGAGAAAACTAATACTGCAATAGTTCACGCTATAGCGCTACCAACCGCTGGCTAAAAACTCTTTTTTTAATGAGTTTTAAGCACAGGGAAAAAAATGAACATTTGAAAAAATCTGTAATTTAATAAACCACCAAGAAAAGTAACATTGCAACAATACACACTACGAACCGATCGTTGTAAACAGAAGTGAAAACAAGCCCAGTGCATTCTTTAACTGCCTTCCTACCTTGTGCGTCCAGCTCTCTCTCGCACTGCCTGTGTGTGTGTGTGTGTGTGTGTGTGTCTCTCTCTCGTGTGTGTGTCGCACTCTCTCACTCTCTCTCTTGCTCACTGCACAGGAAATATACAGGGAGAGACTGAACATGTACAAACAGAAAGGGAAACTGGCTTGTTCGTATACCGAGTGTGTGGTTGTGAACCGAGTTTGGCGAACTTTTTGGTCGTAAACCGATTTGTACATGTACCGAGACATTCGTGAACCGAGGACTCCATCGTTCTTCCTTTTCACAAAGTTGTGCATGTTAGGTTTATTAGTCACTTTAAATTAACCTAGTATGGCTGTCTATATTCAGTGATGGACCAGCACCCTGCTTCGTGTAGGTGCCACTCTTGCACCAGGCACTGCAGAGATTGGTTCTCAGCAAGAGTGGCGTTTGGGGGTGGCAAGTGGGGCGACTGCCCCAGGCTTTAGGCCTAAGGGGGCCCCACTTTTGAGGTCCGCATTTCCCGTTCGAGTAGATTTGTCAAGTTAAATTCTCCAGTATATATATATATTTGAGATGCTTTTTGAGATGATATTTGAGGAACACTTTTAATATCCCTCTTCAATGTCAAATTCCGTTCATGTACGTCTTTGAAAACATTTCATAGTCCACCTTTATCACCCGAAAAGTGTCGCTAGTTTAATCCCTTTCTAAAATAGGTATAGCCCATTAGTCGCGGGGTTGGCTTGACATTGCATCCAGATCAGACTACTAAGATGTCACGAACGACTTTTCCAATTGGAAGGCAATTGTTAGAGAGATATCAATAATTAAGAGACACGGCTCACATTTAAAGGTGTACCCCCCAGCATGCACGAGAGCGCATACTATGGGATGCTCAAAAGCAAAAGCGATGCACGTGTACTACAATAGTAATTTCCGAGTAGAGAAACATTTGTTTGTGATAACTAAGAGTCCGTAGTGTCCTGAATTAAAAGTGTGCGTTAATGACCAGAGGTGGGTTCGTTTGCATTTTACTTGTATGTTTTTATACGTTAAGATGCAAAGTTGTTTAAGTGTACTGTTTAGCGTTTATATGTTGGGAATGTGCCTTAGTGTTAGTTACATGCAGCAATATTATTTAATAATAGTTTATGGTATTACATCAATGTAATTTACCATAAGTTTGTTAATACTATGTACTGATACGTTATTGATTTAATTTGAGTAATACTGCCATCTAGTGGACTTTGTGTAATTTACCAATAAGTTTATGTATTCTTTTTTATGTTAGACCACACATACACATATATACCTATAGGAGAAAATAGGGTGAAATGACAGCCAATAAAAGGTGTCATTTCACCCTATTTTCTCCTGTAGGTATATATCTGTGGCTAAGATGGTACGACACTCTACTGTTATACATATATACCTATTCAAATACAGGTGTATATCTTCAAATATATAAGTCAATTTCATTCTGAGCTGCTGTGTGGAATTCTCTTTATCATTTACCAGTGCCCTGACCGACACTCTGGAGTGAGCACTATAAGTCCAGAACACACTACAGATACAGTAGTCCTTTGCTACGGCAATAAAAGTGGATTATCGTCTTTGAATCTGGAAACCATTGAGAGATTTCATGATGATACCTCTACGTTAATTTCACACTTCCTGTCGAAACACTGAAACTCACATTTTATTTCTAGGCCATAAACCTCCATCCATCCATTATCCAACCCGCTATATCCTAACTACAGGGTCACGGGGGTCTGCTGGAGCCAATCCCAGCCAACACAGGGAGCAAGGCAGGAGACAAACCCAGTGCAGGGTGCCAGCCCACTGCAGGGCACACACTCACCCCCCCCCCCCCCCACACACCCACCAAGCACACACACATGGGACAATTAGAATTGCCAATCCACCTAACCTGCATGTCTTTGGACTGTGGGAGGAAACCGGAGCACCCAGAGGAAACCCATGCAGACACGGGGAGAACATGCAAACTCTATGCAGGGAGGACCGGGGAAGCGAACCCAGGTCTCCTAACTGCGAGTCAGCAGCGCTACCCACTGCACCACTGTGCTGCCCGGCCATAAACATGTCCAAATATTAATGCACAAAAACATAACCGACTGACATGGCATCAACATGAGTTATGACTATGACATCCTGCATATCGAGACTCTGAGTATACTTGCAATTTGGGTACTTTTCTAGAAGAGGCCCTGCTAATTTTCACATGACACCTCATTGCATTTCACACTGTCGTGGTATTGTCATGAATTATGAATTGCACTTTTTTAATAGATTATATCGTTATATTTTGATAAAGTCCGCATGTTATCTTGCAAAAATTTAGGTGAATACTGTAATGAGAAAATATGGTGTATGCTGAGATTATTTTTATTAAATTCGCGCGCAAGTTTATACAGTCGACACATACCAGTAACAGCATTTGACGTAACTGGACCCGCGTGGAGTTGGTCAGCCCGAGGCCCCATACACCCTTAAGGCCGCCTCTGGTTCCCAGTACTTGGAATTGAATAAAAAGGGTCAATACCTTTGTCAGTAAATGGAAGATTGACGATGTGGGAGGAGACCGTCACCAGTTTTTGGGGAACATGATTTTATTATGTTGTATTTAATATGCTTTAAAATGTTTAAAGCATCATTGACAATATTTCATGATGTTAAACTGTAAGTTCTTTTCTTTTTAATTTTCTTTTTACTTGAAATTTTGACTTATGCCAAAGCAGCAAGTTTTGAAAACAGAAAGAGGAAGTGTTAGTAGAGTGTGACAAAAAGCGGACAGTAGACAAAATAAGGTCTCGGGATGTCGTATACTGCAAAAAATGGTGAAAAACAAAGAAAACACGGTTTACAGAGCAAGTTCAAAATGGAACTGACTAACAGGAAAATTATTGGGCTTTAATATGAAGTCAAAAAGGAAGAGGTGGAATCAAGATGGGCAGAACAAGAACTGATGTGGCAGTAGAGTGGATTCTGGGAATGAGAAATGATGTCATCCATGCTGGATGGAAGTGATGTCATCAGTGGGTGGATTGGTGGTGATGTCATCAAAAGGCCAGATTTTTGGGTGAACTGCAGAGGAACCAGAGATGAGAGGATTAAGTTAACCCCTGGTCTGGCTGATAAATATCAATATCTGAACCTGCAGACTGTCCCCCATGTGCACGTGTGTGATGGTTCCAGAAGGCATTCTTACAGAAAGTAGGATTTGTGCAGACAGAATCCTTTTGCAGACAAGTAGGACTTACAGTAAGTTCAAAACACAGCAAAATTACACTTTAAGAAAAGTCTAACTCTGATGGTGTATTGTCGTGGTAGGATCCTAAACTGACCTTCTGTCCCCTTTTACTACATAGACCAGGGGTCTCCAACTCCAGTCTTGGAGGGCAGGTTTTCATTCTAACCCTTTTCTTAATTAGGGATTTGTTTTTTGCTGCTAATTAACTTCTTTTGAATTAATTTTAATTGACTTGGTTTTTAAGAAATGTTTCCCTGAATTTCTTCATCGTTGCTCTGATTTGCTTCATTTCTTTCCTTAAATGGCACCCAAACAGAAGTGAAATGTGAAGTGAGGGAGCCAACAGAAGACCAACTAAGTCAGGGCCTCAAACTCCAACCAATTGGCTTAACAAGGCGCCGAGTCTTGTTGTTAATTAAACTCGTTCTTTAATTCCATGGCTTGTTGCTGCTCTCATTGTGCAATAGCAGACATTTCCGAAATTGTGGATTTTCTCTTTTCTAAGAGCAGATCAGCATTCCTGAGACCTTCACCTTTCTTTATGTTCAGATATTGTGTGATGGTCACAGTTTGCTGGTCCTGTTTTGGCTCATTTTGTATCTCATTATTGTTTAGCTGCTAATTAATAATAATAATACATTTTATGGGCGACACGGTGGCGCAGTGGTAGCGCTGCTGCCTCGCAGTTGGGAGACCTGGGTTTGCTTCCCGGGTCCTCCCTGTGTGGAGTTTGCATGTTCTCCCCGTGTCTGCGTGGGTTTCCTGCCACACTCCAAAGACATGCTGGTTAGGTGGATTGGTGATTCTAAATTGGCCCTAGTGTGTGCTTGGTGTGTGTTTGTGTGTGTCCTGTGGTGGGTTGGCACCCTGCCCAGGATTGGTTCCTGTCTTGTGCCCTGTGTTGGCTGGGATTGGCTCCAGCAGACCCCCGTGACCCTGTGTTCGGATTCAGCAGGTTGGAAAATGGATAGATGGATACATTTTATTTATTTGTAAACGCCTTTCTAAACACTCAAGGATACCAAACAATAGACAAAACACAATTATAAACAAAACTAAAATACAAAAATTAAAATCAGATACAGCAATTGTAATCAAAGAGAAAAAGCAGTCTTAAACAAATTAGTTTTAAGTTTAGATTTGAAAAGTGAAAATGATTCAATATTTCTAGGCTCAGGTGGTAGTGAGTTCCAGAGCTGGGGAGCAGACAAACTGAATGCCATGGTGGTAAGACGGATGAAGGGGACGGTCAAGTGGATGGAGGAAGAGGATGTAAGGGTATGGGAGGGAATGGCAACATGGAGGAGGTCAGAAATATATGGAGCGACAAGGTTGTGGATAGCCTTAAACGTTAACAGAAGAATTTTGAATTGAATGCGGAACTGGACTGGAAGCCAATGAAGCTTCTGCAAAACGGGAATGATATGGTGAATAGAGGGGGTTCTAGTAATGATGTGGGTGGGCAGCTGAGTTCTGGACCAGTTGAAGCTTATAAAGAGATTTGCGAGAAAGATCAAAGAAAGGGAATTGCAATAATCCAGATGAGAAGTGACAAGGTCATGAACAAGGATAGCAGTGGTGTGGGGAGTAAGGGGGGCGCGAATACGATTAATGTTACGCAAGTAGAAATATGTAGACCGGGAGATGTTATTGATGTGGGACTGAAAGGATAAAGGACTGTCAAGGATGACACCCAGACTCTTAACCTGTGGAATTATCAATAACAAATGAAAAATGATCAGTTTTGGATAATGTTAATTTTGTACCGATGAGGAGATCCTCAGTTAATTAAGGAAAAAGAAAAAAATTGAGGGGTCTGAGTCTTCAAGAGCAAATCAAATAAAATGAATTCAAAACAAGTTAATTTGCAGCAAAAACAGGTCAGTAATTAAGAAAAGGGTTAGAATAAAACCTGCAGCCACTGTGGCCCTCCAGGACTGGAGTTGGGGGCCCCTGACATAGACCAAAACAGAATGCTCCAAATCCCATAGTCTTACTAATCTATAATCAGACGAGAGAAAAAGGTACACATTTATTTAAATGTAATAGATAATATGCCCATAATGATAAACAAAGTAAAATGAGTGTGACAAAAGTGCCATTGCAGTCAGCCCGCCAAACAACTGTGGATCAAAAATATTAAATAAAAAAAATGTAAGAAAATTCCAAAAAGCAAAACGTGAATTTAATGTACACCAAACGCTACCCTAAATTCACACAAATGAAGCAATCTGTAGGCATACTCTGTTGTAGCCTCCCGCCATAGGAGTTAGAACAGAACGTCTAATAGGAGTAAATCTACAGCTCCTGTTTGACAGCCAATTGCTGAGCCACCACACAGCTCTTCAGCTGGCAAAGCTCTGCTCACACAAAGCACCCATGCTCTACTCTGTAGATCAGTCGATGCTGTTCTCCAGCAATTACTGCCTTTATATTATAAAGTAAAGCTATTTCTCATTCACTACCTTATCTGCTGAACACTCCCAGTCACCAAGGTGGGAAACAGTTTCCATCTTTACACTTCCTGCAGTACCACAGCTCTTAAACAAAACACAAAAGACATACAGATAGTCCAGAAAATAATTACACTCAAGCAAAGAAGACTAAACAATCAACAACCAACAAGTTAAACTGAAATCAGACTTCTTTAAACCATTGCTCCTCCTCAAGCCAATCAAAATGAGATTGTCCATCAGCCTGCAGACATCTTGCCAGGGCACTGGCTTTAAACTTAGGTAGCTTTATCTATTTGTAGTGTGTGCAAAAAAGCTGTGGAGGCTAGAAATGGTTTGGACACACACTGATTGCCTGTAAGTAGTTAGTTGAAATTTTGATATTTAATTTATAGTGTACTAACGAAACCTTTATGATCGATCGGGACACACGCATGCACTTCAAACAAAAGCTTTTCAGTAGGCAATCCCTACTTTAAGATGCTGTGAAGCCCTTGGCATCGCATTGTGTGTTTGTTTCTGTGAAAAAATGGCTTCTAAAAAGCAATTAAGTGGTGAACGCAATCCCTCAAAGGTTATAAGTGGTATGTTTCAGCCAGCAATGATTGCCTAGGCTGTGCTGGAGCCCACGAGGATAGAAGCCGTGCCAAAGCACATGAACAATATAGAGGCCGTCAAGTCATGTCCTGAATGGGGTACCTGCTTCACAGCTTGAGAGCTACAAATCAACATTGTTCCCAGGAAGCTCCACAATGCAATCAAGACTCCAGTGCCTTGTAGTTCCCAAGGTGAATAGCTATATAAAGTACTAACATTTACCATTGGCTTTTTCAGGTAACTCATCCCTGCTGGGAGATGCCCTGCTGCCATTGGTGACCCCAGGAGGGGGCACCATGTCCAAGTTGTTTCCTGTGGTGGCCCCAGGAGGAGGAGTTGCACCCAAGTTTTGGCCTGCGATGGCCCCAGGAGAAGGCACCACCACGGCTGGGTTATGGTCAAGAACTTTAGAGACACTAGAGGTGGGTGTTAACCTTAAAGACTCTTAGTTTACATGTTTTAGTCATGTTATTCCTGCTAAGAAATGCCCAACTGTTTCTGCCAGAGTCCCCAGGAGGGGGCATGGTTGAGTTGTCATCAGGAGGTGGTACCCAATCAGCTGTCCTATCTGCCTTACTGAGACCACCAGGAGGTGGTACCCAGCCACTTGTCTTGTTCACCTTGCTGAGAACACCATGAGGTGATAGCCAGACACTCATCGGCCGTGCTGAGACCAGCAGTCGGTGGTCTGTTCTACCCGCTTGTATCATTTCACTGTTAACAGAAAGACCAGACTGCCAGCTGCAGTCTTACTATTTTGACTTTCAGACATTGGTCAAGTTTTCCTCTCAATAATTAATAATAATAATAATACATTTTATTTAATAGGCACCTTTCTTAGCACTCAAGGTCAACTTATAATAAAATTAAACAACATTAGTAAAATTAAAACAAGAGAATGATAAATCAAAAAGCAATAATTAGCAAACAAACAAAGATAACTGGCAGTAACAGTGCAAAATTCACAATTGGTATGCCAGCTTGAAAAGATAAGTGTGTTATTGAATCGAGTTAATGTACAGTGGGGCAAAAAAGTATTTAGTCAGCCACCAATTGTGCAAGTTCTCCCACTTAAAAAGATGAGAGAGGCCTATAATTTTCATCATAGGTATGCCTCAACTATGAGAGACAAAATGAGAAAAAAAATCCAGAAAATCACATTGTCTGATTTTTAAAGAATTTATTTGCAAATTATGGTGGAAAATAAGTATTTGGTCACCTACAAACAAACAAGATTTTTGGCTCTCACAGGCCTGTAACGTCTTCTGTAAGAGGCTCCTCTGTCCTCCACTCGTTACCTGTATTAATGGCACCTGTTTGAACTCGTTATCAATATAAAAGACACCTGTCCACAACCTCAAACGGTCACACTCCAAACTCCACTATGGCCAAGACCAAAGAGCTGTCAAAGGACACCAGAAACAAAATTGTAGACCTGCACCATGCTGGGAAGACTGAATCTGCAATAGGTAAGCAGCTTGGTGTGAAGAAATCAACTGTGGGAGCAATTATTAGAAAATGGAAGACATACAAGACCACTGATAATCTCCCTCGATCTGGGGCTCCACGCAAGATCTCACCCCATGGGGTCAAAATGATCACAAGAACGGTGAGCAAAAATCCCAGAACCACACAGGGGGACCTAGTGAATGACCTGCAGAGAGCTGGGACCAAAGTAACAAAGGGTACCATCAGTAACACACTACACCGCCAGGGACTCAAATCCTGCAGTGCCAGACGTGTCCCCCTGCTTAAGCCAGTACATGTGCAGGCCCGTCTGAAGTTTGCTAGAGAGCATTTGGATGATCCAGAAGAGGAATGAAACGAAAATAGAACTTTTTGGTAAAAACTCTACTCGTCATGTTTGGAGGAGAAAGAATGCTGAGTTGCATCCAAAGAACACCATACCTACTGTAAAGCATGGGGGTGGAAACATCATGCTTTCGGGCTGTTTTTCTGCAAAGGGAGCAGGACGACTGATCCGTGTAAAGGAAAGAATGAATGGGGCCATGTATCGTCAGATTTTGAGTGAAAACCTCCTTCCATCAGCAAGGGCATTGAAGATGAAACGTGGCTGGGTCTTTCAGCATGACAATGATCCCAAACACACCGCCGGTAACAAAGGAGTGGCATCGTAAGAAGCATTTCAAGGTCCCGGAGTGGCCTAGCCAGTCTCCAGATCTCAACCCCATAGAAAATCTTTGGAGGGAGTTGAAAGTCTGTGTTGCCCAGCGACAGCCCCAAAACATCACTGCTCTAGAGGAGATCTGCATGGAGGAATGGACCAAAATACCAGCAACAGTGTGTGAAAACCTTGTGAAGACTTACAGAAAACGTTTGACCTCTGTCATTGCCAACAAAGGGTACATAACAAAGTATTGAGATGAACTTTTGTTATTGACCAAATACTTTTTTTCCACCATAATTTGCAAATAAATTCTTCAAAAATCAGACAATGTGATTTTCTGGATTTTTTTTTTCTCATTTTGTCTCTTATAGTTGAGGTATACCTATGATGAAAATTACAGGCCTCTCTCATCTTTTTAAGTGGGAGAACTTGCACAATTGGTGGCTGACTAAATACTTTTTTGCCCCACTGTATATGAGAGGAAGAGAATTCCTGAGCTCCCATAGAACAGAGTTTGATGTGCGGTACAGAAAGTAGAGCTGCAGATGAGGATGTGAGTGAGCGAGAGGAGTGTCAGTCTGGAGGAGATCAGTGAGGTTGTGAAGAGCTTTAAATGTTAAGAGCGGTATTGTGTATTGTATTCTGTAGTTAACAGGGAGCCAGTGAAGCTGAGAGAGAATCGGTGTAATATGTTCAGTGGATTTAGAACAGCAGGTTATTATCCTGGCAGCAGAAATTTGAAGAAGTTGTAAGCGATGGATAAGTTTTTGTGGGATGCCAGATAGACTAGCATTACAACAATCTATACGTGAGGTGACTCAGGCATTAACCAATACTTCAGTACTGTGTTGTGTAAGAACAGGATGAAGTCTGGAAATGTTTCGGAGATGGAAGAAGGCAGTCCAAGAAATGTTACTTATATGGGAGGAATTATTTAATAATGATAATTATTGGGGCGGCACGGTGGCGCAGTGGGTAGTGCTGTTGCCTTGCAGTTAGGAGACACAGGTGCACTTCCCGGGACTTCCCTGCGTGGAGTTTGCATGTTCTCCCCATGTCTACGTGGGTTTCCTCCCACAGTCCAAAGACATGCAGGTTAGGTGCATTGGCGATTCTAAATTGTCTCTAGTGTGTGCTTGGGGTGTGTGTGTGTGTGTGTGTTTGCGTGCGTGCCCTGCGGTGGGCTGGCACCCTGCCCAGGGTTTGTTTCCTGCCTTGCACCCTGTGTTGGCTGGGATTGGCTCCAGCAGATCCCCGTGACCCTGTGGTTAGGATATAGCGGGTTGGATAATGGATGAATATTATTATTATTATTTAATAATTGCCATCTTTAGTGTATAAATTGATATAAATAATTGCATTTAGACGATTCGCCAAAATCTGTTGTAAACGATACTGTTTTAAATTTTATTGTTTTTTCATCAGAAAGCCCCGTTTCCACGTCTAACTGTAGTTTAAATGGCACTTTTGATAATAATTTTGTTTTGCCATCAGTCTGACTGTGGCAGGGAAAAAGATATTTATGCAGGGGCACATGTGCTCTCACTTGGGCAGAAGTGGTTGTACTGGCACCTGTGGCATGTTACCTTTCAAATATTTATATTAATTGTACAGCTGCATATGCTTAAACAGATAGTTTGGGACAAGGGTCTAATTAGCAGTTAGACACAAAACCAGGTCAGTTTTAGGAATTCACAATAGGCTTAAATTGCAGTGGGCTAGTTTAGTGGAAGGTGTGGACTTGTCTCATTTTGAACCACCAGATCTGATGACATATGCAGACTGCAGAAAGCTAAACAAACAGCTGAAGTAAGTCGGAGCAGATACAAGTCATCAGAAGCGCATCCAAGTTCTTCAGATTGTCTTTGAAATAAAGAAGATATGTAATGGACAAATGGTCACGGACAACTTTTAACACTGGGAGAACAAATACTGCAAATCAAAGCACAAGTTATTCAACAGACTCTTTAAACAATTAAGACTGTTTATAAAGACATTGTACAAAACATTCATCGAGGTGGAGTGTTGTGAGATTTTACATATAACTTGATGAATATTTTGATACTCGCAATATGGCGGACGCGCTGACATATTGTGTCGACTGGGCAACACAGTGAATACGGCATCTATCTATATATGTCTATGAGTGTAACTACCAGTCTGGACGCCATGGATGACGTCACTCCTGGAGGAAATGATGGTGTCACTTCCGGTCCACAGGATGCCACTTACAGTTCCGGCCCCAATGACATCACTTCCGGTCCCGGGCTTTAAAGCTGCCATCTTTTCCTGTTATATTCATTTCTGTTGTGGACTCGAACCTGTGAGTTCGATCAATCAATTTATCAATTTAAAACCCATTTGCAGCCAAGGCACAATATATGGGTGGCTGCCCCAAACCTTTTTATATCTATGGTCTGCTTTGGTGACAACTGGGACTTTGTTTGTTGTGGATTTCCTCTCCTTTTCTGGCAATTCATTTTGTGCTCTTAGGAGCTTCTTGGATTACAGAGCCTTTTTGTTTAAATAAAACTTTATTTTATGATTCTTCTTGGCCCATTTGGTTTCTGATTGGGATTTGGATGGTAATGCTCCCCTAGAGGGTAATTTTTGAAAGTATTTTGGGTCTTTTGAGACTCCCGAGTCACATCAATGAGGGAGCATAAAGTGCATCTCTCAATGAGAAAATAAAATTCTTAGATCTTCTGAAAAGTGGTATGTCACTTGCTGAAGTCATTATTTCTATGTATATACTGTAGCATTTACATTGTATTAGGTAATCTAGAGATGATACAATGTATTCATGGAGTATGTTCATAGGCTATATGCAAACACTGTGCTATTTTATATAAGGGACTTAAGCACCAATGGATTTTAGTATCAGAGGAGGTCCTGGAACCAATCCTCCATGAAAATGGATGGTCGACTGTGCAACCTAAGCAGCAGTTCATCTTCTAAATGCTTACTACCAAGTGGCTCTCTGTCTTCTGTTGATTAGTTTCTGACCCGTCTGAGCCTTTACTCCCTCATAACATTTAAAAGATTGAGCAATGCCCTGACCAGCACACCTTCACAGACCTAATTCATTCGATTAGATTAATCAGGGGTGGGCAAAGTCATTCCTGGAGGGCTGCAGTGGCTGCGGGTTTTTGTTCCAACCCAGTTGCTTAATTATAAAACAATCCTTGCCAATAATTACATTTCATGGTTTGTTAGTGCTTTACCTCTGCTATGTCAGGTCATTCTCATATCCTAGATTTTTTTTTCCATTCTAAGGATATCATCCAAATACTTTGAAGTGTAAAACGGATGGGTAATTCTCAATCCTTCACTTTTTTCTCTTCTCTTTCCTTCCAAGTATTTTATTAAACCAAATAGTGCACGATAAATACACACAGGTGTAAAGGGTAACAAGCAAAATGGATAACTGCTGGTTTCTCTTGTCATTTGCATCTTATGGCTAATAAGGAGCAATTAAAAACCAAGAATGCAGCTGTTTAAGACTTAAATAAGCAATAAGGGTTCAAAATCTTAACGAGGGAGATAACTAAAATGAAGCAGAAGTGTTTCTAGAGCAATAAGTGCTTCTTATTAAGCAATTGGGTTGGAACAAAAACCTGCAGCCACTGCGGCCCTCCAGGAATGAATTTGCCCCTGGGTTAGATAAAATTTACAAACCCCATAGAAAAATTCAAAGGCATACAGCAGCTGAAACATAAGAATACAGAATCACTGGACAGATAATACACCCAAATCAATCAACTGATAAATAAATTAATCTATTATAAAAAAAAACTTGCAAAGAAACAAGACTTTTTCCCAGGGACGAGACGTGATCTTTTGAAGAGAGACAGAGAGACAGAGACATTTTCACTTCCTGCGAGACGGACAAGTCACATCATTCTTACAACCTTCAGACGCAAGTCCCGTGATACACAGGTTAGAGATAATGGGAGTAGGAAAATTTGACAGTCTCCCAAACTGACAGTAAAGATCACATTAGCTCAAACAATCTGAAAATATTACTCGGGGAAATAACGGAACAGCGAAAAGAGATTGAATAATCAGGAGCTGTACAGGGTTTTAAACGTTCACAGTTCTGCACGAAATGCAGATCATGCGGCATGGCAGCAGCAGCAAGCCAACAGCTTCTTGAGCAAAGAGGAGGTGAAAAAAACACCTGTTAGTTGTTTCCCAATGTATCACCGTTTAAGAGGGGTTTCGGAGGAGCGGCCGAGTCTCCTTGGGGTGTGCTCAGGCCCCCTCTTCACAACAGCACTTACCGCTGGTTCGGGGGGTTAGGCAAGTAAATTGGAGATCACGTGTGAGGGCAGCAGCAGCAAGCCAGCAGCTGCTCGAGCAAAGAGGAGTTGAAACAAAAAATGTAATTGTTTCCCATTGTATCACTGTTTAAGAGGGGTTTTGGAGAGGTGGATGCTGGCAGGAGGGGAAAAGGGTTGGCAAGCGAACTGAGCAGGGGGCAAAGCTAGTAAATAAATAAATAAATAAACTTAACAAGTACGTTGGGTGGAAGCACTGAATTGTCTGATAGCAGTGGGCAGAAAAGACCCAAAGGGACACTTCTTAGCACACCGTTGTGGCTAAAAGTATTCCAAGGAAGTGCCTCCTGAGGAGGATGGAGGAGAATTTTTATGATAACATCCAATTTGCCAAAATCCTCCTTTCCACAATTGCTTCATTTTGTCCCGGGTTTGCCCTATGATGGAGCAGACATTCTTAGGAGGTTGTTTGCACATTGTGCTTGTTTTGTGCTTGGGTTTCTTCCCCAGGAGATTGTAGTGTAGAACACCACACTGGCTACAATGGACTGGTAGATCATTTCCAGCAGCTTGCTGTACACATCAAAAGACCTGAGTCTCCTTAGCAAGTCCAATCTGCTCTGGCCCTTCTTGTCCAGTGCCACTGTGTTGCCAGGCTAGTCCAGTTTGATGTTTATGCGAACCTGAACCTGGGTTCAGAAGAGGGAGGTTGTGTTTTACTAACATGCTGGAATTCTATGAGGAGGCAACAAAAGGATACGATCAAAGTGGAGCTTATGATATTATTTATCTGGACTTTAAGAAAGCATTCGATGAGGTGCCACATGAGAGGTTGGGCATCAAATTAAAAGAAGTGGGAGTTCAGGGTGATGTTTTTAGATGGGTGCAGAATTGGCTCAGACACAGGAAGCAGAGGGTGATGGTGTGAGGAACCTCATCAGGGGCCTCATGTATAACGCCGTGCGTAGAACTCACACTATAACATGGCGTAAGCACAGAAAAATCCAGATGCAGGGATCTGTGCGCACGCAAAATTTCACGTTCTTCCACTACATAAATCCCGATCAGCGTGATAAGTAACGCACGTGCATGCGCCTTCTGTCCCGCCCCAACTCCTCCCAGAATTATGCCTCTTTGAATATGCAAATCAATATAAATAGCCTTCTGTGAAAAGACAATGGGAAAAGCACAGGGGAAAATATAAGAATTTCAGCGAATACAAAGTGGAGGCAAAGGAAAAACGTACTATTTGTTGGTTTAAACAGTGGTATAAGCAACAAAAGAAAGTTGATCGAGTGACAGAGTGTCGGAGAAACTCAAAAGATCCAAGTTCACAAAGTCGCACAGTGCCCGAAATAAAAAAGAAATCACATATCAAAGTCGCCGTGAAAAGGCGAGTCGTAGCCCACCGTCTGAGTGTCATATGAAAGCTTATTAGGATACAGACAAAACAAATAGGCACACAGTGGGAAAAAAGCACGAAATTTCAACTTTAATCTCGAAATTTCCACTTTCATCACGTAGTTTATTTTGCCATTAAAGTAGAACATCATAAACTTCATCTTAAAATCGTTTATTTTACTAGTTTCTAAAGTAGCACGTTAAATGCTTTGTTCTGTATTTGATCTTCTATGTGCTCTATGTGTGTGAATCACTACGTGCTTCCGTTCTTTCTCTTTCTCCGACAGGACACAGAATCCATTACATTCGAGATATTACAGCTCTCTGAATAATTAAAATACTGAGATGTATACGTGATATCATTTTCATGATGATAGCAATGAAAGCATGTTATTAAACATGGGAACACGGTGGCGTAGTGATTGTTCATATCTCACGCAAGAGGCTTGCTGCGCCATGTGCGACCTTCAATGAAATAATTTATTACAGAAGTACTGTCTCTTTCAAACGTACTTTTCTTTCTCCAAATACCCAATTGCCACACAATCAGCTCTGTAATAGATGTTAAGCCATCTGTAAGCTTAGAACGCCGATTCTTCAAAACTTTTAAGGAACATTGAAATATCTTCGTAGTACATGTTTAATTATTCTATCCGTCTATCCTTCCAGTGTCGTGTCAGCACCAGCAATAATACAGTGCAAGGCAGGAGCTATCCGTGAACCAGCTATATGCTGCGGCACCGTGTCCTCACAAGTTTAATTATTAACAATGCAGATTATTTAAATGAAGTTAAAGTTTTATCTGTATACTATAAGCAACATATTTTGCTGCATTTCATCTTAAAAATTATATTGTCATCATACGCGCTTTATAAAGTAGCGCAGGTTGTGCAATATTATAACTGTAGTGTAAGTTTACAGTGAGGTGATTGTACTTATAAGTACAAACAGGTCTACAAGGAGCACTTGATGGACTGATTGAGTGCGTTTTATAGTTCTTGGGATGAAACTGTTTCTGAAACGCGAGGTCCGTACAGGAAAGGCTTTGACGCTTTTTGCCGTGGTTGAGGTAGTGTGTACTTGAAACTGTATACCGATAATTCTCTTTCCGATCAGCTGCTACTGTGATTCACACTCAGATACAGTGATATAAATACTCCGAGTGGTGCAGTGAGAGTAATATGGAAAAAGATGATCCGCAGTGGCAACCCTTAACGGGAGCAGCAAAAAGAAGAACAAGATGCAGTGAGAGTTACAACGCTAAAGCAGTAATGGTATTTGGAATACTATGGCTATTACCTGGCCCATTATATTGCTACAGGTTAATTACAATCAGATGCATTACACTAATAAACAATATGCAGTTAATTTCAGTGTATTTATAAAGCCGCGTCAGGAATGTGGAGCTAAGAAAGAAAGGGTGATCACACAGGAACAGTAGCACTGCTTTGACGCTGGGTGCCGCCAGTCTGCAAAACCGAGCGGAGAAATTGCGTACACCAAGGTATGAGTTACCGTGGAAATGTGCGTGGCTTTACGCCAAGTTTAGGTTTTATACATCGCGATTTGAGCGTGGAAACATTCGTACGCAACATTTCTGTGCGTACGCACTGTTTATACATGAGGCCCCAGAACTGGCCGATGTTGAGTGGTGTTCCACAGGGGTCAGTGCTGGGGCTGCTGCTATTTTTAATATTTATAAATGATTTAGATAGGAATATAAGTAATACGCTGGTTATGTTTGCAGATGATACCAAGATAGGAGGATTAGCAGATAATTTGGAATCTGTTATATCATTACAGACGGACTTGGATAGCATACAGGGTTGGGCAGATTTGTGGCAGATGAAATTTAATGTCAGTAAATGTAAAGTATTACACATAGGAAGTAAAAATGTTAGGTCTGAATACACAATGGGCGGTCGGAAAATCGAGAGTACACCTTATGAGAAGGATTTAGGAGTCATAGTGGACTCTAAGCTATTGACTTCCAGACAGTGTTCAGAAGCCATTAAGAAGGCTAACAGAATGTTAGGTTATATAGTACGATGTGTGGAGTACAAGTCCAAGGAGGTTCTGCTCAACCTTTATAATGCACTGGTGAGGCCTCATCTGGAGTCCTGTGTGCAGTTTTGTTCTCCAGGTTACAAAAAGGACATAACAGCACTAGAAAAGGTCTAGAGAAGAACAACTAGGCTGATTCCAGAGCTACAGGGGTTGAATTATGAGGAAAGATTAAAAGAGCTGAGCCTATACAGTTTAAGCAAAAGAAGATTAAGAGGTGACATCATTGAAGTGTTTAAAATTATGAAGGGAATTAGTACAGTGGATCGAGACTGTTATTTTAAAATGAATTCATCAAGAACACGGGGATACACTTGGAAACTTGTTAAGGGTAAATTTTGCACAAACATTAGGAAGTTTTTCTTTACACAAAGAACGATAGACACTTGGAATAAGCTACCAAGTAGTGTGGTAGACAATAATATGTTGGGGACTTTCAAAACTCGACTTGATGTTTTTTTGGAAAAAATAAGTGGATAGGACTGGCAAGCTTTGTTGGGCTGAATGGCCTGTTCTCGTCTAGAGTATTCTAATGTTCTAATGTTCTGAAAATACTTGTAGCTCTGCTCATGAATGGTGGCTGGTCTCAGAGGCTTCTTGACCCGTTGGAAGTCCACCACCAGCTCCTTTGTCTTGCTGATGCTGAGTTGCAGGTCCTGCACCACAAGACGAAGTTCTAATGGTTCTAAGTTCTAATGGTTTTGTCACACCACGGCCATAATTAGGAATGCATTGTTCCCGGTGACTCAGCTAAGTCAGATTAAGCCCCCATTAGACCCCCATTCCAGGGCAGTCCAGCTTTGTTCCAGTCAGCATTTTTTCCAGTTTGAAAGGAAGCACAAATCTACTTTGAGACAAACAACACAGAAAGGATACACAGGTAATTAGGTGGTAAACTGCCTTCCAGTCAAGGCTTTCTTCCTGGGGTAGACAGCTGTTACGTGTATGTAAAATGTCCCTGAGTTTGACATTTGAAGCCACTAAAATGAAATCCATGCTTCTGACATCAGATATATTGAAGCACTAACTTTGTATTTAGCAAGTCAACTGTAGGCTACGTCAAAATCAGCGCATGTTATAACATGGCATTCTTGTGGAATCAGTGATGTTGCACATCCTGGACCAGCACTTAACACAGAGACTCTGGGGGAAGGTTAGGTAAATGTAATCCCCTGATGTGTGTGGGTGACACTATATGCAGTATATTCAGTATGTTCAGAAAGTATTTAGACCCCTAAACTTTCTGTATACTTTATCATGTTGTAGATTTTACATTGATACAAACATTTTCTGTTAATGCCGATTATTCTACACCCAATAAATCATGATGACAAAGTAAAAACGTCTTCTGAAAAATTTGCAAATTTATTGATCAAAAACTGAAATCTCATTCATAACTATTCAGATCTTCAAATCAATTCATAGCCCATAATGACAAATTGAGAACATGTTTTAGAAAGGATTGCAATTTTGTTAAAAATCAAAAACTGAACATTCTTATTCTTATAAGTATTCAGAACCTCACTTGAGTACTTTGGTGAAGCCCCTTTGGACAGGCCGGCCATCCCTCACAAGGTTTTCTCCCCTCTTTTACTCCATGTATCTTTATTCATTTATTAATTTATCTATTTACTTATTTTTACTAGTTCAAAGTTTTACTCTGCTGGCCTAGCTCTGTTTCTCAGGGGTGGGGGTTGATTTTTTTCAAACCTATTTTTGTAAAACTTGAGTTATTTGTATGGAATGTTATTTGATTTAAATAAAAGAAAGAAAAAGATAATCTGCTGTGGCAACCCCTAACAGGAGCAGCCGAAAGAAGAAGAAGATGAGGCAGAATGGTGTTTAAAGCACTTGCAGCCCAAGTGAGAGTAGGCTTTGTGGAGCATGTAGATGAGAGCATCTTCCACACCTGTATGTGTCTGACAGGCAACCTGCAGAGGATCCAGATGTTCTGAAAGCAGGAGCTGTAGCTGTTTTAGGGCCAGCCTCTCAAAGGACTTTGTGATATATGATGTAAGAACAAACGGTCTGAAATCCTTGAGATCACTCAGAAGCCCTTTCTTTGGCGCTGGGACCACGCAGGAGGTTTCCACTGTTATGTTTAGGGTCATTGTCATGTTGCAAGTTCCACTTTTGGTTTCACATTATCCTTAAACACCCTGTGCTACAATACAGAATTCATAATGGATTCTATGATGGTGAGCTGCCCAGACCCTGATACAGCAAAACAGCCCCAAACCATAACATTTCCACCACCATGTTTTACAGCTGGTAGCAGGTTCTTCTGGTCAAATGCTGTCTTTGGTTTTAAGCACACATGTCTTCTGGTACTGTGGCCAAATAATTCTGTTTTTGCCTCATCTGTCTAGAGCACATTGTTCCAGGAATTCTGGTCTTGCCCTGATGTTACATCTAGAGAGAAAAAGTTCCCTCCTGCCACTACTTCCATGCAGATTTTATTTGATCAGCCTCTTACTAATTGTAGACATGTGCACCTTGACACCAACGGTAGAGAGAGCTAACTATAAGTCCCATGATGAAATTCTGGGGCTCTTAGAGACTTCTGTCAGTGTTTTGTGTTCTGCTGTTCGGATGAACTTCTTGGGGCAGCATAGAGTGGACAAGTTGGCATTTGTTTAAAATCTTCTCCACTTGTCGATGATCTTACAAATAGTGGAATGGCTGATTTCCAATTATTTGAACATCATTTTTACATTTTTTCCCAAACTCAAAAGCATTTTCTTTCTTTAGGCCTCTGAGACCTGTATTGTAACATGTAACACAACAACAAAGAGAACATCAAGCTAAACGTCTGAGGTTTAAATGGATGAGTTCAGGCAAAATCCTCTCTAGTGATGTTCTCATCATTTGCACCTGATTCTAATTTAAGGTTTTTGAGGTAGTGATACATGTACGGGTATGCTTACTTTTTCCACATGTTAAATTTGCATTCATGTTTAATTAAATTATACAATGGACTACAAAATTTAAACATGGAATGATACTGTATTATATTACCTTTATCTATAGATACTACTTAAATAATAATAATAATTTTTTACATTTATATAGTGCATTTCTCACTACTCAAAGCGTTTCAGTGAGCGGGGAGCCACTTCAGCCACCACTAATGTGTAGCATTCACTTGGTTGATGTGATGGCAGCCATTTTTGTGCCAGTAATGTACAGTCACCACACATTAGCTTTTACGTGATGAGGGAGATAACCTGTTAGAGACAGGGGATCATTAGGGGTCCAGAATGACCAGGCCATGACGGACAATTTAGTCAGGTCATCAGGATACACCCTACTCTTTACAAAGGATGCCCAAACGATGGACATCAAATCTCAATATGACCACAGCTGTTAAAAATAAAAATAAATTATTTTATTTGGTGTATCCACAATTGGTCTTAAGAGGCATTAGTCGTTCGCCAAGCCGACTCACGCAAATGCACACACTCACACTCACACCACGTGCAAATACCATGATAGCAAAGTACTTAAAACTATATAAATGTAATGAATTATTATTATTATTATTATTAAAACGATTCAGAAAGTCATTACAAATTAATGGCCACAAGAGGGCGCCAAACACTCAACTAAAAGCATTGGTCGATTGTGTTGATTTGCAGTGAATTTTGCCGTGTAGCACAAAACCTTTATGTAACATTTCTTTAGTCTAGTAAGCTTTTCAGTTATATTGCCTTTTGTCTAACTACTCTAGCAGATGAAACTATTCTAGTATGCAGACCCTGAGAAGGCCTCTGACCTTCGGATGGAGGCATCAGGTGTCTTTCTCCTTGTAAGCGAATACAGGATGACCTAATGTCCCATATATGGCCTTAGCTGTATGCTAAGTATCCATCCATCCATCCATTTTCCAACCCGCTGAATCCGAACACAGGGTCACGGGGGTCTGCTGGAGCCAATCCCAGCCAACACAGGGCACAAGGCAGGGAACCAATCCCGGGCAGGGTGCCAACCCACCGCAGGACTATATGCTAAGTATTCTTTTGCATATTCAAACACTATAAAAGCTTTGCCTAAAGAAACATTTGCCAGCATACGTTTGATCACTGAATAACTGTGATGTATGCTCCAAAAAAAAATATCTGGGAGTGCAGCTGGATGATAAATTAGACTGGACTGCCAATACTGATGCGCTGTGCAAGAAAGGCCAGAGCCGGTTATACTACCTTAGAAGGCTGGCGTCCTTCAACATCTGCAATAAGATGCTGCAGATGTTCTATCAGACAGTTGTGGCAAGCGCCCTCTTCTACGCAAGTGGTGTGCTGGGGAAAGAGGAAAGACGCTTCACGCCTGGACAAACTGGTGAGGAAGGCAGGCTCTATTGTTGGCATGGAGCTGGACAGTTTGACATATGTGGCAGAGCGACGGGCGCTCAGCAGGCTCCTATCAATTATGGAGAATCCACTGCATCCACTTAATAGTATCATCTCCAGACAGAGGAGCAGCTTCAGCGACAGACTGCTGTCACTGTCCTGCTCGACTGACAGATTGAGGAGATCGTTCCTCCCCCAAACTATGCGACTCTTTAATTCCACCCTGGGGGGTAAACGTTAACATTTAACATTATACATAGTTATTGTCTGTTTTTCACCTGTATTATTATCATTCTTTAATTTAATATTATTTATTGTATCAGTATGCTGCTGCTGAAGAATGTGAATTTCCCATTGGGATTAATAAAGTATCTATCTATCTATCTATCTATCTATCTATCTATCTATCTATCTATCTATCTATCTATCTATCTATCTATCTATCTATCTATCTATCTATCTATCTATCTATCTATCTATCTATCTATCTATCTATCTATCTATCTAAAACGTGTCTTTCCCATAGGAAAATTTTACAACTCAAAGGTTGGTCATTGATGACTCATCAACAACAACAGCAACATCATTTATTTGTCTGGCACATTTTCATACAAACAATGTAGCTCAAAGTGCTTTACAGGTTGAAGAAAGAGAAAAAAAGACAAAACAAATAAGAATTAAAATAAGGGAACACTAATTAACACAGAATAAAAGTAAGGTCCGATGGCCAGGGAGGACAGAAAAAACAAAAAAAAAATTCCAGACAGCTGGAGAAAAAAAATAAAATCTGCAGGGGTCCTTAGGCCACGAGACCACCCAGCCCCCTCTAGGCATTCTACCTAACATAAATTACCTCCATTAGTACTCATTGTATTCAAGGTTCTCATGGAAGAACTTGATGATGACGGTCATGTGGACTTCTGGCCTCATGACTTAAAAGAGATTCTCATTTGTGTTTCACTTAAGAATCAACTTTGTCACAGATGTTTCTACTAAAATTCCTTAGGATAAATAGCTTTAGACACAAAGGAGACACGAGATACAACTGAGGTAAAATGACTCAAAATTGAGAATTTGGTTTGAAAAGCATGTTAGGTTTTGTGAGCTCTCTTTCCAGTCTTGTTTTCATCTCTTTCAAGACATTATATTGTAGTCATTATTGGACTGATGCCTTTGCCCAAGGTGACTTACAACATTTGAGATACAATCAGTGTCATACACGTACGAGTAGGAGGCAGCTAAAGGGCCTGAGTAATTGTAATTCTACGACAGACCAGGGGGTGGTGGGGTGTGCTGACTATCTCACTCAGTTCCTTGCAGGCCATTCTTGGGAAATCCCGGTGGGTTCCGGCACCTTTGATGATGTCATTTCTGGTTTCCGATGACACCATTTTTGGGTCCGGCCCCAGTGATGATGTGACTTCCAGTCCCGATGACATCACTTCCAGTTCCAGGCTCAATGATGATGTCACTTCCTGTACTCGCCTTTAAAGCCGCCATCTTACCTCCATACAATCAGTTCTGTTTTGGATTCTGATCAGTGAACACTTCTGTTCAGAATTAAACCTACTTTGCAGCCGTGGAACAATATACGGGTGGCTGCCCTAAACCTTTACGATGTCTTTGCCTCATCCTTGTTACATCAACATAATTTCTTTTGCTTTTCCAATTGGAGCATATGATGTCAGTAGCAGGATCTGAACCCACACTCTCAGGGCTTGAAGTCCAAAGTCTTAACTGCCCTGCCTTTTGTTCGACTATGCATGTGATCTAATTGGAGCGTTGCAATTTAAATTAGAGCAACTAATAGTATTATGAAGAAGCAAGGACTAAAGTTTTGTAATCATAATAACATGCTTTATTATCACAAACAACTGCCTACACATTTCACTGAATATTACTGAGCACACAACACAAATACTTTCAAACTGCAAAAAAATGTCAAGGCACTACTGGGAGAATCTGAGCCCACTGTGGTGAGATCTCGACTGAAACTCAAGAGGAGACACCTGTGAGAATATCAAGATATTTTAAGTATGAGACAAACAAACATGCCTTCATTTTATTTCTTTCCGATCTCATTGTTGTCTAGGAGAAACCAAAACCATATGAAGGAGATTTCTTTAATGATTTTTCATGCCTAAGGATGGTTGCATGCCATATTGGCACCCAACTTCTCTTTCTTTCACTTGCTGTCACTATTCTACCAAATTCATGAAATAAAAGTGGTATGCATATACAGTATTTCTATTTGCATGTATGAATTCTCACAAGAATATGGATATGAATCGAAACAAAAATAACCACGTAGCACAAAAAGTATTACTGTGATTTGGTCTGACTAGGAGGAAGCCACACCCCCAGGGGAGGTGAAAGGTTAGCGGAAGACAACAAGCACTGCGGTAGCGTGCACAGCTAATCTTCTTTAAAAATAGCAGGACCTCATAAAATTGGTGTTTTTTGGTTTAAAAGTGACATGTATAAATTATTTTACAATGTGTGTGTAATCGGAAGAAGCAGATCAATACTCGGCAGCTGTCTTGGCTTGAAAAATGGACGTATCTGGTGGGTTTTTGAGCTTTTTTTTTTTTTTTCCAGTGCTGTTCCATGCCCCATAGCCTCCAATATATGGCAGGAGTGGGAGGAAGATGTTGTTTTAAATTTATAGAAAGTGCTTAATTTTAGAACACAGTTTTGTGTGGTGAACATATAACATGTTGGTAAAGAAATAACTTCCACTTGAAAAATACCAAATTTATTTTTTAACTTTTGGTTCCACCCTGGACTTTTCCCTTGGAAAAATAAAAAAAAGTATTTTTAATGTAACAACCCATTAAGCATATGTTTAAAATATACATTTCATTGCATAGTTAATATTAACTTATTTCTGATTACATATATTTCATGCTTCATACTTGCTGTTATCTAAACAGCACTACTGAGATTTTAAAACTAATATTCTCTCAAAGCATAATATCTGAGTAACACAAAAATTGATATTTTCTCCAATTCCACACAGGAAATTGGGAAACTGCTTAATTTAAGTTTTCCAAGATGTTTATGACAAGAACTTACAAAATTGCTCAGTTCAGGTCTTAATAGAGAAACTTCAGAAACCCTCACACTTCAAAAGTTGAGATTATCGGGCAAAATTTGGCCAGAATTGTGCTACTGTCATTCCATTGTTCAGTTCATCACTTAATCATTCACTGCTCTAAACTGGCAGTTTTTATTTTTTTCTTTTATTATCTGGATGTCTCCAGTCTATACTCTATCTGGCCAGATCTTACCTTTAGGCCAAGCTTTCACCAGTAGGCCAGGGTGGTCTGTTTTTTGGACATTTAAAGACACTTCCTTCTTTAAAGACACTTCTTTCAACTCCAACACCCTTTTTTCACTCTTCCTGGTGTGACAGAACCACTTGAGGGTGGGCCAGCCACCCAACCCGACACAGACAGACGTAGGAGGGACACTTAGAAAACACCAATTTTATTTCTTTTCTTCGCCTGTGGACAACACCTTCCCTATTCCTCACAGGCACAACACAATCCCACAAGCACAGTACCACACAATTCTTCTTCTCTTTCTCTTTTACTCCTCTACTCCACCTCGGCAAGCTTTGTCTCCCTCTTCCCAGTAGTCTCTGCTGGCCCCTTATATAAGGCTCCCAGAAGTGCTTCAGGTACTTGTTGCCCTACTTCTGGCAGCACTTCCGGGTGTGGCGGAAGAACCGCCCACATGGGCTCAGTAAACAGCTGCAGTGCCCCCTGGCGGCGTCCAACAGGGCTGTGTCCAACTCCATCTTCCATGAAGCTCTGCGGGAGTCCGATACACAGCTGCCACCCAGGGGGGCTGCCAGCTAGTGTTCTGTCCACATTTGCTCCCCCGGTCTTTTCAAGGCAGAGGCGTCTCGACCGGGCAAGGGACCCGGCCATCCACAACACTAGTCTCTCTTCTTCCCACAGTTGAACCAGTGTCCATCTTCTCTTCCACCACCAAGTTCAATGAACCTCTGGCTGGAATAGCCTTTTAATTAATAATAATGATAATAAAATAATATGTGATATTCATATAGCACCTTTCCCATGCTCAAGGTGCTTAAGTCCCAACTTGTGACCATTTCTGTTCCACCAAGAACTACCTCTGTGACCTCATTTGGATCAGAGAGAACGGCTTTGAGCTCACCCTATTGGCTCTTGGTGTTGTTTGACTGTCCTGTACTGACTTAACTATTATGCCATCAGAGAAGGCTAACAGAGACAGCCCCCCCTTAAAAGCACTTACCACTGTGCCACGTTGTCTACAATGAGGGTTCTTGGAAATATGCAGAAAATGAGTGCAACAAACACCAAACCTGTAAAATTCACAATATTTGCTGAGTTGCTGAGAAAGGCGCTACAATGAGGCCCATCTAAGCTGCTCTATTGGCCACAATGTGTGCAAACACATGAAGCTCCTTAATAGAGGGACACAGCTTTAGGGCTATGCTTCACTTTACTACATTTTTATTTCCACACACAACAGAATTTTCACATCATTTACGTTAGTATCCACACTAAAACGACTAAAAATGCAAATTACTTAGCCATTTGCCTACACTGGGCAGGCACACATCAGTAGGAACAGGAAAGAGGGAAGGGATCCTTGAAAGGATAGTTATGTCGCCACCCACGGGATTTATCACAAATCTTTGACAACTGATAAATCTGCCTTTATCCTCCTTTTGCAATGCATGCAGCATTCAAATTGTGCAAAACACAATTTAGATGCATATAGGAAAGCAACACAACAAACACCATGGAAAGTAACTCCTCTGTGTCTGCTATGTTGGAATATGGTATTCGTCTTTGAAGGGTGACATGTCGGGGAATAAAATATTGCAGTGAGCAAGATCCAATCAGCGAAGGGCCACATAATAAGCATGAACCAATCACATCGCAATTACAGCCTGCTTTTTCAAAGCTCTAAATTTTCCCTTTTCCACACTACAATGCTGAGTCTGCGTTGTCAACTCTGGAGAGCATTTTCAAGATTCCTCCATTTTCTTGTGGTAAAAACTCCAGGGTATTGTGGACAGAAGACTAATGTCTGTCTTATTAAACAAAAACGCAGTGACATAGACTTAAGATGAGTCTGCTAGAAGAGCCATGGTGAAGGCAAGTATCACAAAGAGAAGGTAGGTCCTTATTTTTATAAAACCAGAATGATAACACAATATTGTTGATCTGCTAGGCTTCTGAATCAAGAGGGGCACCTTCCTAACTTTGTAGAAGGGTGTGTCAAACATGAAGGCTAAATCTGTCTACATGGTGAAGACATTCAAGTGTTCACCAGAGGAAGGATTTGGGAGTGACACAGTAACCTGTCCATCTTTCTTGTCGCTCTCATCTAGGAACACCACAATCTGGAAGAAGGCCCATTACCCATGTCCATTTCCTCCATCTTCTTCATCTCCATCAAGCTGAAAACCCACCTCAAGTGGAAAGGACTCCATATTTTGTAATTTTAGACTAATGCCTGGTACAGACAAGAAGGTTTTTAAAAATCGTACCAATGTTCAAAATGTGAGAGACACACATAACAATGGAATTTCACCAACTCTTTTGTTCTCCAGTGTGTCTTCAGTTATTGGAGCTCAGAATAAAAGATTAACCAACATCAGACATTAACAGATTTACACTCACAACTTGTACAGTCTCAACTTTCCTAAACTGGCAGAATTTCTTGAGAACATAAACAGACACAGTGGCCAAGATTTAACTTGCTGTGACAGTTTGTGTGTTATTTTGTAGTGAAAAGAACAAAGCGTAATCCATCTTGTTCAGGAAAAAGAAGCTCACTTCTTTGCCACTGTGTTTATTTAAATTCTTCTGCTGCTCTCCCCAATACTACAAAATGTGAATTTGCAAATATGGAAAATTATCTATCTATCTATCTATCTATCTATCTATCTATCTATCTATCTATCTATCTATCTATCTATCTATCTATCTATCTATCTATCTATCTATCTATCTATCTATCTATCTAGATAGATAGATAGATAGATAGATAGAGACCTCCTATAAAAGGCAGCTGCCAATGCAATGCCGACGTATAATATTGTCAGTTTGAAATGGATTGTTAGAAAATCTGTAAAGTGAAGATTAAACACTCCATTAATCACACTTCTTTATCCCTCAGTGGATACACATTTCTTTGTGCAAATGTCTGTTAGTGTAAGTTTGATTTACTTCAAGTAGACTCTAGCATCAGGTTTTGCTTTTTGCTTTAATCTTATTTTGTCCTTGACTTCAGTCTTTCATTTTGCCCTTTGGTTTTGATTGCCTGACGCTTTGATCTACCAGTTCTGAATTTCTGTCTGTCCCTCACAATGAATTTTGACATACTTTACTCTCTGGCAATACTTGACCAACAGATGTACATTGTGAATCACCTTAAAGACTCCTAAAAAACCATTTTTTCAATTTGGCTTTCCATAGCTACATTTTAGCTCTACCTGTAATAAACTAGATATGCAAAGAATTATCATACCCTTCAATGAATCTGCAGTCAATATTAATCTTTAGCTTTCCATGTTTTCTTTTCCAGTTCTTCTGCACCACCACCGCCTGATCAAAGTTCTGCAGCTGCCTGTCATGTCTGACTGAAAGTGGATAACCCAACTTGGGATACCCCAACAACACCCAGTGCATCGAATCCTCTAAGACAATGCCTAAACAAAAACAATAAAGAATTACTTAAGAACATTCATATTAGGTAGAATGCTCATTGAAGGTGGGTGGAATCCTACAGTTTTTTTTCTGTCCACCTTGGCCAACTGACCTTATCATCAGACCTTCATTCAGAGACTTCAAAAACCAATTCCATATTTAAAGATTATCAGGTCAGGTCAGGTCAGGCTGGGAAGCATTCACTGGTACAGCATGTTGCTGCACCTACCACATGACAAAACAGTTTCCTGGTTAGCAACCCCCCCAGGCAGACATATGGTCCAGTGCCACCCTACGGAAATGACCATCTGTTTGTCTTCGCCAGGCGTTACGTGGGCGTCCCCTTGGTCTGGTCCAGTCACTCGGGTCCCCAACAATGAGGATCCTGCAAGCCATATCACCCTCAGAGAATTACACCATATGGCTGTAGTGCCATAACTGACGCTCCCTAACAATGCAGGTGATGGGCTTCATTTGGGACTCGATGAGCAACTGCTTGTTTGACACAAAGTCAAACCAGCGGTACCAAAGGATTCTCTGAGAGACACTGTACCAAAGTAGTCCAGTCTTCATCTCAGGTCACTGGATAGTGTTGATGTCTCACAAACATTTAGCAAGACAGGAAGCATCAGGACTCTAAAGACTTGGACCTTCGTCCTTTTGCAAAGATATCTGTAGTTCTGCACACCCTTTTCCAGCGATCTCAAAACCCCACCATGCTACCCCAATCCGTCTACTGACTTAATAGGAAGAGTTACAAGAAACAGGTTAATAAACTACTTGATACGGTCGACACTCTGTTCGCAGACAGACACACTGCTGATGGCTGTGCTCAAGAGGTCATTAAAGGTCTGAATCTTGGTTTTTATCCAGGACAATTGCAAGCCCAGACACTCAGATTCCTCACTCAGTCTCTCGAGATCCCTGATCAGGGCCTCCATTGACTCCACGAAGATCACAGCATCTTTGGAAAAGTCAAGATCAGTGAATTTTTCTTCATCAACAGATGCCCCATGACCCTGCCCAACAAGGTAGGAGGAAGAACACATCACTGACAAACCCCAGAAGCAGCTGGGATAAACACAGAGGTCCCGCCTCCACTCTGAACAGCAGTCACAGTACCAGTGTACAGGCCGGCCATGACATCCAGCAACTTTGGGGGGATCTCTTAAAGTCTCAGGAAGTCCCACAGGGCAGCTTGATCAAGTGAGTTGAACGCTTTAGGAAAATCGACAAAGGCTTCAAAGAAACTGCTGATATTTGTACTCAATGAGAACCCTCAGTGCCAGGATGCAGTCAATGGTAGACTTCTTAGGCATAAACTGAGACTGGTAGGGTAGGTGAGCAAGTGATCATGGATCCTATTGAGGATGACCCTAGCAAGGACCTTACTGAACACCAAGAGCAGTGTTCTCCTCCTATATTTTCTGCAATCAAGGCAATCTCACCCTTCCCTTTCCAGATAGGGGTGACAAGACTATACTTCTCTTAATTATATATTTGTCTTATTTCTATCAGACAGACTTGAGAACGATGTTCTTCTGTTAAAATGATGCTCTTAGGTGGTTCAATGTGCACTCATTAAAATAGTTTCAAGACATGCAGATGTCTAATGGCAGAACTCTATCACTTCTCTCTGGCCTCTTTCACAATTTAGAACATACATTCAACAGTCTATTTGCCATACGTACATTCAGTTCAGATTTTAAGGAAGCCAGTACCTGTTTCTGTGCGAAGGGCACAAGGCAGAAGCTAGCCATGGATGAGATGTTCTCATATGGCTCAAACTCAAGGAAAAAGATGACAACCTAGAGAAAAGCCCAATGTGAGAACCTGAGTTTCAAACTCAGGACCCTCCAGCTCTATCATTTTGTTTTTATATGCTGATAATAGGATATGTCACTTTGAGATGTGAAATTCATTTTCATTAATATGACAATGACACTTTATATAGTCATTATTTGTTTAAATTAATCCTTAAGATTAATTTTTTTTCTTTTATTGTGTGTTTAATGTATGCAGTGTTACGACTAGGAGTCCATTGGAAGAAGTCCCAAAAAACAATTTAAAAAATGCCCACTAAAGGGGAATATATCAACAAACGCTGACTAAATAAACGGGCAAATGCAAAAACAGTATAAAGTAAAAAAAGGGTTTATTTTTAACAAAAATGTTCTATGGCTGGGTGGTGTGCAAGATTGGAAGTTGTTGGTGGACCTAGGTCAAAAACTCTGCTTCCCAGCAGAGATGGCATCTACCAGCCTCAGACCTGACCTTGTGCTATGGTCGGAATCACTCCAGCTGGTCTATATCATTGAGCTTACTGTACCATGGGAGGATGCAATGGATGAGGCCTACGAGTGCAGGAAGCTGAGATATTCCGATCTCGCAACTGATGTGCAACAACGCAGCTGGAAAGCTAAGGTCCAACCAGTCGAGGTAGGCTGCAGAGGGCTTATTGCCACCTCAACATCAAGGCTACTCTGGGAGGTGGGAGTGCGGGGACAGGCTCACCGGCAGGCATTGAAGGACCTCTCCAGAGCTGTTGAAAAGGGCAGTCAGTGGCTCTGGCTCAAGAGGAAGAACTCCAGCTGGGCCTCAACTGGGTCGGTATCCTTCAATAAGGGCACGTAAATAAAGGCGAGCTTCAAAAGTGCGACCTCAATTGAGCGAATGTTTTAATATTCTTGCTTTCGCCTTTTTATACGTTCGATCATTGCCTTTATCTAATAAATTTTCTGTAATAATTTTGTTGCGTTTGCCTTTATTCACTGCGCCCAATTGAGGTTGCCCTTTTGAAGCTCGCCTTTATTTACACGCGCCTTTATTCGCCGTGCCCAATTGAGGTCGCCCTTTTGAAGCTCGCCTTTTTGTTATTGAATAGAACCAACTGGGTCGATGGCGTCTTGAGGGTGAGCTTGGGACGCTGGGATTCAATGCTGAACCCTCTGGAGACATTGTGGGAGATGATCAGCTAAACGTTGCGGAAACGGGGAGGGGGGTCTGCAACTGCTTGATAACCAAGAAAGGAGCCATCACTCATTTGACAGTTCCACTGAATCTAAGCTGAAGGTCTCATGTATGCAATCAGGGATGTAAACACTGTGACAAATAATGCCAAAAGACGTGATAAAGGTTTGGGGTAGCCACTCTTATATTGGATCCTGGCTGTTCACATGACTGAGTACAAAACAGAACTGATCACAGACAGTCAAGATGGTGGCTTTAAAGGCCCATTCAGCAAGTGACATAATCTCTGGGACCGGAACTGGACGTGATGTTGTCGGGACCGGAAGTGACATTATTTCTGTGACCAGTCCCGGAAGTGATGTCATCGAGGGTGCCAGAACCTGGTGGGATTTCCCGGGAGTGGTCTGCAGAAAGGCAGTTATCACACCCTGCCACCCCTGGTCGGAGGTGGAATTACCATTACTCAGGCCCTTTAGCTGCCTCCAACTTGCACGTGTATGACAACACCTAGTCCTATGAAACAGAACTGATATCAAAAAACTGTGAATCTCTGAAAACACAAAAAGCATACAATGCCTCTAAAGCCACTTTCAAAAGCAGACAAAGTTCCAACACAGATATTTGAAGAATGGTCAAAAACAGAGCAGTAAGTTCAAAAATCCAAAGAATCAATAAGCACCAAGCAATACAAAGATACACTCACTGAACTCTCAAAGAAATTAAAAATGAACCACCGGGAACTGTGGGAGACCTTCTGGATTTATTGGGATTAAGGCAATTCCTGGCAGTGATCGGTAGGTGGCCCTGTCTCTTAGGGGACCACCAAGAAAACACATGGGAGATAACCAAGGCATTGATACATAGACAAAATGAAAAAGAAAGAATACAAATAATAAACAGAAGCAGTACTAATGTGGAAAAAGAATCACAAATGAACAAAAAAAGGACATAAAACAAAGAATTGAACCCCAGCTAGAGGAGGAAGCCTGGATGAAACATGACATATAGTTTGCGTCTATGTGAGAAAATGTCATACGGTTTTGAAATTTACTGGTATTGTATTATAAATTTAAATATGTGTTATTTCTGCAAGATTGCTTTCACTGGAGAGCACTGCACGATCAAGATAATGAATATTTATCAGTGAAGCCAAATGAAGTAAGTCATGTTTGCTGCTTCATTTTTAAAGTTTGTGACTTACCTTTCACAATGACATAATTAAATGATTGCTTTTGCTTTTTTTTTTTTTTATTATAAATTCAGTACCTAGATGTGGGGTTGTCCTCAAAAGCAAGGGGCACAAAAGCAGCACTTATGGCAAAGGACATGGTGTTCAGGGACCATCAGAACCACAGCTTGCAGTTGTGTGTTTTTGTTTGAATTCTACTCCATCAAAATATCAGGCACAAGTGTAGGGTTGCTCGCTTTCTGTGTTGATCTGTTGAATCATTATTGGCTAGGGATGTATGATCTGTCTGATTGACCCCATCTATCACCTGACTTTGGTTATTTTCTGCTAAGACGTGAATAAGACGTGTAGCAGTTGCAGATGACTGAGATACCTGTTTCACAGATTCTGTAACTTTATCCGTTGATTTATTGCCAGCAAGCTCTAATAAAGTGCAGATAACGCACTCTTTTAATGCCTCCGGATTAGTGAAGACTTTATTGTGGTTAGCCAGTATTAATGTGGCTAGGAAGTAAGCACATGTTATTCATTCTGGTGCGTTAGGTAGTGAATGATGATGGTATTATAAAAACATACTTTTTTCATTCATTCATCATTCAAACTGAAATTTTCCTCTTACAGTAAAACGTTTTAACAGACACGTTTGCTAACTTACTTATTTTGAAAGCTAACTTGAGACGCAAAGGTTAAAGGGTGTATCCTGGATACTCAGTTAAAGTTACATAATTAGGAAGACCACTGTGAATATTCCCGAGAAAAGTATATGAATTTAAATCAATTTAAATGTCATTCATCCTGTTGTCTACTCTGCTTGTTATTACTTGTCTTAATTAGGCGATGTGACAAAAGCCGCTATACCAGCGCTCAACCCGACACAGACAGACACAGGAGGCACACTGAAAAAACAAATAAATGTTTTATTTTTCTTGCGTTATCATTCCCACAGGCACCACACAGCTCCAGTAAGCACTATCCCAATCACAATACTTTTCCTTTACTCTACAAGCTTTGTCTCTCTCCTCCCGACTCTGTCTCCCGGAATGGTGGCTGGCTTCTTTTATAGCCCACCCAGAAGTGCTTCAGGTGTTTGATAACCTATTTCCAGTTGCACCTCCGGGGGTGGTGGAAGAGCCGCCCACACAGGCTCAGGAACCACTGCAGTGCCCCCTGGGTGCACCCCCGGATCCCAACAGGGTTGTAGATCATCTTCCATGGAGCCCTGCAGGAATCTGAAACACCACTGCCACCCAGGGGGGCTGCTATCTAGTGTTCCAGGGGAGCTAGTGCTCTGTTCCCCCGGTCCTTACAAGGCAGAGGCGTTCTGACTGGGCAAGGGCCCCGGCCATCCACGACACTTGTCTATCTTCTTCCCACAGTTGAACCCATGTCTATCTTCTTTTCCACCACCAAGTTCAATGAACCTCTGGCTGGAAGAGCCTTTTAAGAAATAATAATGAATGCTACCACAGTGACAATTAGTGATGAGCAGAACCATTTGCATGAAATTGAATTCATTGCTTCGCTTCACAAAAAAATTTGCAGAACAAATTGCGTTTAGCTTCTGGAGAAATTCATGCCATTGAAAAAAGAATGTTTCGATAGATAGATAGATAGATAGATAGATAGATAGATAGATAGATAGATAGATAGATAGATAGATAGATAGATAGATAGATAGATAGATACTTTATTAATCCCAATGGGAAATTCACATTCTTCAGCAGCAGCATACTGGTACAATAAATAATATTAAATTAAAGAATGATAATAATGCAGGTGAAAAACAGACAATAACTTTGTATAATGTTAAATGTTAACATTTACCCCCCCCCCAGGTGGAATTAAAGAGTCGCATAGTTTGGGGGAGGAACGATCTCCTCAGTCTGTCAGTCGAGCAGGACAGTGACAGCAGTCTGTCGTTGAAGCTGCTCTTCTGTCTGGAGATGATACTATTAAGTGGATGCAGTGGATTCTCCATAATTGATAGGAGCCTGCTGAGCGCCCTTCGCTCTGCCACAGATGTCAAACTGTCCAGCTCCATGCCAACAATAGAGCCTGCCTTCCTCACCAGTTTGTCCAGGCCTGAGGCGTCTTTCCTCTTAATGCTGCCTCCCCAGCACACCACCGCGTAGAAGAGGGCGCTCGCCACAACTGTCTGATAGAACATCTGCAGCATCTTATTGCAGATGTTGAAGGACGCCAGCCTTCTAAGGTAGTATAACCGGCTCTGTCCTTTCTTGCACAGCGCATCAGTATTGGCAGTCCAGTCTAATTTATCATCCAGCTGCACTCCCAGATATTTATAGGTCTGCACCATCTGCACACAGTCACCTCTGATGATCACTGGGTCTATGAGGTGTCTGGGCCTCCTAAAATCCACCAGCAGCTGGTGTTCAGGTGTAGGTGGTTTGAGTCGCACCATTTAACAAAGTCATTGATTAGGTCCCTATACTCTTCCTCCAGCCCATTCCTGATGCAGCCCACGATAGCAGTGTCATCAGAGAACTTTTGCACATGGCAGGACTCCAAGTTGTATTGGGAGTCCAATGTATATAGGCTGAACAGGACCAGAGAAAGTACAGTCCCCTGTGGCGCTCCTGTGTTGCTGACCACAATGTCAGACCTGCAGTTCCCAAGACGCACATACTGAGGTCTGTCTTTAAGATAGTCTACGATCCATGCCACTAGTTATGAATCTAATCCCATCTCTGTCAGCTTGTCCCTAAGGAGCAGAGGTTGGATTGTGTTGAAGGCGCTAGAGAAGTCTAGAAACATAATTCTTACAGCACCACTGCCTGGAAGGGTTTCAATGCATGAATTCCACATGCATCTGCCTGTTATTGACTATTTAAATAAAGAGCCCCAATAAAGAAAAAAAAAATCATTGGACTCATTTCCTGTAACATGTAGACATTTTATTTACTGCCAGATCTGTTCTGGTAGTTTGATGCCCACTTTGCCGATTATGATGACACTCTTTGTGTTTTCAGTCCTAAACATGCATTGGAGATGGACAAGAAACTTTAAAGCTCAGCAGCATTTGGAGAGTGCACATCTTCAACATCTCTTGCCAGAATCAAGAATGAGGGAACAGCGCTTCTTAGTTAACTGCAGAGTTAAGGAGGCACTTCTTACGTAATAAGCTTTTTCTGTGGAGGTGACAGAATAATGTGAACTATTGTGTGTTTCTTCATGTGGAAAATATGCAGTGTGTCACATTTAAAAAAATGACTGTGCTCCCCACTGTGATGTGAATGAAAGGCAGAAAAAGAATCGATTTAACTGGTGTGCGACAGATTGCATGCATTACACAGCTGCTGGAAAGAACACAGGTAAACCGGGAAGTGTGAACGAGGCTTTAGGGGAAGGTATTTCTTGTTTTCCACATCCAAACAACCCTTAAAGTCTTCAAATGTTTTAGTAAGTTTAACATTTCACAGTTGCAAAATGACCTGCAAAACCAATTTTAGTGTCAGTTTTGTAAAACTGTTTACAGAATCGAAACTTGCATGTTTTGCTCATCACTAGATACAATTAAGTAAGCAAACTTCACAAAAAATGTTAATTAATAGGATAATGACAAAAGACAATTAAGAATTTAACATTATGGCAAAGGTACAAATATTACTAAATGTCTTGTGTTTGCAAACATTATACTTCTGCTCTTTTCTTAATCCAAAACAAGAGACTGAAATTAAGACGAGCTAATTTACCAATGCGATCAATTAGAGTTAAAATGGCTGACTCATTGTGAAAAATAGTTTGAATTAAAATCAGCAGCCATAGGGGTCCCCCAGCACTAGGATTGGAAACCACTTATGTAACATCTAGTCTAGGGTCTAGTTTTTAGACACTGAGTTTAATGCTAACCCCCTTGAACCTTGGTTTATGATCTAAAGACTAGTGTGCTGATCATAGCTAACGACTTAAACGTTTTCTTCAATGTCAAATTTAGCATTGCCTGTTGAGCTTTGGTAAAGGTTCTAACTTGAGAAAGAGACCAAAATAGTTCCAAAATGACAAGGCAATTTATCCTCCTACAACAGTGATATTGTCTCCTTTTTTTTGGAAAAGATATATTGCTTTGGCCTCTGAAACCCAGAACTGGAACAACCCCACAACAACCATGGATTTAACCGATGGATTTGATGCTTAGGCCCCTTCTGTATACGTGTACCTCAATGATGGTGATGGGTACAATGAAACACTTTACCGTGGAGAAAGGGAAATGTTATTCTTTACAACCCTATTTAATAATAATAATAATTTTTTGCATTTATATAGCGCTTTTCTCACTACTCAAAGCGCTTAGCAATTGCAGGTTAAGGGCCTTGCTTAAGGGCCCAACAGAGCAGAGTCCCTTTTTGGCATTTACGGGATTCGAACCGGCAACCTTCCGATTGCCAGTGCAGATCCCTAGCCTCAGAGCCACCACTCCGCCTAACATTGTTTAATTGTTTATGTATTGTAATCATTTCTTTGGGTGAGGTTATATAGTATCTTTATCACCAGAATTTTATAATCTTGCGCTGCGACTGATAATATGATGAATCATATCATATCGCTAAATTGTAGTTTATCGACCTTAGCTAAGGGCTATTCTTTGAGTTCACTGTAGCCACTTATACTCTTCTGAATGATCTAACATCTAATGTACCAACGCTAATAATGACTCTGCCTATTCTCCTTACTAGTCCTAAAAGAGAGACCATTTCAAATCTCTGCTATTTTTTGACACACTTTTCCAGATAATTTACTTTTAGAAACAGTTGATTAATACAGAAGGACAGAGTCAGTTATTACAGTATTGTAGATGCAGTTATTTGAACAGTTCAGTAATGACATTTATTTGTATAATTGTGGTCTGGGCCTCAATTTATTACACTTATTTGACCTCAATATTTGTCACAGTTATCTCTCCCTGTGACTCCCAGAGATTATGTATTTATTTTTGACACAGTCCCCTTCAGCATTAGACTGCAAAACTCTGAAAATTCTAATTTTTCATCTTCACAAGCAAGCAATATTTTATGAGACAGAGATATTAGTCTTTTATGAAAAAAAAAAAACAGTCAATAGTGACGTTTGATCACTTGGTCAAATAGAACTGACCTGTAATCGATTTGTCCTAAATTGGGTTAGTGGGTTATGAAGATGGATGGATAGAACAACTTATTTACTAATATCAACCTGCAATGGAAATGGAAACAAATAATAAATATTTATTGACCAACAAAATTAAGCACATAATGTAAGATAATTAAAAAATGTTAGCCATTACATTTTAGTCATTCTATTATTTTTCTGTTCTTTGTTCCCATAAGGAACACAGTAAAATTTCATACAGTATGATCAGTAGAGTGACTTTAGAAATGATCTTGATCCAGGAATCACATCGCAGAAGCCTTGATGAAAAGAAATAAGTTGGGTTAATTAAGATAAATAAATGCACAAGAAGAGGTGAAACAGAATTGGTAACAGAATACACAATAATGAGAATAATAGCAGAAGCATATACCATTCCTGGCCAGAGTAATGCAAATAAGAGTCCATGTCTATAGGATCGCTAGTCCACTTTCCCTCATCTAGAACACCACAGTGCACTCTCTCCCCTCTCTCACCTCTCTGTTCCTTTCACCACTCACTCCTCTTGCAAATCCAGGCTTTTGTCTGAAGATTGGAATTAGCTTTTAAACTTCTTGCTGGTCTTCAGCCTTGAATTGGGGCACACAAAGCTCTTTTGAGAGATTATGCAGGATTTATTTTGGGGCCCCTTTTCGGCATGGATTATATAAAGCAAAATATTCATATGAGTCAAAAACTAAGTGTGGTCATGGGCAATGACACATAATAAACATTAAGGTAAAAAATTATAAGTTCTAACACAGACAATAATCTAACAGTAACAAGAGCAATTACTATTATCAAACTGGCCTGGCATTGGAGGCACATACGCAGCAAAATTAACTTAAACAATCAATATGGTAACAAGACTGCAGCTCTCAGACTGCATTGCTTAAGGCTAATTCTATTTAAAGAATCAGCATCTCTCAAATGGGATTACAATAAAGCTTGCATTAAAACTCCATGAAATATTGTCCTCTGTTGTTCATCATCATATTTGACTTGACTGATTACATTTTTTGCTACTCTTCGCTAATAAAGCTCTCCATATTCGGTCTCTTGCTGAAAAAAAAAGATCTGATTTTTGCATTGATTAGATGGTGATATTTCATTATTTGCATTTTTCAATGATGATCAGTAAACAGGAATCATGAGTAATTGTTTCAAAATAACAATTATAGTTTGATGTAATTGAACTTTGCTATAATATAGTCAGCTTTTTTCAGAGACCATCTAATATATACAGGTATATATATGATTCAAGGAATTGATTGATAAGAGTATGATTAGGCGGTCACCATCAGTGCAAACTATCACTTAGGCTGATGGATTAGATAAGAGCAACCTTTTCAAATATCTATATATTTAGCTCATACAGAGAAATTTTTCCCATGTGATTTTGGTCTATACAAGAAATACATTGTCGTTGTTTTTGTTGTTGTTCCCACCAGTTCTGGTTCATCTCTTGTGTCCTCAGGTTTCTAAGTACAGATAAAATGATCCTGATCAAAGCATGTTTAAGGTACATATGAGCTGAATTATTTGGAGCAACACAGATACAGAAACACAGCCACAATGGACGTTTCAACTCATTTTTATCATCATGACTTTTCTCTAGCAAATCTCCAGGATTGGTGGTCAACTGTCCCTTTGATTTCCCCATTGAAGGTGCCCACACATTCAAATGTTCTTGGGGGCCCTTATGGAACTGTTATTTTGAATACCTGGTGCCATTAACAATAAAGTCCTCCTGGTAGCCCTAGGTGTCCACGAAGTCCGGATCCTCAATCTGAATTTTAAGGGCCAGACATTTCTTCAGAGACAAGGTTACTACAGTGTATATGTCACACATGTGCGCATGGGAGGCAGCTGAAAGGCTCACAAAGAGATAATTCTGTGCTAGACCAGGGAGTGGCAGGGTGCACTGATCCTTCCTCTTTTTCATTGGCAGATCAACCACAGGAAATTTTCTCTGGATTCGAGCACATCACTCCTGGTTCTGGCCCCGATGACGACACTTCCGGTTCTGGGCCTGATTACATCACTTCTGATTTCTGGCCCGAAGACGACACTTCCGGTTCCTGCGTGGATTAAATTACTTCCCCTTTAAAACCGCCTGTAGTGTTTGCCTGTAATTGTTGTTCTATTGTTGGACTAAAGTCTGTTCAAACCTATTGTTCATGGAACTGAACCTTCATCTTTGGCAGCCTAATTCAAGTATACGGGCAACAGCCCCCAAACCTCTTTCTGTGTCTGTCCAGTCCTTTCACATGTAGCAGAGGGACATAGAAAAAGGCATTAAGTGTCCATGCTGCCACTTGTAATCTTGGGGGAATTCTATACTGTCCTTCCCTATGTATAGCATCCTCAGAGCAGTTGCTTCCAGAAGTCCTTCCCATATTTATAATCCTGACCAGGATGTGTCAGAATGAGCGTTCCTTCCGATCATGATGCCTCAGATGCCTCAGCCAAAGCTAACACTACAATAGTTATATGAAAGTGAAATGAATTAAAACATTATTTTAAGAAGTGTTGCTATTTCTTGGGATGAACCCAATTCACCAGTTTTTCCAACATACATACCCAAATTAACATCAGCGGACATTAGCAAGTTTAAACACAACTTTCCAATCTGGCCCTGGCTGTAATATTACATGAAGCTTAGCAACTTTCAGCAAAAGACACACACTAGCCCTGCTGGGGTTGTCGAACTATCACAGGGCACAAATCACACTCCAACACACACTGGGCTACAAGAACCAACACACGTTTGGGATGTCAGTCTAGGGAAGAGTATACTCATGCAAATGTCCACACTCACTTATGCTGTAACCAACTGTGGACCTAGCACCAGTCTATCACAGTAAATGTACTCTCGCACACTGTCTCATTCTGAATCTTACAAAATAATGTTGCAGATTTTTTCTCTGACACATCAACAACCAACAAATTATTCAGCAGAAGTGTGTCAAGAAATGCTACTGGAGGTCCTTCATACGAATGGCAGTATGCCTATATAGTGCCTTACTAGAACTGGGCCTGACAAATCAGAAGTTTTGGTTTTTTTTGAACATTTTCTTCAATTATACTTTTTTTGGTGTGTGTTCAGACCATAGTGTGTGTGTATTGTAAGAGATGGCCAACAGCTCAATCTGGCTGGGACGCCAGAGGACAAGGACACAGGACACAGCCTCACCCAAGACGTTAGATGGCAGCTCTCGGATTCCAGCAGGGCACTATGGGACATGGAGTTCGGCAACACAGCCCTGCTGCGTGCTGGCAGGGGACGCTGTGGGAAGATGGTGGGAGAATAAATTTTCACCTAGCCTGGAAGTACTAATGGATTACGAGGACGGGAGGAGACCCAAAGTATTTCTGGGCTGATTAAAAACTTGAATTCTCCGTCTGACCCAGAAGTGCAGTCAGGTCACATGGACTGAAGAGCAGAAGCACGTCTGGGTCAAGAGGCTATTTAAAGGACTTCAGAAAACCATGCAGGGGAGACAGAATCAGGTGGAGGTGGGAGATGTTGAGGAGAAAAGAGAGAAGAATATTGTGTATTGTGTTTGATTTACTTGCCTGTGTATTGTGGCTGGGGTGCTTGAAAGGCACTGTTAAAGAAGAAAGAGAATTAAATATCATGGTGTGTCCAATCAACAGAAAAGGTATTTAAGGTGGTCAATTGCAAGTTGTGCTTCCCCTTGACTCTCCTCTGAAGAGTGACAGCATGGGATCCTCAAAGCAACTCTCAAAAGATCTGAAAACAAAGATTGTTCAGTCTCCTGGTTTAGGGAAAGGGTACAAAAAGCTATCTCAGAGGTTTAAACTGTCAGCTTCAACTGTAAGGAAGGGAATCAGGAAATGGAAGGCCACAGGCACAGTTGCTGTTAAACCCAGAAGGTCTGACAGGCCAAGAAAAATACAGGAGCGGCATATGGGCAGGATTGTGAGAATGGTGACAGACAACCCACAGATCACCTCCAAAGACCTGCAAGAACATCTTGCTGCAGATGGTGTATCTGTACATCGTTCTACAATTCAGCGCAATTTGCACAAAGAACATTTGTATGGCAGGGTGATGAGAAAGAAGCCCTTTCTGCACTCGCACCACAAACAGAGTCGCTTGTTGTATGCAAATGGTCATTTAGACAAGCCAGATTCATTTTGGAACAAAGTGCTTTGGACTGATGAGACAAAAATTGAGTTATTTGGTCGTAACAAAAAGCACTTTGCATGGCGGAAGAAGAACACCGCATTCCAAGAAAAACACCTGCTACCTACTGTCAAAATTGGTGGAGGTTCCATCATGCTGTGGGGTTGTGTGGCTAGTTCAGGGACTGGGCCCTTGTTAAAGTCGAGGGTCGGATGAATTCAACCCAATATCAACAAATTCTTCAGGATAATCTTCAAGCATCAGTCACAAAGTTGAAGTTACGCAGGGGTTGAATATTCTAACAAGACAATGACCCAAAACACAGTTTGAAATCTACAAAGGCATTCAGAGGGAGAAGTACAATGTTCTGGAATGGCCATCACAGTCCCCTGACTTGAATATCATCAAAAATCTATGGGATGATTTGAAACAGGCTGTCCATGCTTGGCAGCCATCAAACTGAACTGAACTGGAGAGATTTTGTATGGAAGAATGGTCAAAAATACCTCCATCCAGAATCCAGACACTCATCAAAGGCTATAGGAGGACAGTGTCTAGAGGTTGTTATATTTGCAAAAGGAGGCTCAGCTAAGTATCTCTGTTGGGGTGCCCAAATTTATGCACCTGTCTAATTTTGTTATGATGCATATTGCATATTTTCTGTTAATCCAATAAACTTTATGTCACTGCTGAAATACTACTGTTTCCATAAGGCATGTCATATATTAAAAGGAAGTAGCTCAGCCAATGATAAACAAAAATCCAAAGAATTAAGAGGGGTTCCCAAACTTTTTCATATGTATACATATATATATATATCCATCCATCCATCCATTTTCCAACCCGCTGAATCCGAACACAGGGTCACGGGGGTCTGCCGGAGCCAATCCCAGCCAACACAGGGCACAAGGCAGGAAACAATCCTGGGCAGGGTGCCAACCCACCGCAGGACATATATATATATATATATACTAATAAAAGGCAAAGCCCTCACTGACTGACTCACTGACTGACTGACTGATTGACTGACTGACTGACTGACTCACTCATCACTAATTGTCCAACTTCCCGTGTAGGTGGAAGGCTGAAATTTGGCAGTCTCATTCCTTACAGCTTACTTACAAAAGTTAGGCAGGTTTCATTTCGAAATTCAAAGCGTAACGGTCATAACTGGAACCTACTTTCGTATACTGTATACGGCCATAGCGGGCAGCTCGGTCGCCGTGTGAGGCGGTTGCGTCTTGCGTCTTGCATCATCACGCCTCCCTGCGGCTGCTGCGGAAATCACCACGCCTCCCACGTAATTGACTGCCTGCCCATATAAAGTCGTTCTTCGCTGTGGTGTGTGAATTCCTTTCTTTGCTTTGCCAAGGAGGCATTCTTTTCAAAGCTTATCCACAGTTTTATAAACGAACGAGATATAAGGCCGTCCTTTTTTCTTGCTTCGCCAAGGAAGCTAAGGTGCTCTGCAGTTTTTTTGTGAAGCGGTCTTTACACATCTTTTTCGCTGTGTTATAAACGAACGCCATATAAGGCACATTTCATCCACGGGTTCTCCGCTGTTTTATTGTTCATTTGTTAAGATTGTTATAGTTATTGTGTAGATATTTTACACTTAGTTTATTGTTCACGTACCCATTTCCTTTATTTAATCCGCGGCTTCTCTGCTGTTGTTTTCTTCGTTTATATATTTGAATCCCTTTCTTTGCCTCACTGCCTGTCCATATAACGCGCTCTGCAGTTTATAAGGCACATTTAATCCACGGGTTCTCCGCTGTTTTATTGTTCATTTGTTAGGATTATTATAGTTATTGTGTAGATATTTTACATTTAGTTTATTGTTCACGTACCAATTTCCTTTATTTAATCCACAGCTTCTCTGCTGTTGTTTTCTTCGTTTATATATTTGAATCCCTTTCTTTGCCTCACTGCCTGCCCATATAACGCGCTCCGCAGTTTATAAAGCACATTTAATTCACGGGTTCTCAGCTGTTTTATTGTGCATTTGTTAAGATTGTTATAGTTATTGTGTACATATTTTACACTTAGTTTATTGTTCACGTACCAATTTCCTTTATTTAATCCACGGCTTCTCTGCTGTTGTTTTCTTCGTTTATACAGTATATTTGAATCCCTTTCTTTGCCTCACTGCCTGCCCATATAACGCGCTCCGCAGTTTATAAGGCACATTTAATCCACGGGTTCTCCGCTGTTTTATTGTTCATTTGTTAAGATTGTTATAGTTATTGTGTACATATTTTACACTTAGTTTATTGTTCACGTACCCATTTCCTTTATTTAATCCGCGGCTTCTCTGCTGTTGTTTTCTTTGTTTATACAGTATATTTGAATCCCTTTCTTTGCCTGACTGCCTGCCCATTTAAAGCGCTCAGCAGTTTATAAGGCACATTTAATCCACGGGTTCTCCGTTGTTTTATTGTTCATTTGTTAAGATTGTTATAGTTATTGTGTACATATTTTACACTTACTTTAGTGTTCAGCTACCCATTTTCTTTATTTAATCCGCGACTTCTGTGCTGTTGATCAAGTACCCATTCCCTTTATTCTTCCAACTCTACCCCTATTAAAATGTCTATTGAGGTGATCACCATCAATCAAAGAACTGTCACTTACCGAGTGGTGTGTATGCCCGGAGATGGCGCCTGCCTTTTCCATTCTCTGTGTTACATATTGCACGGACATATCAGGCTCACTTTTAATATCCGCAGGGACATTGTGTCTTATGTATTAAATGACTGGGACAGGTTCAAAGTGAGGACTGATGATGGTACAGGAGATAATTATACTACACAGGAGCACTATAAGACTGAAATGCTTAAGCCCTTCACCTATGGTTCTGCATGCAAGTTGATGGCTGCCGCTGAATTGTTTGGTTGTCGCTTTCAAGTATACCGAAATGGCCAAATATTTTACACCTTTGGAGAACCGTCAATGCCTCTTAAACATCTTAGATTCACAGGTGACGATTTGAGTAGTGGACACTTTGATGTTTATGAATATTTCAACTCTCAAAAGATGGATGCGAAGTTATTGATGAAGCCAGTTGTATGCTTATATCGATTGACACATACCGAATGTCAGTTCAACACAAATCCAGCTCGAGCCAATTATGACAGCAGCAATCCAGCTGTGAGAACACAGTAAACAGGAGGCGTATCAGACGTCGTGGTAGATTTTCTGATGCAGCTAGACAGAAGCAACTTCGTGCAGCTGCCGCCAAATACTCGCACAAAAATCCACAAGTTAATAAACATGCTGTGGCTAAATACTCAGAAGCAAATCCACAAGTTCATAGGGACGCTGTGGCTAAATACTCAGAAGCAAATCCACAAGTTCATAGGGACGCTGTGGCTAAATGCTCAGAAGCAAATCCACAAGTTCATAGGGACGCTGTGGCTAAATACTCGCAAGCAAATCCACAAGTTCATAGGGACGCTGTGGCTAAATACTCAGAAGCAAATCCACAAGTTCATAAGGACGCTGTGGCTAAATACTCAGAAGCAAATCCACAAGTTCATAAGGACGCTGTGGCTAAATACTCAGAAGCAAATCCACAAGTTCATAGGGACGCTGTGTCTAAATACTCGCAAGCAAATCCACAAGTTAATAGGGACGCTGTGGCTAAATACTCGCAAGCGCATCCACAAGTTAATAGGGACGCTGTGGCTAAATACTCGCAAGCAAATCCACAAGTTCATAGGGACGCTGTGGCTAAATACTCACAAGCGCATCCACAAGTTAATAGGGACGCTGTGGCTAAATACTCGCAAGCAAATCCACAAGTTCATAGGGACGCTGTGTCTAAATACTCACAAGCAAATCCACAAGTTCATAGCGACGCTGTGGCTAAATACTCGCAAGCACATCCACAAGTTAATAGGGACGCTGTGTCTAAATACTCGCAAGCAAATCCACAAGTTTATAGGGACGCTGTGTCTAAATACTCACAAGCAAATCCACAAGTTCATAGCGACGCTGTGGCTAAATACTCGCAAGCACATCCACAAGTTAATAGGGACGCTGTGGCTAAATACTCGCAAGCAAATCCACAAATTCATAGCGACGCTGTGGCTAAATACTCGCAAGCACATCCACAAGTTAATAGGGACGCTGTGGCTAAATACTCGCAAGCACATCCACAAGTTCATAGGGACGCTGTGGCTAAATACTTGCAAGCAAATCCACAAGTTCATAGGGACGCTGTGTCTAAATACTCGCAAGCAAATCCACAAGTTCATAGGGACGCTGTCGCTAAATACTCGCAAGCAAATCCACAAGTTCATAGAGACGCTGTCGCTAAATTCACGGAGGCAAATCCACAAGTTAATAGAGCTTCTGTTTCTAGATACGATCCCAATAATGAAAAACGGCTCATACGAAAACAACAGGTTTGGCTCAAAAAAGCCAATTGTGGATTTGCGTACGACCCAAACATACATTATGAGTCTGACAAAACAGTACACATTGGATCCATGGATGTTCACTGTGACTATTGTCAAGCTTAGAAGTGGAAATGCGAGTCTCCTGGTTTGTGCTGTAACGGTGGTAAAGTCTCTCTCACTCCTTTACGTAAGCTTCCTGACCTTCTTGAGGGCCTGTTAAATGGCGAACATCCTCAAAGTGAGCATTTCTTGAACAATATTCGAAAGTACAACAGCGCATTTCAAATGACGTCATTTGGTGCTAAACAAATCGTTGAAGGAAATTTTATGCCTATATTTAAAGTTCAGGGACAAGTGTATCACTTGATTGGCAGTCTTTTACCTATGCCGAGTGAGGAACACAAATTTTTGCAAATTTATTTTGTCGGGGATGATGAAAAGGAAGCACAAATCCGCTGCACTAATTTTTCTGGACTTCACATACCCCTGGTCAAGCAATTGCAAAAAATGCTCCATGACTGTAACACTTACATCCAGGACTTCCACTCCACAATGGACAGTAATTCAGATGATGACAAAGACTTCAAAGTTGTCATTCACGCAGACAAAAAACCATTACATGCACACAAAGGCAGATTTAATAAACCCACAGTTCATCAAGTTGGTGTTGTCATTGTTGGGCAAACGATCAACAATAGAAATATTGTCTTGAAAACCAGAGACAATAAACTACAACGCATTAAGGAAACCCACAGATCCTATGATGCACTTCAATATCCTCTCATGTTCTGCTATGGTGAAGACGGCTATTCTGTGTCTATACCTCAAGTTCATGCTACCAGTAAGTTACCTATGAACAAAACCGTCTCTGCAGCAAACTTCTATTCATACCGCCTTATGATCAGACAACATCATAATAATACTATCCTTTTCTTCCGAACTTTATTAAATCAGTTTTTAGTTGATATGTACGCAAAAATTTAATCCGAAAGACTAAATTATATCAGACTAAATCAGAAAAAACTACGTGCTGAAAATTCCGTTCACTTAAAAGATGCTATTGACAAAAACGACACTGATTTAATAGAACTTGGTCAAGCTGTGATATTACCATCTTCCTTCACTGGAGGACCTTGCTATATGCACGAGCTTACACAAGACGCAATGACATACGTACGTCATTATGGCCGCCCTGACTTATTCATCACATTTACTTGCAATCCTAAATGGCCTGACATCACTGAAATTCTCCTTCCACGTCAAAAACCTCACGATCGCCACGACCTTATCAGTCGTGTATTTCATCTCAAGATTCACAAAATGATAGACTTGCTCACGAAGAGTAACATTTTCGGCTGTACAAATTGCTACATGTACACCATAGAGTGGCAAAAGCGAGGTATTCCCCATGCACACATTCTATTGTGGCTAAAAGATAGGATTAAACCAGCTCTCATTGATGAAGTCATCCGTGCGGAAATTCCTGATCCACAGACTGACGTTGCCCTACACAAAACAGTAAAATCCACCATGATTCACGGCCCATGTGGACCTTATAATATCAACTCACCCTGCATGATCAACAAAATATGCACTAAGAAGTTCCCGCGTCCGTTCATCTCAGAAACTCAGACCGGAGAAGATGGTTACCCTCAGTACCGCCAGCGCGCACCTGCTGATGGAGGTGATACAATTAACATTAAAGGAGTAGATATCGACAACAGATGGGTGGTCCCTTATAGTCCTGTGCTGTCCCACTTCTTCAATGCTCATATCAATGTCGAATTTTGCACTTCAGTAAAATCAATCAAATACATCTGCAAGTATGTTAACAAGGGAAGTGACCAGGCAGTATTTACAATACAAAATGAAAATGACGAAGTATCTCGATACGAAGCTGGTCATTACATTAGTAGCTCTGAAGCAGCCTGGCGCATTTTCTGTTTTCCCATTCACGAACGTTTCCCTCCGGTCGTTCATCTTGCTGTGCATCTTGAGAACGGACAAAGAATTTATTTCACAGAA